>NC_141879.1:621924435-622227465 GCF_056163025.1 Triticum urartu | reverse complement strand
CTTTGTTGACCGACCATCGGCTTCCACCTCCTCGGCCAATAGCCGAGGAGTGTTTGTCCTACTTTATAAAGCCTTTATGAGGGCAAAGATTTACAACAAACAAGGCAATCTGGCCATACGGTTTTATAAACAAAGGTACGCAGAGAGATATGTTATATTACTGTTTAACAGAAGAAATGTCTTCCAGAGAAAATACTCCCGCTATCAGTTCCTTTCTTTGGGTTGTCATGCTAAGCATGATCATGAAACCTCAGCTCCAATGTAAGAGCAAAAATATCGAGGATTTAGTTTGGGAGGCCAGTTAATAGCCCCCGGTAGTGTTCGGCGACAGTCGAGGTCAAGCCGTAAGCACTTCAGCCATTGTTATGAATGGCCCGTCATTTAACACCGTCATCGGATCGCTGACCAGTTTACGCTTATTGTGACAGTCAGTTTTCGGCTTTCTCCACTGAGGTGCTTAACCATGTGAGCTAGAAGCACAATCGCAGTGGTTCTCCCTTTGCACACCTAGCCAAACAAAGTGGAACGTAGGAGGCAAGCGCAGGAGCCGGGCAACCCAACTATTAACCGAAGACACAATTCGAAACCGATGCATATATAGCAATATCCGAGAATATTTTTGCCGAATCTCTAAAGGTGTCCGGCGTTGCACCGCGAGACTTGTGCTGAAAACACACAAATAGTTTAAAAGTGCCACAAGCTTGGAAAACCAAAAAACGTCAGTAAAAACTTGACGTCCGAACAAGATCAAGTGTTCGGTACCAATCCGAAAATTGGCCTTAGAAAAAAAAGTGCTTCTGTCGTGCTTTAACATGACACATCCTATCTCAAGACTTCAAGCAGGTCAGCCTACGGCTTCAACCTCCTATCCCGAAGGCGGAGTACTTCTCGTTAGGCCAGCTTAGCAAACTAAACTCTAGCGGCTTTGAGAGAGAAATTAGGCTCCCCGGCTAGTGACCACACACTCGTGTCGAAAAAAGGAGTGATAAATAATAATAATAATAATAATAAAACTTTGCAACGACTAAGAAGAAGAACACTTGTTATAAAACGGCTCAAATAAATTTAAGAGCCCTCAAGTGACTTGGGTAAAAGAATGATTGCATGTACCGAAGTACTTATATCATATCTATGTTCAACCGAACTTTAAACGCGTCTTAACCGATCATCGGCTTCTCCCTCTTCGGTCAAGGACCGAAAAGTGTTATGTACTCCATCTGTCGAGAATATCGATGGTGTTTCCAATAATCAGGCAATCAGGCCATAAGGCTGTAACAGACAAAGCGCGTTCAGGGAACTTATGCTATATTACTGCGAAGTGTAAGAAGCATCTTCAAAGAAAATAATACCCCCACCGATACCTTTCTTCGGTGCTCATTGTTATTATGAGACTTGTGCAATAGATTTTTTATACTCATGAGTTCCGTTGTGTGCCGACCATAATTGAAAACAATAAGAGAGCTAGCTTTCGGCTTCACCCAGTCTGAGGTCCGGCTCGGGTGACCCGATCGTGAAAATCGCAGAGGTGCTCCCTTTACTCCCTAGTAGAACAATCGGGAACGTAGGGGTAAACACAGGAGCGAGGCAACCCATCTTGCAAATCGCTTAAGTCAATATGGTGCATATTGTGGTGTAATACACGAACAAGGAACGAAGCCGTACAAGTATAATCATATGCAAGAGAAAAAGCTTCATGAAGGAAGCCCCCAAATGAATTGGGTATTTGAATTTATGCGCCACAAACAAAGTTTGGACAAGGAAATTTTTTACAAGCAACTTTTTTTCCAAAAAAGTATAATGCTTGGTCGAACCGAACACAAGTTAGAAATTAAAGCTTTGAGCATGAAAGCGACTTAGCTGGTTAATGTGTTCGGTATTGATGACGCAGTCTGAGCTTGATGCGGGACAAGGTTCCATCCCCCAAGCCGGTCCCGAGGTGACGGAGCGGAGAGCTCGACACGCCGAAGTGGTGACATAGCACGGTCACTGCAGACCGGCAGAGTGACGCCGAAGTCCCCGGATCATTTTCCTGTGCACAAAAAATAGTGCAAACCGGAGATAATAGTAATAATGATAATTAAAAAAATCGTTGCATAATAAATAATTTATGCAAAGTGAGTAATAAAAGAAATATGGCCTGGCACCGAAGTCAATGTCGATGCAGGGCATCGGCGTGATGCGGTAAAGGCGTGGCAAAGCCTGAATTCACAGCTCGGTCCGAGCTCCGGATGCGGCGTTCGCTGGACTATGTGCGGAAACTGACCGAACCACCATGCGGCTGTCGTTAATGCAGCCACCATTTGATAGACCTGTGTACATATGATGGACAAACCAGAGTAATAATTCCTTGGGAAAAATGAACCCAAACAAGCAAAAAATACTGGGATTAATAGCACCTGGTTTATTTGTTGTAGCAATCCGAAGGAAGGTGATTTCCAAAATTGGGAGTCGATCTGCACACCCATTGCCTGATGGGCGATAAAACGACGGCATGGCAATGCTGGCAAAGGTTGGCTCGCCGAGGCAAAGCCCTCAGTCTAGCTAACGTGACGGAGCTGGTCGGCTAGTGACGTCGAAGTGTCCGGAGTAGGTTGATGAAGAGATGGCGAAGCCCCTGGTCCAGCTAATGTGACGGAGCTGGTCGGCTAGTAACGCCAAAGTGTCCGGAGTAGGTTGATGAAGAGATGGTGAAGCCCCCGGTCCAGCCGAGATGTCGAAGCCTCGATGTCAGCCGATGGGTCGAAGTAGGTCGGCGTGATGGACACCAGCTTGAAGAAGCAATAGTGCGGCTCTGCCGATGGAGGTCGTGACGTGGTCGATGCTGGCTTGATGAAGCGACCGTGCGGCGATGCCGGTATGCCCGCTCCATGTAATCCGTGGGGCGGCGATGTTGGTGATGATTTATCCTTCGCGATGCCGGACTCTTGTTCGGCTTGCTGAGATGATGATCTGAAGAAGTTGAGCTCGGCTCAACAAAGTGACGACATGTCTAGCGCAGGTCGGCAGCCGTGGAGCAATATTGCCGGACTGGTTTGACACCAGCATGATGTTGAAAATCATGTTCAAAAGATCTTAAAGTTAGTGGGATGTGTTCGGGAACAAAACACAATACCCCATACAAAACTTCCTTCAAAAGGGATGTCCGAAATCCCGTTCATAAAAAAGACGAACTCGGGTCAGATTCGTTTTCGCGCAGAAAACAAATCCGAAAAGTGATGCACTAATCGGAAGGTTTCCGAAGTTTGGACGGTCGGATCGAGCCGAAATTTTGAGAGATGGTAGATATAGGAATTCCGCAGCCGATCAACGGTTGGGTCTTCCAAAGGACGTCCGAGCTAGAAGCTGGACACCACGCCCTAAACTCATCCAGATTCCTGTCCAGATTTGACAGGGCTCCGGTATATCGTGGATTGCCAGAGATTCCTCTATCGGAACTCGATGAAATTTTCCAAGGTTGTTGTAGACTCAATTCCTCACAATTCCACCAAAGCGATCGTTAAAAAGACACTTGAGGAGGCGGTGGCAGCGGACACAAGTTTGTTGTCCAGAAAAACAGCACGGTCGCCCGAGGGCAATGTTGACATTGAGCGCCCGGGCTCCCTGGATGATTCCTCCATGATCTTGATAGAGATCAGAGTTGATGTTTATAAAGACCCTCATCCGAACATTATGATCGGAGGTAGGGCGTAGTTCTTGGTCAAACCAAGGTGACCAGTCGAGCTGGTGAGAAAGATACCAGTTGATCTGCAGGCGAGCCATCGATCCTTTTGCCGAACACACAGCGAAACTCTCAATGAAAGCACCAATGTCGGTGTCAAAACCGGCGGATCTCGGGTAGGGGGTCCCGAACTGTGCGTCTAGGCCGGATGGTAACAGGAGGCAGGGGACATAATGTTTTACCCAGGTTCGGGCCCTCTTGATGGAGGTAAAACTCTACGTCCTGCTTGATTAATATTGATGATATGGGTAGTACAAGAGTAGATCTACCACGAGATCGGAGAGGCTAAACCCTAGAAGCTAGCCTATGGTATGATTGTTGTATATGATCTATCGACTAGCCTGGCCTCGGTTTATATAATGCACCAGAGGCCTAGGATAACAAGAGTCCTAGCCGAATACGCTGGTGGGGAGGAGTCCTTGTCTTGATCGCCAAGTCTTGTGGAATCTTCCTTGTATGCGGCAGCTGTCCGAACTGGCCCATGAGTATACGGCCATGGGGGTCCTCGTCCCAATCTAACAGATCGGGAGATGACGTGGTGAGTACCCCCTAGTCCAGGACACCGTCAATTAGTTTCTTCACATCTCTGCAAAACTCGATCAAGGTTGCTCAAGCAATCATCAAAAGAAGACCCATAGACGGAAAAGTCGTCCATGAAAACCTCACAAATATTTTCACAAAAGTCATAGAATATAGCCATCATGCATCTTTAAAAGGTAGCAGGTGCATTACATAAACCAAAAGGCATACATCTATAAGCAAAAGTACCAAAAGGGTATGTAAAAGTAGTCTTTGATTGATCTTTGGCTGACACAGGTATTTGAGAGAAACCAGAATAACCATCCAGAAAGCAAAAATGTGCATGTTTAGATAATCTTTCTAGAATTTGATCGATAAAATGTAAGGGGTAATGATCTTTTTAGTAGCCTTATTTAATTTGCGGAAATCAATTACCATCCTATAACCTGTAATAATTGTTTGAGGAATCAATTCATATTTATCATTAGGAACAACAGTAATGCCTCCCTTCTTAGGGACACAATGGACAGGGCTTACCCACTGACTATCAGCAACGGGATAAATTATACCTGCCTTAAGGAGCTTTAGTATCTCCTTTCTTACCACTTCTTTCATTTTAGGATTCAGACGGCGTTGATGATCACAAACTGCTTTAGCATCTTCTTCCAAATTAATTTTATGTTGACATAGAGTGGGACTAATGCCCTTAAGATCATCAAGAGTATACCCAATAGTAGCACGGTGCTTCTTCAGAGTTTTCAATAATCTCTCTTCTTCATGCTCTAAAAGGTTAGCACTAATAATAACAGGATATATCTTTTTCTCATCAAGATAAGCATATTTAAGGGTATCAGATAACGGTTTAAGCTCAAACATGGGATCACCCTTGGGTGGAGGAGGATCCCCTAAGATTTCAACAGGTAAATTATTTTTCAGAATAGGTTCCTGTTTAAAGAATACTTCATGTAATTCCCTTCTTTCATTCATAAACATATCGTTTTCATGGTCTAGCAAATATTGTTCGAAAGGATCACTAGGAGGTACGGCAATAGAAGCAAGACCAATAATTTCATCCTTACTAGGTAATTCTTCTTCACGATGTTGTCTACTAAATTTAGAAAAATTAAATTCATGAGTCATATCATCTAGACCGACAGTAACAACATCTCTTTTGCAATCTATGGTGGCGTTAACAGTATTTAAGAAGGGTCTACCAAATATAATGGGACAAAAGCTATCTTGTGGGGAGCCAAGAACAAGAAAATCGGCAGGATATTTAGTTTTCCCACACAAGACTTCAACATCTCTAACGATTCCCATTGGTGAAATAGTATCTCTATTGGCAAGTTTAATTGTGACATCAATATCTTCCATCTCAGCAGGTGCAATATCATGCATAACTTCTTTGTATAAGGAATAAGGTATTGCACTAGCACTAGCACCCATATCACATAAGCCATGATAACAATGCTCTCTTATTTTAACAGAAATAACAGGCATGCCTACTACAGGTCTAGGTTTATCTTTATCACGGGATTTAGCAATTCTAGCAGTTTCATTACAGAAATAAATAACATGCCCATTGATATTATCAGACAAGAGATCTTTAACAATAGCAATATTAGGTTCAACTTTAACTTGCTCAGGAGGTGTATATGTTTTAATATTGCTTTTACGAACCATAGTTGAAGCTTTAGCATGATCCTTTATCCTAACAGGGAAAGGTGGTTTCTCAACATAAGAAGTAGGAACAATAGGATCATTATAAGTAATAGTCTTTTCTTCAACTTTAATAGGTGCAGCTACTTTTACTTCTATGGGAGGATGATATTCAAACCACTTCTCCTTGGGGAGATCAACATAAGTAGCAAAAGATTCACAGAAAGAAGCTACTATCTCAGAGTCAAGTCCATATTTAGTGCTAAATTTACGAAAAATATCGGTATCCATAAAAGATTTAACACAATCAAAACTAGGTGTCATACCTAACTACTTATCATTGTCGAGGTCCCAATCTTCAGAGTTGTGTTTAATTCTTTCCAATAAATACCATTTGAATTCAATAGTCTTCATCATAAAAGAGCCAGCACAAGAAGTATCAAGCATGGTGCGATTGTTACCAGAAAGCCGAGCATAAAAATTTTGAATAATCATTTCTCTTGAGAGCTCATGATTGGGGCATCAATATAACATTGATTTAAGCCTCCCCCAAGCTTGAGCGATGCTTTCTCCTTCGCGAGGCCAAAATTATATATATAATTGCGATCACGATGGACAAGATGCATAGGATAAAACTTCTGATGAAATTCCAATTTCAATCGTTTGTAATTCCAAGACCTCATATCATCACATAGCCTATACCATGTCGATGCATCTCCCCTCAAAGATAAAGGAAAGACCTTCTTCTTAACAACATCTCCGGGTACACCTGCAAGCTTAAATAATCCACAAACTTGATCCACATATATATAATGTTCATCAGGATGTTTTGTTCCATCTCCTAGAAAAAGATTAGCTAGCAGTTTTTCTATCATACCCGAAGGAACTTCAAAGCAAGCATTTTCATATTCATATTCATTTTTAGTAGGTTGAGGAGCAACTCTTTGCTCTACTGGTCGGGGTGAAAATACCCCGAACAAGCCCCTCAGAGGATTATCTTCCATGGTAACAAGTGACAGTAAATTTCAGCACACTATATAAATTTTTCCTTACCAAATTCCACCTACCAAAGGAGCTTCACTCCCCGGCAACAGCGCCAGAAAAGAGTCTTGATGACCCACAAGTATAGGGGATCTATCATAGTCCTTTCGATAAGTAAGAGTGTCGAACCCAATGAGGAGCAGAAGGAAATGATAAGCGGTTTCCAGTAAGGTATTCTCTGCAAGTACTGAAATAAGTGGTAACAGATAGTGTTATGATAGGATAATTTGTAACAAGCAACAAGTAAAAAAAAAGTAAATAAAGTGCAGGAAGGTGGCCCAATCCTTTTGTAGCAAAGGACAAGCCTGGACAAACTCTTATAAGATGTAAAGCGCTCCCGAGGACACATGGGAATATCGTCAAGCTAGTTTTCATCACGTTCATATGATTCGCGTTTGGGACTTTGATAATTTGGTATGTGGGTGGACCGGTGCTTGGGTGATGTCCTTACTTGGACAAACATCCCACTTACGATTAACCTCTATTGCAAGCATCCGCAAATACAACAAAAGTATTAAGGTAAACCTAACCATAGCATGAAACATATGGATCCAAATCAGCCCCTTACGAAGCAACGCATAAACTAGGGTTTAAGCTTCTGTCACTCTAGCAACCCATCATCTACTTATTACTTCCCAATGCCTTCCTTTAGGCCCAAATAATGGTGAAGTGTCATGTAGTCGAAGTTCACATAACACCACTAGAGGAGAGACAACATACATCTCATCAAAATATCGAACGAATACCAAATACACATGACTACTAATAGCAAGACTTCTCCCATGTCCTCAGGAACAAAAGTAACTACTCACAAAGCATAAACATGTTCATAATCAGAGGGGTATTAATATGCATATAGGATCTGAACATATGATCTTCCACCAATTAAACCAACTAGCATCAACTATAAGGAGTAATTAACACTACTAGCAACCTACTAGCACCAATCCCGGACTTGGAGACAAGAATTGGATACAAGAGATGAACTAGGGTTTTGAGATGAGATGGTGCTGATGAAGATGTTGATGGAGATTGTCCTCTCCCGATGAGAGGAGCGTTGGTGATGACGATGGCGATGATTTCCCCCTCCGGGAGGGAAGTTTCCCCTGCAGAACAGCTCCGCTAGAGCCCTAGATTGATTCCGTCAAGGTTCCGCCTCGTGGCGGCGGAGTTTCGTCCGAGAAGATGGCTTATGATTTTTTTTCCCATCGAAAGACTCCATATAGCAGAAGATGGCCACCGGAAGGCCACCAGTGGGCCCACGAGGTAGGGGGCGCCCTGGGGGGTAGGGCGCGCCCCCACCCTCGTGAGAAGGGTGTGCCCCCTGGTGAGGTTCTCATGCTCAGTATTTTTTATATATTTGGAAAACATCATCCGTGAAGTTTTAGGACTTTTGGAGCTGTGCAGAATAGGTCTCTAATATTTGCTCCTTTTCCAGCCCAGAATCCCAACTGCCGGCATTCTCCCTCTTTATGTAAACCTTGTAAAATAAGAGAGAATAGGCATAAGTATTGTGACATAATGTGTAATAACATCCCATAATGCAATAAATATTGATATAAAAGCATGATGCAAAATGGACGTACCACTTATCCGCCAAGCATTTGGGGCAGTTCCGCTTCTAGTGACCATTTCCTTTGTAGTAGAAACACTCGGTTTCAGGCTTGGGTCTAGCTTTGGGCTTCATCATGGGAGTGGCAACTTGCTTGCCATTCTTCTTGAAGTTCCCTTTCTTTCCCTTGCCCTTTTACTTGAAACTAGTGGTCTTGTCATCCATCAACACTTAATGCTTTTCTTGATTTCTACCTTCGCCGATTTCAGCATCGCGAAGAGCTCGGGAATCGTTTTACGTCATCCCTTGTATATTATAGTTCATCACTAAGTTCAAGTAACTTCGTGATAGTGACTAGAGAACTCTGTCAATCACTATCTTATCTGGAAGATTAACTCCCACTTGATTCAAGCAATTGTAGTACCCAGACAATCTGAGCACATGCTCACTGGTTGAGCTATTCTCCTCCATCTTGTAGGCAAAGTACTGTCAGAGGTCTCATACCTCTCGACACGGGCATGAGTCTGAGGTACTAATTTCAACTCTTGGAACATCTTATATGCTCTGTAGTGTTCAAAACGTTTTTGAAGTCCCGGTTCTAAGCCGTAAAGCATGGCGCACTAAACTATCAAGTAGTCATCATACCGAGCTTGCCAAACGTTCATAACGTCTGCCTCTGCTCCTGCAATAGGTCCGTCACCTAGCGGTGCATCAAGGACATAATGCTTCTGTGCAGCAATGAGGACAATCCTCAGATCATGGAGCTAGTACTTATCATTGCTACTAACATCTTTCAACATAGTTTTCTCTAGGAACATATCAAAAAATAAAACAAGGAGCTATACGCTAGCTATTGATCTACAACATAGATATGCAAAATACTATCAGGTGCTAAGTTTATGATAAATTAAAGTTCAATTAATCATATTACTTAAGAACTCCCACTTAGATAGACATCCCTCTAATCATCCAAGTGATCACGTGATCCATATCAACTAAACCATGTCCGATTATCACGTGAGATGGAGTAGTTTTCAATGGTGAACATCACTATGTTGATCATATCTACTATATGATTCATGCTCGACCTATCGGTCTCAGTGTTCCGAGGCCATATCTGCATATGCTAGGCTCGTCAAGTTTAACCAGAGTATTCTGCTTGTGCGAAACTGGCTTGCACCCATTGTATGTGAACGTAGAGCTTATCACACCCGATCATCAAGTGGTGTCTCAGCACGACGAACTGTAGCAATGGTGCATACTCAGGGAGAACACTCATACCTTGAAATTTAGTGAGAGATCATCTTATAATGCTACCGCCGAACTAAGCAAAATAAGATGCATAAAGGATAAACATCACATGCAATCAATATAAGTGATATGATATGGCCATCATCATCTTGCGCCTTTGATCTCCATCGAAGCATCGTTGTTGTCTCGCCAACTATTGCTTCTACGACTATCGCTACCGCTTAGTGATAAAGTAAAGCAATTACATGGCGATTGCATTTCATATAATAAAGCGACAACCATATGGCTCCTGCCAGTTGCCGATAATTGTGTTACAAAACATGATCATCTCATACAATAAAATTTAGGATCATGTCTTGACCATAAGTCCATAACACATCACAACATGTCCTGCAAAAACAAGTTAGACGTCCTCTACTTTGTTGTTGCAAGTTTTACGTGGCTGCTACGGGCTGAGCAAGAACCATTCTTACCTACGCATCAAAAATCACAACGCGGTATAGTAATTGCTTTTTGATCTTCAGAAAGAACCTTGTTCATTGAATCCGATTCAACTAAAGTTGGAGAAACTGACACCACCAGCCACCTGTGTGCGAAGCACGTCGGTAGAACCAGTCTCGCGTAAGCGTACGCGTAATGTCGGTCTAGGTCGCTTCATCCAACAATACCGCTGAATCAAGAAACAACTAGTGATGGCAAGCAATATGTATATACCCACGTCCACAGCTCCTTTGTGTTCTACTCGTGCATATAACATCTACGCATAGACCTGGCTCAGATGCCACTGTTGGGCAACGCAGTAATTTCAAAAAAATTCCTACGCACACGCAAGATCATGGTGATGCATAGCAATGAGAGGGGAAGAGTGTTGTCCACGTACCCTCAAAGACCGTAAGCGGAAGCGTTATGACAACGTGGTTGATGTAGTCGTACGTCTTCATGATTGACCGATCCTAGTACCGAAAGTACGGCACCTCCGTGATCTGCACACATTCGGCTCGGTGACGTCCCACGAACTCACGATCCAGCAGAGTGTCAATGGAGAGCTTCGTCAGCACAACGGCGTGATGATGGTGATGATGATGCTACCAGGACAGGGCTTCGCCTAAGCACCGCTATGATATGACCGAGATGGATTATGGTGGAGGGGGGCACCGCACACGGCTAAGAGATCAATGATCAACTTGTGTGTCTATGGGGCGCCCCCCTCCCCGTATATAAAGGAGTGGAGGACGAGAGGGCCGGCCCTCTATGGCGTGCCCTAGAGGAGTCCTACTCCCTCCGGGAGTAGGATTCCCCCCCCCCTTCCCTAGTTGGACTAGGAGAGAAGGAAGGAGGAGAGAGGGAGGAAGGAAAGGGGGGTGCCTCCACCCCCCCTTCCTAGTCCAATTTGGACCAGAGGGTAAGGGGGTGCGCGGCCTGCCCTGCCTGCCTCTCTCTCTCTCCACTAAAGCCCATTAGGGCCCATATACTCCTCGGGGGGGTCCGGTAACCCCCCCCCCCAGTACTCCGGTATATGCCCGAACTCACTCGGAACCTTTCCGATGTCCAAACATAGGCTTCCAATATATTGATCTTTATGTCTCGACCATTTCGAGACTCCTCGTCATGCCCGTGATCACATCCGAGACTCTGAACAACCTTCGGTTCATCAAAACACATAAACGCATAATACCGATCGTCACCGAACGTAAAGCGTTCGGACCCTACGGGTTCGAGAACTATGTAGACATGACCGAGACATGTCTCCGGTCAATAACCAATAGCGGAACCTAAATGTTCATATTGGCTCCCACATATTCTACGAAGATCTTTATCGATCAAATTGCATAACGATATACGTTGTTCCCTTTGTCATCGGTATGTTACTTGCCCGACATTCGATCATCGGTATCTCAATACCTAGTTCAATCTCGTTAGCTACAAGTCTCTTTACTCGTTCCGTAATGCATCATCCCACAGCTAACTCATTAGTCACATTGCTTGCAAGGCTTATAGTGATGTGCATTACCAAGAGGGCCCAGATATACCTCTCTGATACACGAAGTGACAAATCCTAATCTCGATCTATGCCAACTCAACAAACACCATCGGAGACACCTGTAGAGCATCTTTATAATCACCCAGTTACGTTGTGACGTTTGATAGCACACTAAGTGTTTCTCCGGTATTCGGGACTTGCATAATCTCATAGTCATAGGAACATGTGTAAGTCATGAAGAAAGCAATAGCAATAAACTAAACGATCATCGTGCTAAGCTAACGGATGGGTCTTGTCCATCACATCATTCTCTAATGATGTGATCCCGTTCATCAAATGAGAACACATGTCCATGGCTAGGAAACTTAACCATCTTTGATTAACGAGCTAGTCAAGTAGAGGCATACTAGGGACACTTTGTTTGTCTATGTATTCACACATGTATTAAGTTTCCGATTAATACAATTCTAGTATGAATAATAAACATTTATCATCATATAAGGAAATATAAATAACAATTTTATTATTGCCTCTAGGGCATATTTCCTTCAGCGTGGTAGGCGAAATGCTATTGAACAACAAATGGTCAATGGAGATGAGAAGCCCTGCGTGCCAAGAATGGGTCGCATCATAGTAGAAAGAGAAAAGTATACTTTTCATCCCTTAACTCTTGCCAGAGTCTAGATTTGGTCCCTCAACTTTAAAATCGGACAACTTGCACCTTCAACTATCGAAATCGGACAAGATTCGTCCCTAGACTCTATTTTGACCGATTTTGCTGCTAACTCACCCTGGTTTGATTGAGCTGACTCAAATTCATGTGTCTTTTTCAAACCCACGTACTTTTTCAAGTTTTCTTATTGTAACATTCCAAATTTTCAATTTGGAATGTTATACATTAGAACATCACTGCATATAAGATTTTATTTGCTTTTGGTTGATCCTAGAAATTCTACGCAACTCAAGACCCTCACAGAGAGTTGGGGATTTCGTTATTTTCATATTTGAGTTTTCTCAAATTTTGAAAATAGGATCATTTGATTTTATTTATTTTATCTTCAATTATTTCTATTATAAAAATATGAGAGAGGGAATAAAATGACTTTCCCTAAATAAAGAAATATTGAGGATTTAATAATAAAATCAAATAAGATTTTATTTGGATTTATTTGTTATTTTATTTGAATTTAGGAAAAATGCGCATTTTTCAAAATTGCATTTAGGCCCCAAATAAATGTTCATCCTGTTCGGCTTGATTTTAGAAGTCGGGAAAAATTTATTTCGTGATTTTTGGAGTCCGTTTAGTATTTCTTTTATTCATTTTTCTGCGCGTAATTATTTAAAAAACGCGCAACCGACTTTGGGCTGTATTCCGCCAGGACTCTGTCCGGCCAGCCTTTATAGGGAGCCGCCCCGAGCCCGTAAGCCCACCCCGCGCCTAACCCTAACCCTAGCCGCTCCAAGCCGCCGCCGCGTGCCGCTGCTGCCACCGCCGCCGGACGTCGCCGCCCCCGCCGAAGTTGACCCCGCCGCCCCCGCCGGTTTTCCCTAGAAAACCGTTCGGTTTTCCGCCATTTTTTTCGTTCGGTTTTTTAGATCCGTTTTTTTATTTAGATCAGTTTATTTTCCGGTTTAGCTTATTTAGTGAGCGTTCGCTCGTTCTTTCGTTTTAACGAACGCGTCCACCGTTTAATTCCAGAAAACGAACGTTCGTTCGTTAATCTGTTCGTCGTTTTTCTTTTTCTCGGATTTTCCGCGATTATTTCTGATCGCGATTTCCGATCCGATTTTCGTTCTAGTATAACTTTTCACCCGTTTATCGGAATTAGGCGATTCAAGCGCCTGGTGTTTCGTCTCGAAACCCTCTTTCCGTTTAACCAACTCAAACAAGTTTTTTCTTCTATAAAATTTGACCTAGATCCAGATTAGTAAACGAAGCTTGTTTTCTTTCGTCGTTTGACTTTCGTTGCTTCGTTCGATTTGATTCTTTTTGCAAACCGAAGTTCTTAAGTTGAACTTTCTGGATTGTTCTCTTATTTGAGTTTTACTTGTGCATTAGTTGAGTACTTATTTTATGCTTGTTTGTTTGCGATAGAGTACCCAGGGTGTGCCGCTTGCTACTTCGAATCGCTAGGTTTCGCGGATCATCAGCAAGGCAAGTAACACTTTGATCATACCTCCTACTACCCAGTTTTGATTGCATTAGATCAATCCTCAAACATTGCATGAATATGATCAAATTAAATTGTGGGTTTTGGAAAGTAGATGAGGTAGTACCTATCACATGTTTTATTATCAAACCCTTGGGAGTTACTTCTACGTTTGCTTATATTGCCATGCTATGCTAGTAGACGTGGATTGGGTGAGTGTATCCATGACAGATGTGAGATTATTAAATTAATGGTTTATTTAAGGTGACAACTTAAACACACATCTGGGTGGATTGAGGCACCTGGGTATTCCAGCGATTGCATGTTTTTCTTTATGGACCGCCACCCAGGCTCAAAGGGATATGAGATTATTCATACTAGAAACTTCCGTGTGCAGCCATAAGCTACTATGGGCTCTAGCATAGTTGACTAAGTCGTGCGAACTCTTACAGTGGTGGACTAGCAGATGTAGAGGATGTAGGTTGGTACGGTCTACCCGTTCGTAAGGTGCTAGCGCTTCTGAAAGACTATGTCTCGGTCATCCGTTTCTCAAACATCATGTAGTGCGAGAATCCCAACGGAGGAGATCGAGTCTTGTGGGGAAAAGTGCGCAAACCTCTGCAGAGTGTATAAACTAATCATGGTTAGTCGTGCCCCCGGTTATGGACGTCTTGAGTATCTATTACTTGGATTATCATGTGAATCTCATCATGTTACCTTAATTAATATTGTTGGGTTTAATGATGATGCCTAATTGGGATTGAGAGGGTGTCTACACTCTCAATGTTTAACAACTACCATGATAGTTAAATAAAATTTATTCCTTTGAAGTAGGAAAAAATTGGCTTTACGCAAAACTGTAACCATAAAGCTTTCCACCAGCCATATATGCATGTAGTATAGCCTTATTCTTTCATTACTTTCTGTGTGTTACATTGCCAACATATTCCATGTGCTGACCCGTTTCGAGCTGCAACGTTCATGTTGCAGACTTTTCAGACGACGAGTAAGGTGCCTTTAGGTCGTGGTTCTATACTCAGCGATGCCGTTGAAGTTGATGGACTCACTTATCTTTCAAGTCTTCCGCTGTTATCGTTATTAGATGGCCTTAAGCCATATTTATTGTAATAAGTTTTCTTTTGAGACATTCGATGTAATAAGTATGTGATTGCTACTCTATTATAAATCCTTTAAGTACTGTGCGTGTCAGCATTACTGATCCAGGGATGATACTGAAGCACAGAGATCAGACTGTTTGAGATTGGTCGCTACACTTATTTTTTAAAATTCGTGTTTTTTTTCAAATCAGTGTACCTTTTCCAAAGCCATGTACTTTCTTCAAGTTTGCGTATTTTTTTAGATTCACATACTATTTCCAAATCTGCATAGTACTTTTGTAAAGAATTATGAATTTAAATAAGTACCCGAAATAGAATAAAAGTACCCGTATTTGAAAAAAATATGCGAACTTTAAAAATGTACACGGTTTTGTATAAAAGTATGTGAATTTTAAAAAAGTATGCGAACTAGAATAAAAGTACGTGAATTTGAAAAAAATATGCGAACTAGACAAATGTACGCGGTTTTGTAGAAAAATACGTGAATTTCCAAAAAGTACGTAAACATGAAACGATTACACGAATATTGAAAAATACGTAAACTTGGAAAAGGTACATGGTTTTTTAGAAGTACATGCATTTTTAAAAAGTTCATGGATTTGAAACAACACAAGGATTTTAAAATTTATGCGCACTTGAAACAATCTCACAAACTAAAAAAGTAAACAAATTTCAAACAGGTTTACAGATTTTAAAAGGCGATTTTGAATAAAGCACATGGATTTGGAAGAGTAAACAGATGTGAAAAATGTGCGCAAATTTCAAAAATAAAGTTCACGATAAAAAACTACGTGAATTTGAGACAGCACCGATCAAAACCGGGGTGAGTCAGCACCAAAACCGGTCAAAACCAAGACCAGGGACGAATCTTGTCCGGTTTCAATAGTTTAGGGACCAAATTTAGACTCGGCTAAGAGTTAAGGGACGAAAAATATAATTTTCTCTAGTAGAAATGGGGTTTTCTGCCTTACGAAGGAGCACACCCATTTGGTAAGCTCATGCTAAATGCTTCATTAGGCTAAGCGCGTTGGGAATGCTAATCCAAACATCCTATTTTTTATTAGCATGAAGTAGATCGGTCCTAACTCATGTAATCGTGTTGGACAAACAGTATGTATGTCGGTTAAATTACTTCATGCCGCCTAAGTTCTCTTGAGCAAATTAGATTTTGTAGCAACTCGAGTAAACTAGTTGAGATGCACATCTCGGTGTGTGTGCACCTGCGTTGCTTTTTTTCTATCAATTTTTTTAGGGGAGCTTGTTTTTCCTATCAAGTTCAGCTGAAGTGAGAAAATCATTACAATTTACATGGGCCTTTATAGGCCTTGTGGTGCCACCTACGCCGTCCCCCACACAGAGAGAGAGAGAGGCCAAATCCTATTCGGCGCCTTAAGCGCCGAGGCGCATACCCCCCTTGTACGCTTTGGTTTCATAACGGGCCGGCCTATCCCACGTCCGCCTGTTTTTTTTTCTGTTTCTATAGACTGCAAAAAGAACGTGCACAATGCAGGATTTGAACCCGAGACGTCCGTCTTAAAGTACGACGTCATGACCAGCCGACTAATCGATCTTGCGTGTTATCATAGAGGGTTGTTTTCCTTTTCTCCTTCTTCTTCTTTCTTCGTATTTTTCTCTCTTTTCCTTTTTTTCTTTCTTTTTCCAAATCCGTGAAAATAATTGCGAAAGAAATTCGTAAACTTTTTTTTCTTGAAAGTTGATGAACTTTTTTCAAATTCGTGAACTTTTTTCTTGAAAGTTGATGAATTTTTTTCAAAATTGATGAACTTTTTTCAAATTCATGAACTTTTTTCTTGAAAGTTGATGAATTTTTTTCAAAATCGATGAACTTTTTTCAAATTCGTGAACTTTTTTCTTCAAAGTTGATGAACTTTTTTCAAAATCGATGAACTTTTTCAAATTCGTGAACTTTTTTCTTCAAAGTTGATGAACTTTTTTCAAAATCGATGAACTTTTTCAAATCCGTTAATTTTTTTCTTGAAAGTAGATGAACTTTTTTCAAATCAATGAACTTTTTTCCAAAATCGCTAAACTTTATTCAAAATTTATGAACTGTTTTCAAATTCAATTAATTTTTTACAAATTTTTGTGAATTTTTGTCAAAACCGATGAACATTTTTTTAATTCGTGAACTTTTTTTAAAGTTTGATGCTTTTTTTGAAAATCAGTGAACTTTTTAGAATCCGTGAGCATTTTATTTTTAAATTATGTTTTCTGAGATTCCGAATTTATTTCTTGAAATTTAACCACGAAATGATCGAGCTTTTTTCGCTTTAGCAAACAGAATGATCGAGAAGGGGAAGCGCGCATCGTTCGCGAGCGTCAGCACGTTCTTGGGTCGGCCGACATAGCCAGGGCGCGCGGGCACTGGTTTCCTCGACTGGCGCATAAGGCGCCAGCGAGGAGCTCTCGAGAGAGAGAGAATTAGATGGAAACTCAAACAATGGGCTGGAAACTCACAGGTTGTACTAGGCTGGACTTTTAGCCCATGATTTGCTGGCATGTACGGAAATAACCCCATGCTCCGAGGGCTTTCCAAGGACCGTCTCCATACATAGTGAAGGTATGTTAGTTAAAGATGAAAGATAAGGAGGTTGTATGTTCGTGGAAATACAGCTCTTAGAGTGTTTCTCTACATAGTGTAATTAATACTTTGATGTGATGTGGTGTGGCTTATTCTCCATACATAGTGAAAGTACGTTAATTAATGCTTTGTTTCTCTTTGAAGTTGTATGTTTGTGGAAATACATCTCTTAAAGTATGTTTCTCTCATTCTCTTTTCTCTACAACTTGGCCACAATATCAGGATGTGCATGTGATCCTTGAATTAATTTAACACAACACCACTTGAAAACAACACCTAAGAAAAAAATTCATCGGGATGCTTGACTCTAAAACATTATCACCACCTAGGATGACGAGTTAAGAGCCAATGCACTGGCCTAACGCAGACCACCAACTACCATTTAAGAATAGTGTAAAAACTTAAAGGTAGTAAAGATAAGAAAAATGCTGCAAGTAAATGGGCAATCAAAGCGTCCAATATATATACCACTGCCCCATCTCCACTTGAGAAGGAAACAAAATCCATCATCTCATTCATTCATATGGCCAACACAAACATTTAATTTTAGTGTTTTGGTACATCAAATATGTAGATGGAAGTCTAAGTAAGTTTAGCATAGAATGATTGAAAACACAAAGTTATGTTGAGAAGGCGTATAGATTAGAGGCATCGGGACGGAAATGACATCTTTATTAAGCATATAATTTTTGCACAATACAATCCCTCATACCATCTTCACCAACTCATGTGCCATCTAAAATTTGATGGCTCAGAAAGAGTCATTTGTAGTAGGGTTCATCAATGCACCTTGCACGATGTGGTCGACATGTAGGAACCTTATCCCCTCTGCATGGCACCCATCTAGACATCCTAGAACTAGCATGTGTAGCTAGTCTTCTGCATGGCACCATATAAGAAATGATATTGAAGGACAATTGCTCATCAGATACGTGAAGCCGTACAAAATTGAAGTACATATGCAAGAAATGGGTGACACCATAGCAAAAATGAGCTCTTCCACTTGACGATCCCAACCATCTAGGAAGCCCGTGCTAATTAAGGTGCTTCATTATGCTGAGCGTGTCTATCAGGGGATGGACTTCGTTCTGCTTATGGTCATCTTGTGGCTGAAATTAAGGAGTTGATGAGAGAGAGGGTGTTTATTTCCCAAAAGTTAACTAGAGAGGGGGTGTCTATTAGAATGTACCATAGTTGTGTGGATCCACCTTGGACCACCATGTATTGAGGATCTTTTGCCTCTCAACTGTAACTCTAAATATGGAATAAAACTCTTTTTCCCTCGTAAAAAAGAGCGTGTCGGAGAATACTGATCCAAAGATCCTATTCATCTGCTAGCAGTAAGCAGATCACTCTTGACTCATGTGAAAGTGCATTATATCGACTAGAGGGGGTGAATAGGCAGTTTTTATGAAATTCTTCACTGAGGAATTTGTCGATGAGGAAATTCCTTTGCGAAGAACTACTAGCAGCGGAATAAGTACTCAAAGGTAAACATAACAGAATACAAGCAGAGTCATCATGATGAAATGAAGACAGGCACAGAGTACAGGAAGCATAATCACAGGATAACACAGGATGAAGACAAACAGACTGAAGAAATTGAACTGGGGAAATTGAGAAAGTCTTTGGTCAAAGTTCAAACATAGATATGAACAAACACACAGCACAATTATGAGGAAGTGGAAGAGTTGAGGAAATAAAACCAGTAAGCTCGGTGAAGACAATGATTTGGTAGACCAGTTCCAACTGCTGTCTCAGTTGTACGTCTGGTTGGAGCGGCTGAGTATTTAAACTCGAGGACACACAGTCCCGGACACCCAGTCAAGGAGACTTAGTCCAAGACACCCAGTCCTCATCGTATTATCCTTGAACTAAGGTCACACAGACCTTGTCTAATCACTCGTGGTAAGTCTTCAGGCGACTTCCAAACCTTCACAAACTTGGTCACTCGGCCATCCACTATTCCTCTTGGATGCTCCAGACCATGACGCCTAACCGTCTGGAAGAAGCACAGTCTTCAAAGGTAACAAGCATCGGATCCACTCAGGATCAATTCTTTAGAGATGCTCAATCACTTGGGGTTTGTAGGTGTTTGGGTTTTTGGTTTTTAGTTTTTCCTCACTTGATGATTTTCGCTCAAAGTCCTCGGAGGATGGGTTGCTCTCAAATGACAAGTGTCAGTTTCTCTTGGAGCAGCCAACCAGCTAGTGGTTGTAGGGGGCGGCTATTTATAGCCTAGGGAACAGCCCGACATGATAAGAATAAATGCCCTTCAATGATATGACCGTTAGGTGGATAGATATTTTGGGACAACTGGCGCATAGCACAGCAACGGTCGGAATTTTGAGTAGCAAAATCCTCAGGGCTATCATGTTCCTCACTGTGTAGGCAATCCGCATTGGCGAATTCCTAACTCCTCAGTCAGGACAAATTCCTCAGAGACCAGAAGAACTTCGTCTCTATCATTGAAGAAATTGACTGAACTGTATGAGATTTCCAATGGCTTCACTCGAAGGGATTGGTAGGTGTAGGATTTGAGTTGAGCATCACATGGAAATTTTTCCTTAGTATTTTCTCGACCCCCTTTAATAGTACGGTGTTTCCTATGACTCAAGAAAAAGAAAAAGAAAAATATGAAAAGAAAAGTCTTCAAGATTCACATTTCTCGCATGAATATCAAGTCTTCACGGACACACCAATTTCTTCGCTTTCAAAGTCTTCATGAAAGTCTTCAGAAATACCAAAATCTTCAGTCAAAGATATTCATTTTTAGGGGTCGACTTTTCCTGTAAATATCAAACTCCTCATAGACTTATAGACCTGTGTACACTCACACACGCATTAGTCCCTTAACCTATAAGTCTTCAATACACCAAAATCACTAAGAGGCACTAGATGCACTTACAATCTCCCCCTTTTTGGTGATTGATGACAATATAGGTTAAGTTTTCAACGGGGATAAACATATGAAGTGTAAATACTGATATTGAGGAATTTGATTGCAAGATATAGAAGAACTCCCCCTGAAGATGTGCATAGTGAGGAATTTGCTTTTGAAGCAATGCACACTTGAAGAGTTGAATCATGGAGATCTCCCCCTATATCTTGTAATTCATACACGCATTTAACATATAATATGAAGAATTTGAAATGCATGATGAAATATGGTGCCTGATGAAATTCAGCATGTGTGCAATAATATTAACAAGGAATAAGCATGCAGAATAGTGCATCAAGAGTATCAGAGCACAGTGCATCAAAAGTATCAGAGCACCATCAGGTTTAAGATTACAACTCGATCTAATAAAGTTTCAGAAGAACGAGAGTTGTAACTTAGCAAAAAAATGCCCATATAGTAGACCCGCTTGAAGACTAACTCATATTTCTCCCCCTTTGTCATCGAATGACCAAAAGGATCGAAAATGAGGACTAATGCCCCTGAAGATAATCATGTTGATGAAGGAGCGCCAGCGTTGTTGGGGTCGTTTGTTGATGTAGGGCCTGCCGCAGTGTCGTCCAAATCTTCATGTTCATCAGTGTCGCGCGATGAAGAATATGAGCTCGCTGATGAAGCTATGTACCTAGGGTAGGGGCACGGACCTGTCCAAAGAGCCCTACCCAAGGACATCCCTAGAAGAAGTCACCTTTCAATCGACTTGAAGGTATCCCACTCGACGGGTTCAAGACACTCGACCAAGAAGCTATCACTCGACCATGAAGCCAACCACTCGACTGCCAGGAGACCTAAAGTCACTCCGCAGGCAAACGGTCGGCTATTAAGTAGTCTTTATGGTCATTATAGCACTTTATTAGGGGCGTTACCAGTAACGCCCAACCTTAAATGTACCTTAAACCCTGCATCACTGAGGGCAGGAGAGGGCCGGCGAACTCTATATAAGCCACCCCCTCCTCAGTATGAAGGGTTCGCACCCCTGTTACTCATACACACATAATCCAATCGACCGCCTCCGGGCACCGAGACGTAGGGCTGTTACTTCCTCCGAGAAGGGCCTGAACTCATAATTCTCGCGTGTTTACAACTTCCTAATAGCTGAGATCTAGCCTCTCCATACACACCCCCTACATCACTGTCAGAGTTAGAACCACGACAGTTGGCGCCCATCGTGGGGCAGGAATCTTAGCGCCTGATTGGAGAAGTTGCGATTTTTCCGATCCCTTTGATCATGGTTTCGTGCGGAGTTTTGGTGGAGGGCCGCGAGATCCGCCTCGGCACGCTCACGTTCATCGCCGACGACTCCGCCTGGCTTCAGGAGGCACCACTCGACATCGACGCGCTCCCCGTCCGCGGTGCGACGCATTTCCGCGCATGCGTTCATGGCGTCCTCCTGCGGCAGCCGTCGACCCAGTATCGGTCGGCCCCCGTGTCGTCTCCCCGCTCTGTCTCCCACCGGCGCAAGCGCTCCGGTCGGTCGAGACTTCAGAGGTGGGTGAGGCATGTCGTGGCTCGCCAGTCGGCCGCCCCACAAGTCGCGGCAATCGAGCCCGACGAATCCCTCTACGGCCTGTTCGACCTGTCGACTGGCTCCGCGGAGACCGCATCCGAGTGCGACAGCAGCGACCCAGCGGCTGAGGTTCTGGCGGTCGATGGAACGCACAGTCCTCCCGGTTTCCCTCGCGCTGATGGAGGCGCGGGTGGGGGCGACCCGTCGCATCCCCACGATGAGTATCTCCCCGAACCTCTCACGTCATTACAGCGAGAGGAGCTTCGCCGCCGGAACATGGACGCACTCCACACTCCTATCGTCGGAGAGACCCCCGAGGCCCGAGCCTTGGAGGACGCGCGCTTGGCTAACTTGGCCGAGCGCACTCGACTGGAGAATCTCCAGCGAGCACTCGACGAGCAAGCGCGTCAGCGGGCTCCCGAGTCTAGTCGACGTCAGCTCTTCCCGCCAACGCAGGTATACCGAACCCCAGTTCAGAATTTGGCCGCCGCGGCCCGTATAGCAGAATCGATTCAGCCCTCCCAGTCGGAGGCTGGCAGGGGCTTGTTGCAGATCAGAGCATTGCTCCGGGCGGCGGGAAACCAGAATTCCGCTGTTTCTCAGTCACGGAATAGGATCCACAGTCGATCTGTTGCAACAGATACAGTCCAGTCAGCTCACAGCCCGAGATCGCCCCCGAGGCGTGAGGGACGTGGTGACCGGCATGATCAGTACAGAAGGAATGAGCAGTATGATCACCGATCCGATCATGATGATTGACGTCGAGTGCCAACCCCTCCCCCGAGGAGTGGGTCATATGCGCCTCGACATCGAGATGACAGGCGCCCTCATAGTGTTGGGCAGAGGATTCCAGTCGACCCCAGGGACCCAGGCTTTGACGCGAGATCTATCCTCGTTCAAGGTTTGGTTGACAGGAACAGAGCTCATCGGGAAGGCCACAACAGAGATGTGCCTGCCAGCAGCAGAGAACGTGTTTCGGGGCCAGAGTGTTTCAGTCGAGCCATCAGGGCCGCAGTGATTCCTCCCAACTTTCGGTTGGCGACCGGAGTCAGCAAGTTCACCGGCGAGTCTAAGCCTGACACTTGGCTCGAAGACTACCAAGTGGCTGTCCAGATTGGTGGCGGCAATGATGAGGTGGCTATGAAGCATTTGCCTCTCCTGTTAGAGGGCTCGACCAGAGCGTGGCTGAATCAGTTAGCACCCAGTAGCATCTACACTTAGGAGGATCTCTCTCGAGTGTTTGTCACGACCTTTGAAGGAACATGCAAGCGACTAGCAGGCCTTACAGAATTGCGGTCTTGCATGCAGAAACCGAGTGAAACTCTGAGGGATTACATCCAGAGGTGGATCACTTTGCATCACACAGTTGAGAACGTACCGGATCACCAAGCAGTTTGTGCCTTTAAAGAAGGCATCAAGAACAGAGAGTTGAACCTGAAGTTCGGTCGGACCGGAGAAATGTCCCTAAATCGGATGATGGAAATTGCCACCAAATACGCTAACGAAGAAGATGAAGATCAACTCTGGAGTGGCAAGCAGAAAGCAGTCGCCCAGGAAACCGGAGGCAATTCCAGTCGGAAGCAGAAGCGGAAGGCCGAGCCAGCCGCCCCTGGGGAGGCCCTGGCCGTAACCCAGGGAAATTTCAAGGGAAAACCCAAAGGCCCCTGGAAGCCCAAGAAAGTCAAGGATCAAGATGGAAATGATGTTTTGGATCTGCCATGTCACATCCACACCAAGAAAGATGAAGAGGGTAATTTTATTTACCCAAAGCATACCACTCGACAGTGTCGGCTCCTGATCCAGCAGTTTCAGGGCAAACAGCCCAAAGATAAGGAAAAAGAGTCGGACAGAGTTGAGGACAAGGAAGATAGCGACGATGGATACCCCCAAATCAATTCCACCCTGATGATTTTTGCTGATGTCGAAAGCAAAAGTCGACTGAAAGTCGTTAACCGTGAGGTGAATATGGTTGCTCCGGCGACACCCAGTTATCTGAAGTGGTCTCAGACTGCCATCACATTCGACCAGTCCAATCACCCTACGCACATTGCCACCCCTGGGAGGCAAGCTTTGGTGGTCGACCCAGTTGTCGAAGGCACTCGACTGACCAAAGTCCTGATGGATGGTGGCAGTGGCCTGAACATATTGTATGCTGAAACATTGAAAGGGATGGGCATTCCGATGTCCAGGCTCAGCGCCAGCAACATGAGCTTCCATGGAGTCATTCCTGGAAAGAAAGCCGAGTCACTCGGCCAGATTGCTCTCGACGTGGTTTTCGGTGATTCAAAGAATTACCGCAAGGAAAAGTTGACATTCGAGGTTGTGGATTTCCAAAGTGCTTATCATGCCATTTTGGGCAAGCCAGCTTACGCATGCTTCATGGCTCGACCATGTTATGTGTACCTCAAATTGAAGATGCCTGGTCCCAAAGGTGTGATCACTGTTACAGGCAATCGAAAGAAGGCAGAAGAGTGTTTTCAGAAAGGCTCAAAGATTGCTGACGCTCAGATGGCAGTTGTTGAGCTGCAAGAGTACCAGAAGACTGCTGATCCGAGTGAATTGCTACGAGCCAAGAAGCCTGCTTCAGAATCTGCTTTTCAGTCGTCCGGTGAAACAAAGCCAGCCCACATTCACCCGACCGACCCCGATGCTGCCCCGACTCACATCTCAACGACGCTCGACTCCAAATAGGAAGAAGCGCTCATCCAGTTCCTCCGTGAGAACTGGGACATCTTCGCATGGAAGCCTTCTGACATGCCTGGAGTTCCCAGGGGGCTGGCTGAGCACCGTCTACGAGTCGACCCGAAGTTCAAGCCTGTGAAAGAACATCTTCGACGGTCCACCGTCCAGAAGAGGAAAGCTATTGGCGAGGAGGTGGCTCGGCTCTTAGCAGCGGAGTTCATCCGAGAGATTTACCACTCCGAGTGGCTCGCCAATGTTGTCATGGTCCCCAAGAAGGACAAGTCACTTCGCATGTGCATTGACTTTAAACATATCAATCGGGCCTGCCCGAAAGATCATTTCCCCCTCCCCCGCATCGACTAGGTAGTCGACTCGACCGCGGGGTGTGAGCGTTTGTATTTTCTAGATGCTTATTCAGGGTACCATCAGATCCGTCTGTATGGACCCAACGAGATCAAAACGGCTTTCATCACCCCATTCGGGTGCTTCTGTTACATCACCATGCCCTTCGGCCTCAAGAATGCTGGAGCCATGTTCATGAGGATGATTCAGAAGTGTTTGCTCACTCAGATCAGTCGGAACGTAGAAGCATACATGGATGATATTGTGGTTAAGTCACGGAAAGGTTCCGACCTACTGACTGACCTCGCCGAAACCTTTGCTAACCTCAGGAGATATGATATCAAACTCAATCCATCAAAGTGCACATTCGGAGTTCTAGGTGGAAAGTTACTCGGTTTCCTCGTTTCCGAACGAGGAATCGACGCCAATCCCGAGAAAGTTGGCACCATACTCCGGATGAAGCGCCCTGTGCGTGTACACGATGTCCAGAAGCTTACAGGTTGCTTGGCCGCTCTAAGTCGATTCATTTCTCGTCTCGGTGAAAAGGCGTTGCCTCTTTACCGACTGATGAAGAAGTCTGACAAGTTCGAGTGGACTCCAGAAGCTGATGCAGCATTCGCAGAGCTCAAAGCTCTGCTCTCCACCCAGCTGGTGCTTGCTGCCCCAATCAGTAAAGAGCCTCTGCTGCTTTACATTGCGGCCACGGGACAAGTTGTCAGTACAGTACTTACGGTCGAGCGGGAAGAAGAAGGAAAGGCCTTCAGAGTTCAGCGCCCAGTATATTACGTGTCTGAAGTTTTGACTCCTTCGAAGCAAAGATATCCCCATTACCAGAAGCTTGTATATGGGATTTTCATGACCACGAAGAAGGTTGCACACTACTTCTCTGACCATTCCATTACAGTCGTCAGCGACGCTCCACTGTCAGAGATTTTGTGCAACAGAGATGCAACTGGTCGAGTGGCGAAGTGGGCGATTGAAATCCTTCCCCTAGATATCAAGTTTGAAGCAAAGAAGGCTATCAAGTCCCAAGCAATTGCAGATTTCGTCGCCGAGTGGATTGAACAGCAGCTTCGACCCAAGTTCACTCGGAGCACTGGACCATGTTCTTCGATGGATCTAAGATGCTGAATGGTTCTGGTGCTGGGGTAGTGTTGGTCTCCCCCTGAGGAGATAAGCTCAGATATGTTCTCTAGATTCACTTCGATTCCTCCAATAATGAAGCAGAATATGAAGCACTCTTGTATGGATTGCGCATGGCCATTTCACTCGGCGTCCGGCGCCTCATGGTCTACGGCGACTCAGATTTGGTGGTTAATCAGGTGATGAAGGAGTGGGACGTCAGAAGCCCAGCTATGACTGGCTACTGCAACGCAGTAAGAAAGCTAGAAAAGAAATTCGAGGGGTTAGAGCTTCATCACATCCCCCGACTGAAAAATCAAGCAGCTGATGATCTGGCAAAGATAGGCTCCAAGAGAGAAGCCATTCCCAGCAATGTGTTTTTGGAGCACATCCGCTCGCCGTCAGTCCAGGAGGATCCTTTCACAGAAGAAGCCCCGCAACCGAAAAGTGCCACAGATCTGACTGAAGTCGAAATTCCTGCTGTGGTCGACCTAGTCATGGAGGTCTTGGCTATCACTCCCGACTGGACGATACCATACATCACGTATATCTTGAGGAAAGAACTTCCAGAGGACGAAGAAGAGGCTCGACAGATCGTCCGTCGATCTAAAGCTTTCACAGTCATAAAAGGACAGTTGTATAGAGAAAGCGCGACTAGAATCGGTCAGAAGTGCATAACGCCAGAAGAAGGTCAGATGATCCTTGATGATATCCACTCGGGGACCTGTGGTCACCATGCGTCCTCTCGGACCATTGTGGCCAAAGCATACCGAGCGGGTTTTTTCTGGCCCAGGGCAAACGAAATGGCGAAAGAGATAGTCGACAAGTGTGAAGGCTGCCAGTTCTACTCCAACATGTCGCACAAGCCGGCATCAGCTCTGAGGACCATTCCACTCGTCTGGCCCTTCGCTGTTTGGGGACTGGACATGGTTGGTCCACTGAGAACAGGCAGGAGCGGATTCACACATGTGCTTGTGGCAGTCGACAAGTTTACCAAATGGATTGAAGCCAAGCCTATCAAAAATCTTGATGCTAGCACTTCTATCAGTTTCGTCAGAGAGTTGATATTTAGATACGGGGTCCCGCATAGCATCATCACGGACAATGGGTCAAACTTCGATTCAGACAAGTTCAGAGCTTTTTGCGCCTCTCAAGGCACACGAGTCGACTATACGTCGGTCGCGCATCCCCAGTCGAACGGACAAGCTGAAAGAGCAAATGGTCTAATTCTCAAAGGGCTGAAGCCTCGACTGATGCGTGATCTCAAGCACGCAGCAGGCGGTTGGGTCGACGAGCTTCCGTCAGTTCTGTGGGGACTGAGGACCACCCCGAACCGGTCGACTGGAAGAACGCCATTCTTTCTGGTTTACGGAGCCAAGGCCGTCCTGCCGAGCGATCTACTTCACAACGCCCCCAGAGTCGAGCTTTATAACAAAGACGAAGCAGAGCAAGCCCGGCAAGACGCAGTTGACCTCCTAGAGGAGGAGAGGGAAATGGCTATGATCAGATCGACCATCTATTAGCAAGACTTGCGTCGATTCCATGCCAGAAATGTGAAGAGCCGGGCCTTCCAAGAAGGAGATTTGGTCCTCCGAGTGGATCAGCAGAAACCACACAAACTTGCTCCTACTTGGGAAGGCCCCTTCATCGTCACCAGAGTCCTCCACAATGGAGCATATCATATCTACAACGTCGGTCGCCGGATCGACGAGCCACGAGCTTGGAATGCGGAACTGCTCCGCCCATTTTACACTTGAACGAGATGTAACAAGGAAAAATTTCCTGCAGTACATTTTTATCAAAGACAAGAGTGTTCCAATAACTGTTGTCACTTTTGTTTGCATACGAAATCCCCCAGTGGGTGACTTAGCTGCGAATCCATTTCGCCTAAGTGTTTAAAAATCCTACCGAGTGGCGAGCAAACCTCCCACTCGGGGGCTTAGCTGCAGCCCAGTGCTCGCCTAAGTTTGAAAAAATCCTACCGAGTGGAGAGCAATCCTCCCACTCGGGGGCTTAGCTGCAGTCCAGTACTCGCCTAAGTTCTCCCACCTAGAGACTTAGCTGCAGTTAGGCACTCGCCTAAGTTTGAAAAAATCCTACCAAGTGGAGAGCAATCCTCCCACTCGGGGGCTTAGCTGCAGTCCAGTACTCGCCTAAGTTCTCCCACCTAGAGACTTAGCTGCAGTCAGGCACTCGCCTAAGTTTGAAAAAATCCTACTGAGTGGAGAGCAATCCTCCCACTCGGGGGCTTAGCTGCAGTCCAGTACTCGCCTAAGTTCTCCCACCTAGAGACTTAGCTGCAGTCAAGCACTCGCCTAAGTTTGAAAAAATCCTACCGAGTGAAAGCAAACCTCCCACTCGGGGGCTTAGCTGCAGCCTAGTGCTCGCCTAAGTTTGAAAAATCCTACCGAGTGAGAGCAAACCTCCCACTCGGGGGCTTAGCTGCAGTCCAGCACTCGCCTAAGTGTTTGAAAATCCTACCGAGTGAGAGCAAACCTCCCACTCGGGGGCTTAGCTGCAGTCCAGTACTCGCCTAAGTTCTCCCACTTAGAGACTTAGCTGCAGTCAGGCACTCGCCTAAGTTTGAAAAAATCCTACCGAGTGGAGAGCAATTCTCCCACTCGGGGGCTTAGCTGCAGTCCAGTACTCGCCTAAGTTCTCCCACCTAGAGACTTAGCTGCAGTCAGGCACTCGCCTAACTTTGAAAAAATCCTACCGAGTGAGAGCAAACCTCCCACTCGGGGGCTTAGCTGCAGCCCAGTGCTCACCTAAGTTTGAAAAATCCTACCGAGTGAGAGCAAACCTCCCACTCGGAGGCTTAGCTGCAGCCCAGCGCTCGCCTAAGTGTTTAAAAATCCTACCGAGTGGGAGCAAACCTCCCAATCGGGGGCTTAGCTGCAGCCCAGCGCTCGCCTAAATGTTTAAAAACCCTATCGAGTGAGAGCAAACCTCCCACTCGGGGACTTAGCTGTGGCCCAGTGCTCGCCTAAGTACAGGACACAACCCAATCCGCAAGGACGATGAGGCGCAAGTCGACTGCTACCTTCTCCTTCGGAGTTGCGCCGCAAATACAAGGTTATTCCGAGTGAAGATCGAATTCCACTCGACGGATCAAACCGTGAAGATATTCAAAGAGAAATCAAGTTCAGATAAAGCTTAAAAGGTCCCAGACCTCAGACCAAAGTACTCGAGCCCTCGGCTCGACGGAGTTTAATGGTTACAAATCCACTCGGCATTCCGAGGCAAATTTAAAGTGAAGCATAAAAGTTTTTTCATTCCTCAGGAGGAGGACTGGAAGGGGCGACGAACTCGTCCAAGTCGATCCCGTCTGCAATACGAGTGGCGGCAGCAAGGAAAGTCTCCATGAAGTCTTGAAAGTTGTGCTTCCTGGTATTGGCAACTTGGATGGCGGCCAGCTTTTCTTCTCGCGCTTCCTTGCAATGGACGCAGACCAGAGACAGAGCGACATCAGCACCACATCTAGCAGAAGATTTCTTCCATTCCGCCACTCGACCTGGGACTTCATTAAGTCGAGCCATCAGGGACTCGAGGTCGTTCTGAAGCGTCGTCCCAGGCCAGAGTGATGTGTCGATCCACGACATCGCAACCTTCAGTCGAGCAAGATAGTCAACCACGCTAGCAATACGAGACTCCAGACGGAGCACGTTCATTGCAGCCTCGTCCTTCACAAGGGAGTTAGCAGGGTCCAAGCCTGGCTCCACTCGACTGGTCTCCTCTTCAAAGTTCTGACAGAATTCTGCAAACACGATTCAAGAATAAGACAATGACCCTACACAGACTTGGTAACTGCAAGACAGTCGGGGCAGAGTAATTACCTTCGAGCACGACGAACAGCTTCTTGGCAAGTCCACCGAGATAAGCCTCCAGATCGTTCCTCTTCCCCGCCAGCTCACCTGCCTTGTCGTGCAGAGCCACGTTGTCGTTCTTCAGTCGGCTGACCTCTTGATTGGCTACCTCTAGAGCAGCTTTCAGTCTGGAGTTCTCCTGCTCAAGAGCTCCGACCGAGGCCATTCTCTCTTCAGCAAGCCTCGTTTTGTCCAAGACCTCCTTCTGTGCCTCTGCAAGATCTTGATCCTTCTTCTTCAGAGCTTCCTCCAGTTTATCTGCGGCACGTCGAGTGAAATCAACATCAAGAATGGACAAGAAAGAAAAGCCACTCGTCAAGAATGGAGAACCTCACCAGCCATACCTTTTGCTTCTTCTTGCGCCTTCTTCAAATTCTCCTGAGCAAGCTTCAAGTTAAGGTTGAGCTGGAGCTGCTGATTCTCCAACTCAGTATAGCGAGCTACAAGTTTGCAGGATTTCTGTAAAAAGAAAAATCAGTCGACAGACGTCCAAAATAAGTTGCTTCCGAGTAACTAAGAGACAATGATGACGTTTCTAAGACTACAGCCGAATCAAGAACATTCGACAGTAGTCTCGGGGACTACACCCAGTGGGTGCACTCAGCGTGCCCCCACTGTAAAAAACAAAAAGTCGAATGCCCGCAGTCGACCGGATACAGTCCCATTCGACATGGCCTGACCAGACCGAGTGAAGAAATATAGCTACAGCAACACAATATAAAGACTACAGTCGACTGCCAGCAGTCCATCGTAGTCTCGGGGACTACACCCAGTGGGTGCACTTAGCGTGCCCCCACTCGTCCAAGAATTGGCAGACACACCCAGTGGGTGTACAGATACAAAGATCTTCGGAAAAGAGATTCTTCAAACAGCATATCATAACAGATCAAGTGTTGGGTCGACTGACCTGGACGTTGCTCTGAAGAGCCGAGCTCGCGTCATAAGCTGCTTGGCCGGCCTCCCGAGCCACCTTCACTTGCTCCATCATGATCCTCGCCTGGCGTATAGCCTCTTTTGCGGCAGCCGCTTGGTCCTCAGGGATAGGGTACGCGGCAAAAAGCGAAGGCGGATCCGCAGTCGACGTCGAAGGCCACACACTTGTCAGAGGAATGGCGAAAGTCACAGAAGCCCGAGCGGTATCACCACCATCCCGAGCTACGGCCTCAGACGCTGGAGCAGATTGGGGGGTCTTGTCAGCCGACGCCCTCTTGTTCCTCCTCACTCTCAGCGGTTCATTGTCGTCGTCATCCGGGAGGTCGATAACATGAGGAGGGGCTACAAGGAAAACATTCAATTGACCAGAGTTGCAATAAATGTTTAGTCGACTCAAAGCGGAACGTCAGTGATCGTACCAGGGTTGGAGGTAACATCATCCTCCATCTCTTGGTCGTCGTCCTTGGCGGAGATCTCAGAAGTAGCAGCACTGCAAGTCTCGAAAGTCAGTCAGTTGGCTCAATGAATCGACCAAGGATCTGTCCACGGTCGACAAAGGAAAACAAGTTTTATTATTACCCAGAAATGGTGGGGACGGCCATCTTCATCTTGGGCAGAGCCTTGGGCGGTTTGGACGGCATCGCGCGTGGGTGCTTGGGAGCCTTTCCAGTCGGCGTAGGAGAAGAGGTCCGAGGGCGTTTCGACGACTGCCCAACAGGAGCAGTCGCCCTACCACGCTCCCGCGCTGGGTCGTGTGTGAGCTTGGATCGCCCCTCCGGGCGGGGGGGTTCAACCTCCTCCTCCTCCTCTTCGCTGGAGTCGACGTCGTCGCCTCCCTCTCCTTCACCGTCGGACTCCCACTCGCCTTGATCGTCTCCGCTCTCACCTCCGCTCGCCTCCCCTTCCTCAGTTGGCCCCTGTGCCCCGTTGGGCGTCGAGTACATCTCGGTAGTCGCCTGGAAAACAGCAGACAAGACGAAAGTCAATCGACCTACTCAAAGGAGACCAATGAAGAAAACAAGATCTCAGTCAGGAGCATAAAGACATACCTGGTCCATGTCATACGAGTTGTCGAGTGGAATTACCCTCCTGGCTCCTCGGGGGTTGTCTTTGTTCCCCGTGATGCTCGACAGCCACCCCTCCAGCATCTCGTCAGTAACCTCCTCCGGGTGGACCCGAGTGGTGTCGTCGAGACCCGAGTACAGCCACATCGGGTGGTCACGAGCCTGGAGCGGTTGGATGCGCCTCCGGAGGAAGACCTCCAGCAAGTCCATACCAGTCACGCCCTCACGGACAAGCTCAACCACTCGACCAGCCAGTACTTTGACTTGGGCCTTTTCCTCCGGCGTCACTTTCTGAGAAGCAGGTTTTTCAGCTCGGTCGATAGAGAAAGGGGGAAGTCCGGTCGACTGCTCTGGGGTCGTCTGGTCTTGACAGTAAAACCAGGTCGCCTGCCAACCGCGGACCGACTCTGGGAAAATGATAGATGGAAAACAACTCTTTCCCCTCGTCTGGATCGCCAGGCCCCCGCACAGCTGAATCACCTGCGTCCTTTCGTCACTCGACTTGGCCTTCTTGACCGATTGAGAACGGCAGGTAAAGATGTGCTTGAAGAGTCCCCAATGGGGGCGGCAACCCAAGAAACCCTCACACATGGAAATGAAAGCAGCAAGATATACGATGGAGTTGGGAGTGAAGTGGTGGAGCTGCGCTCCGAAGAAGTTCAGAAAGCTCCGGAAAAAAGGATGGGGCGGCAGAGAAAACCCTCGGTCGATATGGGTGGCTAGGAGCACACACTCACCGTCGCGAGGCTGAGGTTCGATCTCTCTCCCCGGGAGACGCGCAGCTTCGTGGGGAATGACTCCCCCCTCGACGATGTCGTCGAGGTCTTCTTGCCAGATCACCGACGGCATCCAGTCGCCCTGGATCCAGCCGCGGGGTAGAGCAGACCTTGAGGAAGATCCGCCCCGAGCAGATCTCTTCCCTTTCCCCTGCGCCGCCGCCTTCTTCGCGCGCTCCAGAGCGGATGTCTTGTCTTTCGCCATCGTCGCCGGCAAATCTCGCACGGGTCTGCGGCGCTAGGGTGAGAGCGGAGGTGGCGGAGGAGCTTGCAAAGAGAGAGAGGAAGAAGAGAGCACACTGTTTGGAAACCCCGAGCCGGCTACTTATAAGAGGCCGCTCCCGAGTGGCTGACTGGTAGGCCCAGGCAATCCAGTCAAATCCCGTAGCGGACACGCGCGCAGTACGTGGCGAAAAAGGTGGCACAGAAATCGAGGAGCTTCCGCTTTATCGCTTCCGATTACTGCGGCCGCTCCCATCCCGCGCGCTTCCCGAAATCCGAATCCCACGGCATCCGCGGGCTGCAAAACAACTTGTCAAAACAGAAGACCCCGCTCGCGCCGACACTCGGTATGTCACAAGTAAAGAATTCACTCGACGAAAGGTCTGGAATGGATCAAGGCGACTGGAAGAGGTTGATGACATCATCCGTGACGATTGACCCAAGACGAGGCACTCATGTAGCCCAAAGAACCAGTCGGAAGGATCTCCAACTCTTTCCCCACTCGAACCTCGATCCATTCGGGGGCTAATGATGAAGCTATGTACCTAGGGTAGGGGCACGGACCTGTCCAAAGAGCCCTACCCAAGGACATCCCTAGAAGAAGTCACCTTTCAATCGACTTGAAGGTATCCCACTCGACGGGTTCAAGACACTCGACCAAGAAGCTATCACTCGACCATGAAGCCAACCACTCGACTGCCAGGAGACCTAAAGTCACTCCGCAGGCAAACTGTCGGCTATTAAGTAGTCTTTATGGTCATTATAGCACTTTATTAGGGGCATTATCAGTAACGCCCAACCTTAAATGTACCTTAAACCCTGCATCACTGAGGGCAGGAGAGGGCCGGCGAACTCTATATAAGCCACCCCCTCCTCAGTATGAAGGGTTCGCACCCCTGTTACTCATACACACATAATCCAATCGACCGCCTCCGGGCACCGAGACGTAGGGCTGTTACTTCCTCCGAGAAGGACCTGAACTCGTAATCCTCACGTGTTTACAACTTCCCAATAGCTGAGCTCTAGCCTCTCCATACACACACCCCTACATCACTGTCAGAGTTAGAACCACGACACTCGCCACCAGAGAAGGAACCTTGACCTTCTTGAATTTCTTCGATGGAGGTGCAGACCAGTCAAAATCTTCATTAAGACCCATGTTCTTCAGATCTTCTTCACCATACAGATGTGACGGGATTGCCCAGGTGCGACCGAAGACTTGATGGAGGTAGTAGTGGTTTTTATTCACTGCATTGTGTGTGGCAGTCATGTTGTGAAGAAGTGAACCAAACTGACTCTTAAACCATTTGTGATTTCGATCCACCTTCTGGTGAAGACTAAGCAGAAGTTCACGGTTAGTCATTACACGCGGTGCAGTGGCTTGAGGAGTGGACTTAGTTGCATTGGCAGAGTCATGTGTGGCAGAGTCATCATTGGTGGAATAAGATGCAGCTTTGCGAAACTGACCATCCAATGGACGAATGCCTTCATCAATTACAGCTGGTGCCTTACCCTTTCCATCAACTGAGGAATATGTCTGCTTGAGGACTTCAACTGGGGGCAAGTAGCTGAGATGATTCTGGAAATCAGCTTTGTAGTTGAGTGAAGACCTTGTCCTGAGGAATCTCATGATCCAAGGTGCATAAGGCTCCAGCTCAAACGGAGACAGTGCAACATTGGCCATAGTCCTCATGAAGAAATCATGATAATTGACAGGAATGCCATGAACGATGTTGAATACCAGATTCTTCATGATGCCAACAATTTTTTCATCAGATGAGTCGTGGCCTTTGATAGGACTGATTGTCCTCGTAAGAATACGATAGACAGTTCAGGGCACGTACATCAATTCCTTCACGAGGAATTTGGTTCTTGGTGCTTGACCTGGCTTCAAAGGTTTCATCAGCACCTGCATGTAATGATGTGTGAGCTCAGGTTCACTGTAGATGCAGCGAGCTTCTTCAAGGGGAGGACTGAGTGGTAGAGCACGAAGCAATTCAGAGGCTGGTGCAGTGTAGTGAGTGTTTTCAGACATCCAGTCCAGCACCCATGAATTCACATCTTCAGCATCTCCGGTGATGTGCAGCGTTGCATAGAATTGAAGAATCAGTTCCTCATTCCAATCACAGATGTTAGAGCAAAAGTTGAGCAGCCCAGCATCGTGAAGAACACCGAGGACTGGTGCGAAGCACGACAGAGATTCCATATCCACGTGAGGAATATGCTCATGGTAGAAAATCTTCTCCTTGTTGAACAGCACTGAGGAATAAAAATTTGCTTGACTGGCAGTCCAGAAACGCCTCTTCCTAATGCGAGCAGAGTCATATGGGTTGTAATCTTCGAAGAATATGTGCTCGCCGAAGAAATCATCAGCCTTGAACTTTTGCTTGCGTGAGAATGGATCCTTTGGCTTCGGCAGAGGAGTGTCAGTGAGTTGCATCACGACTTCAGGAATCTCAATCGCAGGTTCTTCAGGCTGAGGAATTTTTGGTTCCTCCTCAGTGGCAGTCTGTGTAGTTGGTTGTGCAGCAGCAGCAGTTTCATCAGCGCTAGTGGCTGGAATTTTCTCATGGACAGATGCAGTGGGATGAGTTTCTTCAGAGCCCATGTGAACAGTTTGTGTGGGGGACTGAGGAATTTGCTGTAGAGGAGTGAACATTGGAGAGTTTGGATGCTGACTTTTCCAGAATTCATCACTGATGACGGGTGTGGAGCAGCCAATGTCCACATCATCATCTTGCATTTCTTCAACGCCAGCCTCTTCAGCTGTGAACTGAGGCATAGGCGAGGAGATGATAGGTGTTGAAGGGATATCATCCACTTCAATTTCTTCATCGATTGGTTCATACGAAGCAGCAGAAGGAGTTTCTTCATCAGATCCGTTGGGGATCACATATTCTTCATCAAAAGAAACAAGGTCCTTTGATGGCCTGGTTGAGATGGGAACAGCATCAATCGGATGTGCAAATGAACTTGTCATAGGCTTCATTTTCTTCGGAGCTGAAGAATCTGAAGCAGCTGATGCTTTCCTTTTCTTCACTGCAGCACGCTCTATAGCCTTGGTCTTCTTCACATCCGATGCAGATGGAAGGATTGGAGTTGAAGTTGGTGCAGGAGCAGCTGAGGAATCTGGTTGATTTTCTTTAGGCACAACTGATGCAGTTGCCCTGAGTTCTTCAGTTTCTTCAGGCACACCACTAGTGGGTGCCCTGGCAATTTCTTCAGCGGCTGGAATGCAGTCATCAGCCCTGGAACTCACATTATCTTCAGCAGCCTGATTGTCATTAGCGGTGCTGGCATTTTCTTCAGTAGGCTGAGCAAATGCTTCAGCCTGAGGAATTTCCTGTTGCGTTGGGGCTGCAACATTGGAAGTGAAGTTATCCGCAAGTTTCACAAAACGAACCTTGGCTCCAAGCCAATCAGCACGATATGCTTCAAAGTCATCACCGAGTTTCTTAATCTCAGTCTGAGTAGTGACAAGTTCTTCAGTTATCATAGAGACAACATTTTTCTTTAGATAGCGCTCTTTCTTCTACTGCGCTTTCTTGATCTGCCTGGCCTTCTCAAATTTCCACTTTTCTTCTTGAATGAAGTGGGTCAGCATGTGACTTTGGCCAGGAGTCAGCTTGAAGTCAGGCAAGGGAGTGTTGGGGTCCTTATGCCAATCATCAATGTAGTCGAGGATCAACTTGGGATCCAAAAGCAGTGGCACCTCTGATCCTTTGGCTCTAGCGGCCCTGACTTGCCTGTCTCTGATGATTTCTGCCAGTTCATCATCATCAGCTTCGTCTTCATCAGACGGCACTTGAAAAGCGACTTGCTTCTTTTGAGGACTTGGGCGTGGACCTCGTCTAGCAGTGGTCTTTGTCTTCAGTAGTCAGGGGCCAACTGAGGAACTTGGTGCGGCTGAGGAACTAGCTGAGACACCTGAGGCAATGGAGATGCCGGCAGTCCTTTGGCACGAAGCGAGATGTACAGGTGCTGAGGATTTGGTCGGAACAGCTGAAGACTTTGGCGGAGGAGCTGAGGACTTTGGAGGAATAGGAGCAGCATGAGGAATTGGCCGTGAGGGCTTTGATGATTCTGGCCGTGAGGGCATTGCTGAGGAAGCACTTGGCTTGCGCGCAGGCTTCTTTGACATAGCCTTCTTTGGCTTGACAGCAAAGGCCTCAGCAGAGGCAGCAGCAGTGGCAGAGTCTTCATTAAATTTCCTCACTGCTTCTTTGGCTTGCTTAGCGAACTTGCCTTGGCGCTTGGCCCATTCATCAAGATAGTCCTCACCACGCTTGAGGCTGGTGGGATCTGCTATTTGGCCAGGTGCCAGTGGTGCTCTTGGGCATGGAGGATTGAGTACGAATTTCTCCATATACTTAGGAGTGACATATCTGTACTCCCTCCATTCTCTTGCCCATCTCCTCTCTATTTTCTGAATGCGCACTTTGCGCTCATTCTAGATTTCCTCGGTAGGTGTGTAGTACCCAGCATATATGTCATCAGGGATCTCAAACACTGTATTTACCTCAGGCCTCTTTCCTCCCTTCGTGGCCTTTTACCATCAGCCATTTTCTTCAGTTGAGGAATTTGAACAATCGAATTCTCTGAAGAAGTATGCAACTTTTCTTCGAGGAACGCTGCAAATGAGTTAAGTTGATGAGAACCTAGTGATTCAGCAGCTGACATGTGTACCTGTGAACAGAGTATAGTTGTGAGGAATTTGGAGAGGTCATATGCGTTCTTAGAAGGTTTTTCAAAATGAGCAGGTTTGAGGAATTTGACCAGATGAGTCTTGAAGATTTTCACTAAGTGTTCTTTGTCTTAGGTTCCAGAGTTGTATAGATCGAAGATCCACACAATTGAGGAATCTTGAAGAAAAATGATGCTTAGAGAAACGAATCAAGAACAGATGACTTGTGAGGTGTTTAGTGTGTGAAGATATGAAGAAAAACACCTTTGAAGATTTTGTAGATAATCATTCGAATCAACGAGGGCAGTAAAAGTAACTTTTATTTACCCTGAATGAAGAACACGACGAACTGGAGTGAGGAGATGTGAAGTTCGTCTGTGCAGATCTTCCACGCCCTAACTTGGCGGAGGAAGACGGCTACGGCGGCGGCGGAGTGAAGATGTCCGCGGTCGGCGCGAGTACGTCGGCGACGAGGTCGAGGCAGTGAAGCTCTTCCTCACCGGCGGCGATGAAGTAGCGGCGACGCTAGGGTTTGAGAAGCTCGAGCTGGAGAGAGAGGTCGAGCGGAGTAAAAGAAGTGAGGAAGGGAAGGAGGGGTATTTATAGCCACGGTGAAAAACTGCTTGCCCGAAGAAATTGGACGAACGTGCCCCTGACCCTTCTCATTCGCATGACATGTGTCACCCACGTAGTGAGAGGTGGAGATCGTGTTAGATCGTGGGTGAGTGGATAAGTGTATCGAGGGATGCGGAACGGTTTGAGCGGCAAAACCGAAAATTTCGATAAGATAGGTTTTAAAGTTCCGTTCGCAATTTCTTCAGCTGACAAGGACACAGTGAAGATTTTGAACGAGTTTCAAATAGAACGCACATGAAGAATTTGTGAACAGATTGGGTTGAGTATAGCATAGAGGGGAAGGGTCCGATCACATTCACTTAGCAGAAAACCAACTTGAAGAAATAGCAATAAGTGAATGCTGTAGAGGACATAAACTCATATATATATATATATATATATATATATATATATATATATATATATATATATAGGTAAAACTGTGTCTACCATAACTTGCCACAGAACTAGTTAAGTGTCCCTAAACTTTTAACGGTTCAAAAGTTATCAAAAAAATATGAAATAAATATGGGAGCATCTCTCTAATGTAATAAGATGATCCAACGGAGGGATTGTCAAAATATGCATCTATGTGTCCTCGGCAAAAATAATAAGCATTTCAGCTCACTGCGACATAAATATATACTGAACTATTTGTTTTTTTGTCCAGGACACATACAGTCGTATTTTTTAATCCCTCCATTGGATCATGTTATATTATAGGTGTGTTGGTTCAGTATTTTTTTCAGAATTTTTGAGAACTTTTGCACCGTTGAAACCCTTAACTAGTTCTATGACAAGCACTTGTAGAAAATCCTATTCCTATATATATATATATATCCAATGAAGAAAAACGACGTAACCAGTGAAGACTATGCAAAGTTGAAGAATATGAATAATTTGAGAATTTCAACTTTTGGTGGTGGTATGACCCACCGTATAAGAATGATGATTTCAGACACCGCGTACAATTATCGTAGGGTTCTGAGAATCAAATTCTTCGTTAATTTCTTCACACTAAGAGTGTTATTCTTCATTGATTGAAGAAAAACGTTTCTTCATGTGTTGCACATCTAAGTCATCAATTTTACATAAGTGTTAGGATGAGTGTCATTTTCAAAGAACATTCGAAGATTCTAGGATATTTAGCTCACACCGCAACTTGCTAAATCTCTTCTCATCCAAGGGCATTGTGAAGATATCGGCTAGCTGTTCTTCAGTCTTCACATGCTCAATAGAAATGTCGCCCTTCAACACATAATCACGAAGAAAATGATGACGAATCTGAATGTGCTTTGTCTTCGAGTGCTGAACTGGGTTGTGTGCAATCTTGATGGCAATCTTGACGCCGTAGTCCTTGAGAGTTTGCTTCATCCATAGCAATTGGGCACAGCAAGAACCAACGGCAATGTACTCAGCTTCAGCAGTAGATAGTGATACGCAGTTCTGTTTCTTCGAGGACCAACAGACCAAAGATCGTCCGAGGAAATGACATGTACCAGATGTTGACTTGCGATCCACACGATCACCAGCATAGTCAGAGTCAGAATATCCAACAAGATCAAAAGTCGAGCCCTTGGGGTACCATAATCCAAGTGTTGGTGTGTGAGCTAGATATCGAAGAATATGCTTCACAGCCTTATGGTGTGATTCCTTCGGTGCAGCTTGAAATTGGGCACACATGCAAACACTAAGCATTATATCTGACCTAGATGCACATAAGTATAATAAGGAACCTATCATGGAGCGGTGTACCTTATGATCGAAGTCAATACTATTTTCATCAGTGCACAGATGGCCATTTGTGGGCATAGGAATTTTGACGCCTTTGCAATCTTGCATGCCGAATTTCCTCAATACATCCTTGAGGTATTTCTCCTGAGATATGAATATGCCATTGTGTTGTTGACGAATTTGAAGACCTAAGAAGAATTTCAACTCTCCCATCCTAGACATTTGATATTCTTCACTCATCATATAGACAAATTCATCACTATAACGTTGGTCAGTACAGCCAAAGATAATATCATCAACATATACTTGGCACGCAAACAATTCACCATCATAAGATTTAGTGAAAAGAGTAGGGTCGAGTGAACCGGGTTTGAAGCCTTTCTTCATGAAGAGTTCCTTCAAAGTATCATACCAAGCCCGTGGGGCCTGCTTGAGGCCATAGAGGGCCTTGTTGAGTCTGAAGACTTTGTCAGGATTCTTTGGATCTTCAAAACCTGGGGGTTGAGCAACATACACTTCTTCCTCAAGCTTACCATCGAGGAATGCACTTTTCACATCCATTTGATATAGAGTGATATCATGATGGTTAGCATAAGCAAGTAATATGCGAATAGCCTCAAGTCTAGCAACAGGTGCAAAAGTTTGATCAAAATCAATTCCTTCAACCTGTGTGTAGCCTTGAGCTACAAGTCGTGCCTTATTTCTCACCACAAGGCCATTTTCATCTTGCTTGTTGCGGTAGATCCACTTTGTGCCGATGATATTGTACTTGCGAGGATCTGGATGTTTGACCAGTTCCCAGACATTGTTAAGCTCGAGCTGATGTAATTCTTCTTGCATGGCCTGAATCCACTCAGGCTCCAGAAATGCTTCATCTACCTTAGTGGGCTCTGTAATAGAGACAAAAGCATACTGCCCACAAAAGTTAGACAAATGTGAAGCTTTTGAGCGTGTGAGAGGACCTGACGCTTTGATGTCATTGATGATCTTTTCAACTTGCACTTCTTTTGCAATGCGAGGATGAGCTGGTTGTCGTTGAAGAATTTGATCAGTGTTTTCTTCGGCACCATTTTCTTTAGCATTTTCTTCAGGTGCATTAGCTCGACGTTCTTCATGTTCTAGAATGAATTCTTCAGCAGATTCTTCAGTAGGAATGACATCCTCAGTAGCCTTGAACTTGATAGTTTCCTCAGGTGCTGGTTCGTCTATCATAGTAGGTAGGTGCTCTCTTTGCGAGCCATTAGTTTCATCGAACCGCACATCTACAGTTTCAACAACTTTGTGAAGAACGTTGTTGAAGACACTGTAGGTGTGCGAGTCCTTTTCGTAACCAAGCATAAAACCTTCATGTGCTTTCGGTGCAAATTTTGAGTTGTGATGAGGATCTCTAATCCAACATTTAGCACCGAAGACTTTGAAATAACTTACATTGGGTTTCTTATCAGTGAGGAGTTCATAGGCAGTCTTTTTGAAGAATTTGTGAAGATATACTCTGTTGATGATGTGGCATGCAGTATCAATTGCCTCAGTCCAGAAATGACGAGGCGTTTTGTATTCATCAAGCATAGTGCGAGCCATCTCAGCAAGAGTCCTGTTCTTGCGCTCCACGACGCCATTCTGCTGAGGAGTGTAAGGAGCAGATAACTCATGAGTGATACCAAGTTCATCAAGATAGTCATCGAGACCAAAATTCTTGAACTCAGTGCCATTGTCACTTCTGATGTGCTTGATCTTCACACCAAAGTTGGTTGAAGCCCTCGAGGAAAATTGTTTGAAGACTTCCTGCACTTCATGTTTGTAAGTAACAAGGTGTACCCATGTGTAACGAGAATAATCATCAACAATAACGAAGCCATATTGAGATGCTTCATTTAAGATAGCAGAATAATGATTAGGACCAAAGAGATCCATGTGAAGCAATTCAAATGGGCGAGTGGTGGTCATGATAGTCTTCGCTGGATGCTTGGCCTTGGTCATCTTCCCAGCTTCACAGGCTCCGCATAGGTGATCCTTGAGGAATTTGACATTCTCGATGCCAATGACATGCTTCTTCTTCGCAAGCGTGTGCAAATTCCTCATGCCTGCATGACCAAGTCGTCGATGCCAGAGCCAACCTTCTGAAGTTTTTGCAAGTAAGCACATGGCTGGTTGTGGTCTTGTAGAGAAATCAACAATATATAGGTCTCCTCTTCTAAAGCCTTCGAAGACTTTGAAATTGTCAGCTTCCATAACCACAACACAACAGTACTTGCCAAAGACAACAACCATATCAAGATCACAAAGCATTGAGACAGACATAAGGTTGTATCCTAAGGACTCAACAAGCATGACTTTGTCCATGTGTCGATCCTTTGTAATCGCAACCTTACCTAGACCCAATACCTGACTTTTGCCTTTGTCAGCAAAGATTATATGCTTCAGATGCGACGGAGATAATGGAGCATCCATCAATAGATTATTGTCACCAGTCATGTGGTTTGTACATCCACTATCAAGGACCCACTCAGTGGCTTTGGGTTGATCATCCTGCAGATGAATTAGTGCAGCTTACAAACTCATATACTTCATCAGTGAAGAATATGACATCAATTCATCAGATCAATTTCATCAAGTAAAAGAACTGATAAAGCAATATGAGGACATGAGAAAAGAAAGTTCATTTCTTCATGATTAGCCTGCGTCCTATCAGGCATGCTCAGGTCTCCAGCAAATTCTTCAGACGATTACGTGCGTCTGGAGACCTGACCCTGCAGAAGAGATTAGTTCTTTTTCTTCACCACCCACATCTGAAGGGGTGGCAAAGAGTTCATCATTCTGCGAGCTCCATACGAGAAGGATGGCATGGAAGCCAATCCATTTCGTTTCACATAAGATGGGTTAGAGTAAGCATATGAGTAAGCAGAGAAATTCTTCAAGGACTTATGGACATAATGATTTGAAGAATAATGCACATATCCATAATCCTTAGATCTTCCCTGCGAAACAGACAGGTTAGCATGATGATGTTCATATGAGGACTTTGATCCATATGAGGAATTTGATCTGGGGTTCCTATTCTTCACAGGTGGCGTCATGATGACATTCACCTGAAGATTTTCAAGGCATCTTTTGGGAACCCAGATTTTCTGCATAGGGGAGCCGTTCCTGCAGTTAGTGCCAACATATCTAGCAAATACTTCACCATTCTGATTTTTGAATAGCTTATAGTTGGAGTCAATTGACTCATCATCAGAATGAGGAGATTCACATGCAAATCCAGATAAGTTAGATGGATCAACTGGAGGTCCCTTTGCAGCAACCCATGTAGTTTTGGGGTACTGCTCAGGCTTCCAATATGTACCATCAGCATTGAGTTTCCTCTCAAAGGCGATACCCTCTTTCCTAGGGTTCCTGTTGAGGATCTACTTTTTAAGCACATCACAAAGAGCCTGATGCCCTTTGAGGCTTTTGTACATGTCTGTCGTGTACAATTCCTTCAGCCCTGCATTGTCAGTGATACTAGCAATGTCCTCATATGAGGAATTAGTGATGGCAGAGGCATGTGAAGAATTTGAAACATTAGCAGCATTTGAACATTCAGATAAAGAATTAGCAGATTCACGTTCAATGCACTTCAAGCATGGAGGAACAAATTCTTCCTGAGATGCGCTGATTTGTTGAGCAAGTAATGAATCGCGCTCCTTCTGAAGAAATTCATAAGAAATCTTCTCATGATCCGATAAGAGAGTGTTATGATGACTTTGAAGTTTGTCAAGCTTGGACTGAAGTCTTTGAAGATTTTCAGTCAAAGTTTCAGTGCGATTCATTTCTTCACCCAACATATCATCACTTTTATTTAGCATGTTTTGAACCTTTTCTAAAGCCCTTTGTTGTTTTATAGCAATCTTAGCAAGTTTAGAATAGCTGGGCTTAAGGTTTTCATCAGATTCATTCTCACTTGATTCAGAGGAGGTATATTTGAGTACCTTGGCACCCTTTGCCATGAAGCAATAGGTGGGAGCATAGTCATCATCGCCTTCATCAGCCTTGTTGGTGAGGTCATTTTCTTCAGTGTTGAAGATAGACTTGTTGACGAATGCAGTAGCCAGAGCTAGGCTCGCCACTCCGGATTCAGACTCCTCAGATGACTCCTCTTCCTCATTTTCTTCAGATTCAGCCTCAAAGTCCATTTCCTTGCCAATGAATGCCCTGGCATTCTTGGAGTTGCTCTTCTTGTGATATGAAGGCTTTGAGGATTTTGTGGATTTTTTCTTTTTCTTTGCATCATCAGAACTGTAATCCTTGTATTTCTTCTTTTTTGATTCCTTTTCCCACTTAGGACAATCTTGAATGAAATGTCCAGGTTTTTTGCACTTGTGATAGAGCCTCTTCTTGTAGTCACTGGATGAGGAATCATTGCTCCTTGAGGATCTTCCAAGGCGACCACGTCTTGAGAACTTTTGGAACTTCTTCACGAGCAGAGCCAGATCATGGCTCAGTTCTTCAGGATCACCAAGGCTGCTACCAGAGTCTTTATCTTCGGACTCAGATACTGCCTTGGCCTTCAGTGCACGTGTTCTGCCATAGCTTGAACCATAGAGATCTCTCTTTTCAGCAAGTTGGAACTCATGAGTATTTAGCCTCTCGAGAATATCAGCGGGATCAAGTGACTTGTAATCAACACGTTCTTGTATCATCAATGCCAGAGTGTCAAATGAGGAATCAAGTGATCTCAGCAATTTCTTCACCACCTCATGGTCGGTGATGTCAGTGGCACCAAGTGCTTGAAGCTCATTTGAGATGTCAGTGAGGCGATCGAAGGTTTGTTGAACATTTTCATTGTCGAGTCTTTTGAAGTGGTTGAAGAGATTGCGAAGAACATCAACTCGAGAGTCACACTGAGTTGAGACTCCTTCATTCACTTTGGACAACATGTCCCAGATAAGCTTCACTGTTTCCAAAGCACTCACTCTTCCATACTGTCCTTTGCTCAGATGGCCATATACGATATTCTTCGCTTGAGAGTCGAGTTGCTTGAATCTCTTCACATCGGCAGCATTCAGAGAAGGTGTGACTGAGGAACACCATTTTCCACAACATACCAGAGATCGTTATCAATTGCTTCAAGATGCATTCGCATCTTATTCTTTCAGTAGGGGTATTCCGTCCCATCGAAGGTAGGACACCCAGCAGAGACCTTGATCATACCTGCGATCGACATAACTAAAACTCCAGGCGGTTAAACCAAAATCACACAGAACAAGGGAGTACCTTGCTCTAATACCAATTGAAAGTGCGTTATATCGACTAGAGGGGGGGGTGAATAGGCGATTTTTATGAAATTCTTCACTGAGGAATTTGCCGGTGAGGAAATTCCTTAGAGAAGAACTACTAGCAGCGGAATAAGTACTCAGAGGTAAACATAACAGAATAAAAGCATAGTCATCATGATGAAGTGAAGACAGGCACAGAGTACAGGAAGCGTAATCACAGGATAACACAGGATGAAGACAAACAGACTGAAAAAATTGAACTGAGGAAATTGAGAAAGTCTTCAGTCAAAGTCTTCAAACACAGATATGAACAAACCCACAGCACAATTATGAGGAAGTGGAAGAGTTGAGGAAATAAAACCAGTAAACTCGGTGAAGACAATGATTTGGTAGACCAGTTCCAACTGCTGTCTCAGTTGTACATTTGGTTGGAGCGGCTGAGTATTTAAACTCGAGGACACACAGTCCCGGACACCCAGTCAAGGACACTTAGTCCAAGACACCCAGTCCTCACCGTATCCTCCTTGAACTAAGGTCACACAGACCTCGTCCAATCACTCGTGGTAAGTCTTTAAGCGACTTGCAAACCTTCACAAACTTGGTCACTCGGCGATCCTTCCTCTTGGATGCTCTAGACCATGACGCCTAACCGTCTGGAAGAAGCACAGTCTTCAAAGGTAACAAGCGTCGGATCCACTCAGGATCAATCTCTTCAGTGATGCTCAATCACTTGGGGTTTGTAGGTGTTTGGGTTTTGTTTTTTTTTGGTTTTTCCTCACTTGATGATTTTCGCTCAAAGTCCTCGAAGGATGGGTTGCTCTCAAATGACAAGTGGCAGTTTCTCTCGGAGCAGCCAACCAGCTAGTGGTTGTAGGGGGCGGCTATTTATAGCCTAGGGAGCAGCCCGACATGATAAGACATAAATGCCCTTCAATGATATGACCGTTAGGTGGATAGATATTTTGGGACAGCTGGCGCATAGCATAGCAACGGTCAGAATTTTGAGTAGCAAAATCCTCAGGGCTATCATGTTCCTCACTGTGTAGGCAATCCGCACTAGCGAATTCCTAACTCCTCAGTCAGGACAAATTCCTCAAAGACCAGAAGAACTTCGTCTCTGTCACTGAAGAAATTGACTGAACTGTATGAGATTTCCAAGGCTTCACTCGAAGGGATTGGTAGGTGTAGGATTTGAGTTGAGCATCACATGGAAAATTTTCCTTAGTATTTCCTCGACCCCCTTTAACAGTACGGTGTTTCCTATGACTCAAGAAAGAGAAAAACAAAACTATGAAAACGAAAGTCTTCGAGTTTCATATTTCTCGCATGAATATCAAGTCTTCACGGACACACCAATTTCTTCACTTTCAAAGTCTTTATGAAAGTCTTCAGAAATACCAAAATCTTCAGTCAAAAATATTCATTTTTAGGGGTCGACTTTTCCTGTAAATATCAAACTCCTCATAGACTTATAGACCTGTGTACACTCACACACGCATTAGTCCCTTAACCTATAAGTCTTCAATACACCAAAATCACTAAGGGGCACTAGATGCACTTACATCATGTAATCTAGCTGGACGAACTAAATGTCTGTTCGTTAAATTCCATCGCATAGCCCAGGTTTGCTCTCTAGAAATTAGTGGAGAGGCCGCTGCGACGAGAAGAAATCAATGGCTTGATGTGCATATGCTTGCGGTACATGGGATAGGTCAATAATAGCCTCCTCTCCCTCCCTCTCGGCCCCCGCGTCGCCTGACCGGGTGACTCGGGCGGCGGCTAGGGTTCCCGAGCGCCGCCTCCCCCACCCCTCATCTTCCTCCTTGTCGCCACCTGAGGTGGTCGTCGGGCAAGCCCGCGCGGCCGCCAGTGACGGTGGCGGCGAGGCCCTCGTCGCTCCTGCAGCGGAGGATTTGGATCCCAGGGGCGGCGGCCCCTGCCAGCGTGGCATCGCCGTTCTTGCCCTGAACGGCGCTCGCGGAGGGCTCTAGCCGGCGTCTTCGACTGTAGGGACGGTGGGGCGTCGGCGGCTAGTGGTTACAGCGTGGAGGCCTCCTCTTCCTCGCCAGATCTGGAGGTTTGCCGCCCCCAATTCGCTCCCTCCCCCTTTGCGCTTGTTTTCCCGCGGCTGGTCGCTGGATCCGGTGGAGTTTGGGGCTGGTGTTGCAGATCGGGACCGGGGGAAACCCCTGGCCGGCTGGTTCGGCCCAGCATCGACGTCGGCCTTGGGCGACGTTTCCTTCTTGGAGGCGATGTCGTGGTCTCCTTCTGCCCACCTCCGTTCCCTCTCCCGGGTGAAAACCCAAAATCCGGCAGGATTGGGCAGCGGCGGCGCCATGTGTGCCGTTCCCTCCATGGAGGCGTTGCCTGGGGAGTGTGGATTCGGGCGTAGGGTTGCTGAAGGTGGGGTTTTTGGCCGGCAGCAGGTGCAGTGCCTCTCGTTGTCCCGCTGTCCGCCTCTCTGTTGTTGCTCGGCGGCTTTCCTGCAGCCTTCAGACGTTCTTGGCGCGTGATGGTGTGGCCGGCTTGGTGTGTCCCAACAGCATTCCTCCTGTGTCTTTGGCGCCTGAGGGTTGCGGTCATCGGTTTATGCTAGTAGTGCCCTTTCTTAGTATCTCTTGTAACTAGCTCTCCGATGTGTTGTAAGTTCAGAGTGACCCCTTATATCTTTTGGGCTTTTCTTGTTGTTCGTTTTTGTGTCGTTTGTATGCTTGGAGATGTCCTAGCGTAGGTGGTGGTCGTCATTTAGCGTCATGGTGGCGTTGATGGCGGAGGAGGCTGCCAAGGTTGGCACCTCAATCTGCTTGGAGATGAACCAGTGAAAGATGATGGAGACGACACCTGTGAGTGCGTCAGACCGGTTTATGCCCCAGACCCGGTATGTGGCTAGGCTGGGGATTCCGGCTTTCGATGTTAAGATTAGGTGAGTGGTCTGGGTAGTGGCTCAGCTATCACCCCTTCATCATATGGATAGGAGTATCAGCATATGTTGCCTAGATGGTGGATTCAGGCTTATTGTTGTAACACTTTGTAAGGTTCTCGAGAATAATCAATAAAATGGCCGTATGCATCTCCCAGATGCAGAGGCCGGGGGTCATCCTCCTTTTCTAAAAAAAACATATACTTGCGTTTTTTTCTTCTCATTTTTTTTCGAGAAATGTCTTACGAGGGCCTTCCTGGGCCTTCTGGTGCCACCCACGCCAGCTCACGGGCCGTACCGGGCTGGATTCCTAGGCCATGATGAGATGGCATGTATGGAAATAACCCCAACTTCCGAGGGCTTTCACGGGACCGTCTCCCTATAAGTAGCTCGTCACCTCCTAGGTTTCCTTCCATCTATCACCGCAGCGCCGCCTGCTGGCCGCCCTCGTCAGTGTATCTTCTTGGTAGCTCATTCAATCCAAGAGACTTCGAAGCTAGATCTTGCTCGAGTTCTCGTTTAGTTCACTCCTGTTCAGTTCTTCTCATCGTTCGCTGGCTGTTTTCTTCTTCGTTCTGGACTTTTTGCACTTTGCATTTCTTTCACAGCAATGGGGATCCGTCCCCGGCGCCGGCGGTGAGGATAAACAAGGTTCGCTCGTCTTAACGGCTGGCTCACGCCTGCCTTGAAGACCTTTAAAAGTAGTCTGAGCCGAAACAGATCTCAAGATCTACCAGTCTTTTGGGTTTTAGTTCTTTGCTGTTTGTGTCGTCTCTTGTCCGACGAGTGCTTAATTTATCGAAGGGGATCAACGGCGATGAGGAAAAACAAGGTTCGCTCGTCTTAACGGCGGGTTCTAATCCGCCTTGAAGACCTTAAAAGTAGTCTGAGCCGATTCATTCATGCCCTTTCAGATTCACTGCTCTTGATCTTTTGTAGATATTTTCAGCACTCTTCTTTTATCCCTTTGGTTTTATTGTTTCCATCAATATCGTTGCGATGATGAGATCTATCAGTGTTGAAAGCAGATCCCTGCTTTATGAGTCTGGGAAATACCATTTCCTCCTGAGCGGTTACCTGAGCAACTCTCCTCATCCCCACCGCAGATTTATTTTTTCGGTGTTACTTGCATTGTCTATTGACGGTATTCTTTCTGGATTTAGCATTCTGGTGAGCAAACAAATCTTTATTTCAGTATTTCAGCTGTAGATGCACAAATGGAATTTGAAGATTAAAACTTGCAAATCAAAACAGATGAAAACATGACACAACAGGAATGCCCTGTGAACCTATTTTACGGGGAAGAGTAGGATGTGATGTCATTAGCAGCCATAAGAGTACTTCATGTTTCGGCCATAACCATTTGGTAGTCAGTGGTGGATAAAAATGTCAAAAATAGAGATTGATGCCCATTAACAGCCTGATAATCCTTCTGATTACTGTCATGCTGTAATTGTCAGTATTGTTCATAGGCCTCTTTAGACAGGCAGGTGAAAACAACCTTCCAGATCTTTGGCATTTAGGATGTGCCTAGCAGATATTAGATTGTTGATTCCAAAAGGGCGCAGATGGGGCCATTGGTCTTGGAGAACTGCATAATCCGTCCACTTATCAGATCAGAAGAAGATTGTATCACCCTGACCCAAACATGGAGTGGCAATTTCTTTATCCTGTTTATTAATGAATTTGCGATCTTTCTTTGGAAGGAGCTATTATGGATTTCCAAATTCAAGATCCCCAACCTTCATCTTTGGGTCTACAAACAAGGGCATAGGCGCTCATGTCTTCACCTGAAAGACAGTGCCTTGTATATTTATCAAGCTTTTTTGTTACTCCGTTTTTTTAAGTTTGATGCAACTCATAAAAAAGGTGGTCAGAGAAGATAATACACCATAGCAGATTGCAGTCTTTCAGTAGTTCCAAGAAAATGAGCAGTCCCGTTTAATCTTCTTTGAACCGTTTGAATAATATGCATGAAATATTCCTCAAATACCTGAATGGCATTGTACCCTTTTTACAAGCATGAGCAGTCCCGTTGACTCTTTGTTCAGAGGCCAAGGCAAATCATCCACCAACGATTTCAGGTGATCCAACTCCTCAACCTGAGCTCATAAAAATCAGGGTATCATAGCACTAGAGGGAAATCACAGTTAGAAGACAGAGCAAGTGGTCTGGTCAGGTGCCCTGTGAACCTACAGACTTCTAACAGAAACCTGTGCAGTTCCCCCTTGCGATTTTTTTATTATATAATTTTTTTGCGTTAACATGTTTAGATGATTTTTTGGTTAGCTTCCTTTTCATGTTTTCATTTCTATTGATGGTTTTCTTGGCTGAATTAGCATCGTGCTGTGCAAACAGAGATGCACATTTGCAGAAATTGAAATTTGAAATGGAATCAGCTGAGAACATATACAGACATTGGTAAACTGGAGTGAAGCAAATAAACACGTATGCAAAGGGCTACGTCATCAGACGCACTGCTTGCACAACACACTCAGTTCAGTTGAACATTTCCCCGGCACGACAGTGGTTGGGGATCCGTTGGTGGTCGCCGGGGGGCTGCTGGTCCAGGAAACGGACGTTAGACGACGGCGCAGGTGATTTTGTCGCGAGCCGTGAGAAGTGTACTACGTGTGCGTGCGTGCGTGCATGAGCGATGAGTTCCTTACGTGGAAGCTGTACGTTACCTCCTGGGCGTTGTTGATGAAGCTGAACGTGAAGTCGGAGTAGGTGCCGGTGAACTGGACGCCGTCCCAGGGGCCGGAGCGCCAGACCAGGTCGTCGCCGTTCCAGATGAACACCTGGGGGTCGCCGGACGTGACCATCGCCATGACCACGGCCCCGCCGGGGGGTCCGACGGGCTCTTCCACGCCGTCAGCGTCCGGCGCCTCCGCGTCCTCGTTCTCGTCCTCCGACGCCATGATCCGCTGGTCCGCCGCCGTCCTCTTCGTTGCATCTTGGCCGCCTCCTGCGAGTCCATGGTTGGCTTCGCCATGGCCCCGGCTTCTTGGTAAACAGGGCGTTTATCTCAGAATTCTGCATCTTTGCTAGCTGTGAGGTTAGTCCAGCAGTTGCAAGGATGAATACAGTTTGTTTACCTCGTTGGTCACGGCGTCCCACAACCTGTCGCTCGCTAGGATGAGAAACTCCAGAGAGCTGTCGACCACCTCCTGTTGCAGACGGCAGATGTTTCAAATCTCAGAGTAGTACCGTATCAACTAACAATGTTGTTGTCCTCGTGATATGGTTGAAGGGGCCACAAGCCATTAGTCTGAAGACGAATAGGATCATTGTCACGGACCTTGATCTCTTGATCGGTAACCACATATTGCTTCAGGAGTTCCTAATCCGTATGGGTGAAAGTTTCAGCCGTAGGAGGACATTTCAGGGATTCGAAACTCAGTGCCCAATTAAGCAAAATATGTTCTGCATTGTGTTTTGTTCAAGGTTATATTTCATATTAAGGGAGGTATATAATGCCTATAGCAGACCTGGTATATAATGCCTGTAGCGCTGCTACATAACGCATTGTGCTGGTAACTTTGAGCCTAAAATGCTTATTCGTAGAAACATGATTAGTGACGTTTTAGTACCGGTGATTGTTATAACTCATAATAGATTCATTTATTGCATTCAAATTTGTTGTCTATACATTGTCAAATGTCCTAGTTTTGATCTTTGTCATATACCTGTGCCATTTCAATGGGGTTTATGTTAGTGATATGATGCTTGAGTTGTATGTGATGTGATACGATGCTTGAGTTGTATGTGATGTTGTATGAGTATTGGCTGCCAAATTTATTTGTAGAATGGTGGCTGCAACAGCTAATTTGAACAAATGATCTGATTAGTATTGTAGGCGGTTCTAAGAGACAAACAGCCTCCACATCGTAGAGTATTGCAGGCGGTTGTCAAGAACAAACTGCATGTGTGAAAAAGAAAATCATTGGAGGCGGTTTCTCCACGGAGGAACCGCATGTGCTATGAGAAAGGAACAAGTGGTTTTGGAAACTGCTTGTGCTCCGGCGAGTATTAGTGACATAGACTTTTAATACGAAATGAGGAACCGTCGGTGGCCCATGTACGACAACCACCGCCAAAGGCTATTTTTGTACTAGTAATATTTCTCTTCCACAAAAAGTGTTGGAGCCTGTGTGTAAATCTATAACCCACTTTTCTTCTTTCTCCTCCAACTAATTACATATCCGATGTGACATCTCTTATAGCCCGTCTATGTCATCATATTATACTTGCTCTAGCATAGACCACCAACTAACATTTAAGAATTGTGTAAAGACTTAAAAGGTGGTATAAATAAGGAAACCGGTACAAGTAAATGGGCCATATACTACTGTACGATCTTCACTTGAGGAATAAACAAAATCCATCATCTCATTCATCCACATTGGTAACACAACTCTTTATTTTAGTGTTTTGATTTGATCTATCAAATATGTAGATGGAAGTCTACTTAAGTTTAGCATGGACTGATCGAAAAACCAAAGTGTTGTTGAGAAGATGTAGAGATAAGAGGCATCGGGACCGAAATGACTTCTTAGTTAAGCATAGGATTTCCCGACAACGCCATGGTTAGAACTACCTTGTTTGATTTTCGTGTCATCCAAAATTTGATGGCTCGGAAAGATCCATTTGTCGTGGAGTTTGTAGGTGTACCTTCCGCGTGATAGTAGCCGTGTAGGAACCTTGTTCCCTCTGTACGGCGCCTGTTTGTACTTTTTGGTGCTAACAACTCTTTATGGTCTCCTGTGACATGGATTACCTTCTCTGTGATCCCATATGGTACTCATTCCAAAAGCCTGTTACCGACCTCCATATAGGGAGGCTGCTTTTGTCACGTGGATATCAATTATGATTCTTTCTAATATCTAACTATCAATGCAAATGCTCTTGATGAGGGAAATCTATTAAGACGAGGATTATGTACATGTTCCTCCTTGTATACCTATGTATCTTTCCATTTGATTTTTGTCCTATACCTACATCTCACCTTTGTGAATAGCAAAGGCATTGAAAAAATGTTGCATGCATAAATATCTCAAAATGACAATGTGGGGACGGCAGACTCGGCTGGGGGTGTGCCAAATCTATGGCGCAAGGTCCCTGGAGTGAAGGCTCTGGACATGGAGGCGGTGGCATCCCCTCGATGTGACACGAGGAGGCTTCATGTGGTGGTGCATGGGGCGGCGGATCAAGGGATCCCGTACCCGGGTTCTTGGAGTATCGCCGTTGAAGCTTTCTCCGATGTATATGGTAGTTGATGCAGGAGATCCACAGCCCTCTGGAGTTTTGCAGATTGAAAGACGACTGTGGGTTCAGGGAGGTGCGGCTGTGGTGAAAACCATGCCAACTTCGCTCATGGCGGACGATGGCGGCAGTGGCGGGGCATGAACCAAATATTAGGGAGGGGGCAGATGAGTTTATTATGACATAGAAAAGGCTACGGTGATCAGAGAGCCGATGGATTTAGAGTGATTAGCAGATAAATAAGCATATTTGACAAAATTTCCTCCAGGAAGGGGGGACTAAGGCCCGGAATTGTCCCGCCGACCATTTGATGACGACATTTTGTGTCGTTTCTTTGTTAGCATTGTTGCTGCAGCCGTCGTCTTCCCGCCCAGGCCGCTCTGGGAAAACCTAGATCCGGGTCTTCGGGATCAGACGATGATGGTGCAAGGTGCCGTTTACTCTCATTGGTGCATCTTTTTCTGGAGCATGTGCATGCTGGAGGGGTCCTGAGGTGGAGTGCGTGGTCTTACGAGTGGAAGACGACGAGTCTTGACGGTGTGGTGTAGCCGGGTCTCGGCGGCGGACTCTTGATGATGAACGAGCACAGGGCAATGGCTATGTTCAGTTCTTCCCATTGTTTGATGTTTTCTTCTTCGTGGTCGACTTTTGCTCTTTCCATTTTTTGACAACAATGGGGATCCGTCCTCGGCGCCGGCGGTGAGGAAAAACAAGGTTCGCTTGTCTTAACGGCTGGCTCACGCCTGCGTCGCAAACCTTAGAAGTAGTCTGAGCCAAAGCAGATCTCAAGGATCTACGAGTTTTTTTTTGAAACAAGTCTATGAGTCTTTTTGGTGTTTACTTCTCTCCTGTTTGCGCTGTCTTTTCTCCGACTAGTGTTAATCGGAAGGGATGAATGGCGATGAGGAAAAACAAGGTTCGTGTTGACACACGAACACGTCACGTGTACCCTTAACGCCGGGGGTGATGCACCGCAGCTCACGTCGAAGGAGACCCGACCGACAGCGCGATACGCAAGACAGTCAGCAGGCGCTTTTGAAGACCCGAAACCTCACACGCCCGGGAGGGACCCCGCCAGGGAGTGCGGCGGCTATGGGCTGCCCTAGGTCGATTCGCTCGCCCCTAGAGCCTCGTGGATCGCTGCCCTCCAATGCGAAGAACGAATGAATAACGAGAAAGAAAAATACAAGGATAGGGGATAAAGATAGATGAACACAAAAGTGTAATAGATTGATTGGTTCGATTGGTGTTGTTTCAATCGGCCGTCACCCCCAACATATATAAGAGGCGGCTGGACTTCCCGTACAAGCAAAGGATTTATCTAGGCTTTCCTTACAAGAAAATTACATCAATTCACGTTCAAAACCCTAGTCAAATTCGAACTGATTTTGTCCGAACTTTCCAAAACTGTTCGGTTTAAACTGGCTGCACTTTGCTGGTCCTTTTTGTGGTGGTAAATGATCTCGGATGGAAACGAGCCCAAAAGCAATCTTGACCGTTTCGACGAGACGAACAACTTTCATGTTGAACGTTTTTCGATTTGAGGCCTTCTTCTGGGCCAAAATGGTCACGCAGAACACCTGTTCGCTCGCGCTACCCATCAGACCTATGTCTCGTGGGGCGCGCCACATCTCGCCTCGTGACAAGGCTGCACTCCGATAACTCTAACTTTTGCATACAAACTCGGATTGGGACGATTTTTATATCAAAATCAACCGCTTCGACGAGACGCACAACTTCCGTGTAGAACATTTTTCCATCCGAGATTATCTGAATAATCTTTTGAACCCATCTTTAACTTCTCGTCTGATTGACTATCACAGCCTCTAACCCGGCAAGTTTTCCATCCGAGTAAGCTTTCCATACCGGCAATGTTTCTACCCGGCAAGCTTTCACACCGGCAAGGTTTCACTCCGGCAAGGTTTGTACTCCGGCAAGGGTTCCTCCCTGACAAGGTTTCTCCCCCGGCAAGATTTCACACCGGCAAGCTTCCACACCGGCGATCTTTCTGTGCCGGCAAGCTTTCCACGCCGGCAAGCCTTCACACCGGCAAGACTTCACACCGGCAAGCTTTCACACCGGCAAGATTTTACCCCGGCAATGTTTTCGCCCCGGCATGCTGCTTTATGATTGTGCCACTTTTGAGCGTCAACACATGCCCCCCTGTTTTTCGGTAAAGCTAGCGTGCCGAAAAATACCTGTACCAAGTTTGTTCTAAGGACGATGTCAACACTCCATCGGCCATTTATATGTTCTTAGGACGATAAGCATATATCGGCCATGTCTTGTGTGAACTTTCTGATGCAAACTTGGGTCAAACCTTCTCAGCTTCATTAACAATCCGGTGATAAAGTTCCATAGATATGTATCTCAATGTCATCCTCCGAACCATATTGTTCACCCTTTTGCTAGGATTTTGTAGACAATCAATAATAAACTTTCTCCAATCCTTACTTTCGCCTGTATAAAAATTTCATTAGTGGCCAAAGCTGTGGACTTCGGTTCGGCCTTACCTATGTTGACGAGACTAAGCATCGGCTATTGAGAGAAATGCAATATAACATGATGGACATGGTAGCCGGATGCTTGCTATGCCAACTCTCTCCAATTGTCATGTCTAAATATATGAACAATTTTAATGCAACCCAAGGTAAATTCTTCATCTAGACATACCCCAAGATAAACTATAAGTGATTCGTCAAAACACATTGATAACCCTTGGATATTTGTTGCACTACTCATAACGAATCACCAAAAGCCTCAATATGTATAGCACCTATAGCAAGTAAAAGAGTCAATCCGAATAACAATGCATATTCGGCCTTGATTAATCGTGCATAAAAATATTCTAAGCGGCACGAGGCTTCAAAAAATAGTACCATAAAGAAATATATAAACAACACCAACACTTTGGCCATTGCTATGAATTGAACCATCAATACATAATCTCCATAGTACTAGAGAGACAAGGCTAATATTAATATTATGCATGACATTAATCCGATATTCAGTAACAAAATCAACTATGATTTGGCCTCTTATAGATCTCAAAGATGCATAAGCCAAATCATATCCAAACAAAGTATAAGCCCACCAACCAATTCTGCAGCTATGGATTGGTCTATGTAGCATATATTCAATGACATCGGTCATGATGTCTCAACTCTATTCAATCATAATATAGGTATACATATAAATTTTCATGAGCACGTACCTTGTCTCGCTCTCCAATCAAACTAAGGACAATGTTAGAATACTACACCGGCCATGCATTGACATACTCTTAGGACGATAGATAAATATCGTCCATTACCATGTAAACTTCATTCAAAGCACATATAGCCGAAATAAACAAATGAAATGACAAATCAAGTATTTCGGCCCTTTGGATCAGCAACAAACTTGCAGCTAATCAAATGTATAGTGACTTGGTAATACCCTCTCATGGCGTAAGAAATTATATTGCATCCATGGATTAAAATAAACCCATTGAGGGTTACCAATCATACCTGATGACGAATTTCATGGCATAGGCGTTAATGGCATAGTTGAAGAATATGGATAATGTGTAGACCAAAGATGTTGAAACCTTCGGCTTGGTCCTTCATAGTTTTTACTCTTTTCCTTCTTCACTTTTGCCGCACTTCTTGTAATGGAGGCTTGCACATAATTCTTATTTTGAGCACTTCCTTTGGGAACCCATGCCATGTTCCTTTCTTCAAGTTCTTGTGCACTAAGTTTGTGTAATTCCCTCTTTTTCCAATACGATAAGCCGAGTGGGCATCTCGGCTGTGATTCTGTTTTGACCAATGGCAGTTCCTTTTTAGCCTTATGCACTCTCAACTTCTTTTCTTCAGATTTGGCACTTTGACTCTCAATAATTGGTTGCTTTGTCTCATTGCCTTTAGTAGCCAATGTTAACACTTTAATTGGCTCTTTTATATTTGAGATCAAATCTGAAGTTGCACTCTTACGACCATCTCTTTTAACACGATAAACTTGCTTGACCACCTCTTTCTTCATCCTTGAGCTCTAGACCGATTCCTTATGATTGAAACGGTCTTTAACATGTGATTGTTCAGATATTGATCTTCTCGGAGCTGCATAATATTGGTGAGATGGTCTAAAATAAGATGGAGAATGTGCCCTTTTTTCATACCTATCCCATGATGGATATGGATCTATATGAGCATAGGGAGGCATCCACGGCATTGGCATTGGCGGCCCAAAATAAGGATATGAATATGTTGCATTAACATTCTCACTTTGCCAATACCGATCCTCATATTTGCGCCTTGGGGGTGATCTTGGTTTCTTTGCATGATTGGGCCGATAAGCATTCTTCTCTTCACTCTTCTTTTGATATTTATCCAATAGTTCAGCGAAGGTGATTTTTGATCTCTTACACTTGCGCTTATTTCGGCCTTTGTTTCCTTTTGGTTTGCTTTCATCGATCATTGGATTTGCTTGCTGCCCCCCAGTCCTTGGCGTCTCCATTGTAGCTTCGATGGAATTCTTGCCCTCAAGATTATGTTCATTATGCTCTTCGACAACTTCTTTACTTGAAAGCTTGATCCCATCACCTGCAGTTTTTACCTTCTCTTCAAATGGATCGGCTTGAAGCAGCCGATGCAAAAACTTTCTACCATCGGGAACAATCGGAATAGACTGGTCATCTCTTGGTGTCTCAACAAATTTCAATCGTTCTTTATCAATGGCCGATTTAACTATTTGACGAAACATGTTACAATCCTCAAAATTATGCTTGGACGAATCATGCAACTTACAATACATTCGTCCCTGTACAGATGGCTCAACATGGTGATCAGGAATTCTAATATAATCATTCCTCAACAACAAATCAAAGATTTTATTACACATGTTTGAATTAAAGGCAAACCTTTTATTTTCTAGCCGATCTTGATGTGAGAACGGCTTTGGAATTAAGCAAACGAATGGTTCAGATTTTTGCACCACACCATTTGGCTATGCATTGTGTTTTGCACTCTATTTCCGATGTCTTTGGGTAAGATATTATACTAGCATCGGTTTTCTCAACAGAATTTAACCTTGGCTTTAAATTTCTAAAACGAAAATAGTTAGAACATACATGTCTCAATTGATACCAAGTGCAAGCCAAGTATGAAATAAGCAAAGCTACCCAAATAGATATGAACTTTAGATAAAGCAACGGGGAAAGCTTTGGCTGTAATAATAAGTCACTATCGGTCTTTATAAATGGCGTAATGGGTTGACCGATATGCTCAATAACAACTTTATTGCTAACAAGTAAATTACCCTTCTTCATTGGTCTTTCAAAATTACTTATGAGGATTTTTCTAATAGATGCATCAACAATAAAGTCCCTGACCAAATCTGAAAATAGGTAAATTACTTGCTAAACATACCTCTTCAAATATTTTGGGAGAGCACGATGGTGGTGTGACTTGAACAATATCTTGCTCCGCCTTTGGATGGCTCCCCAATGCCTCTTCATCATCTTTTTCTTGATTCCGTGCATCATTACACTAAAATTTTTTGTCGGCCGAACTTTGTTCGGCTACTTGTTCTTGTCCTTGAAGTTCATCGATTTCTCTGGCACGAAACTCATAGGGCAGGAAGTAGGTTCCATTAACTTTGGAAAAATCAAATATGGCCGCTTTGCTATGCTTTCCATGCCCTTTCTCAATAATGTTTGCCTCTTTGGAATTGATGGATTCGGAATATATATAACTTGATTCGGCCTTTTCAACCGAAGCACTTTTAGTTTTCGAATCATCATTCTTTTCACCGGTTATATCAATTGGCAAGGCTTCTTTTCTTTGAGCTAATTCCCTATCAATTCTCTCTTGGTGAAGTACTTGCACCCTATCGCGCAAAGCTTTAACTCCCCTCTCAATTTCAGCCCGCTCTAGTGTAGTTTGCCCCCCAATGCTTTTAGGATATTTCGGCAATGAACTGTTAGTGTTGCCGAAATTTTGCAACTGTGTAGGGGGTGTATAATATGCTATGGTACTAGGTGGAGGTGTATGCACTTCTGTATAACGATATGCTCTCTCGCCAATTCTATCGATTGATGAAGTTTCATCTTCTTGCAAAACTCTAGCCTTTATTGCAGCATAATCAGGAAACAACCCCTTTTCATATTGTTCAAGGCAAAGAACACTAATTCTCTTGTTTTGTGCCAAGCTTTTTTTTAATGCAGCCACAACCGCTTCTGGAAGGGATTGCTCCGCAATACTTTCAGATTCTTTCGGCAATAATTTGTGAGTGTTGCCGAAATTCTTGAATTGCCTAGAGTATGCATTATATGCTACAATATTTGATGACCGCACATGTGTTCCTGTAAAAATTTTATTTATTCGGCTATGACCATTAAGATGCATGGCCGAATTACGAACATCTACAGTTGCATACGGTGCTGAAAAATTACTAACATGAGGTGTAGCATATGATGGTTGAGAGTAACTGGCCGGATAGCTAGTAGTAGCATGGCCAATTCTCCCATTCATCGGCAAGGTTGGATTCACATATTGCAAATTAGTTGCCGATGAATAAAAAGGTGAAACACTTTCTGGTATGCTATTGGAAATTTTAACATGAGGTGTTTCAAATTGATTAACCAAACCCATCATGTTGTTCGTCGGCATATGTATTTGTGGGGTTGCCGATGCATGAGAGTTTGGATACATATGTTGTATGTTGCTAAAATCATAAGAATTTGAAGCATGAAGATTGCTTTGCATCGGGCCTTGCGCATAATTAGATGCATGATTGATAAAACTAGGGCTAGCCGATACATTATGCTCATTAGGTGATCCAGCAACAACATATGAATTATTTGCATCTACAAAGGGGAATTGGGAATTCATATTACCTTTGTAGATTGCAGCAACTTGATGACGATCTCTTCGTAGCAATAATGGACTGGAGACCGTTCAAAGCTTCTTCCCCAGCGGAGTCGCCAAAAAGTGTGTTGACACACAAACACGTCACGTGTACCCTCGACGCCGGGGGTGATGCACCGCAGCTCACATTGAAGGAGACCTGACCGACAACGCGATACGCAAGACAGTCAGCGGGCGCTTTTGAAGACCCGAAACCCCACACGCCCGGGAGGGACCCCGCCAGGGAGTGCGGCAGCTATGGGCTGCCCTAGGTCGATTCACTCGCCCCTAGAGCCTCGTGGATCGCTGCCCTCCAATGCGAAGAACGAACGAATAACGAGAAGGAAAGATACAAGGATAGGGGATAAAGATAGATGAACACAAAAGTGTAATAGATTGATTGGTTCGATTGGTGTTGTTTCAATCGGCCGTCACCCCCAACATATATAAGAGGCGGCTGGACTTCCCATACAAGCAAAGGATTTATCTAGGCTTTCCTTACAAGAAAATTACATCAATTCACGTTCAAAACCCTAGTCAAATTCGGACTGATTTTGTCCGAACTTTCCAAAACTGTTCGGTTTAAACTGGCTGCACCTTGCTGGTCCTTTTTGTGGTGGTAAACGATCTCGGATGGAAACGAGCCCAAAAGCAATCTTGACCGTTTCGACGAGATGAACAACTTTCATGTTGAACATTTTTCGATTTGAGGCCTTCTTCTGGGCCAAAACGGTCACGCAGAACACCTGTTCGCTCGCGCTACCCATCAGACCTATGTCTGGTGGGGCGCGCCACATCTCGCCTAGTGACAGGGCTGCACTCCGATAGCTATAACTTTTGCATACGAACTCGGATTGGAACGATTTTTATACCAAAATCAACCGTTTCGACGAGATGCACAACTTCCGTGTAGAACATTTTTCCATTCGAGATTATCTGAATAACCTTTTGAGCCCATCTTCAACTTCTCGTCCGATTGACTATCACAGCCTCCAACCCGGCAAGTTTTCCATCCGAGTAAGCTTTCCATACTGGCAATGTTTCTACCCGGCAAGCTTTCACACCGGCAAGGTTTCACTTCAGCAAGGTTTGTACTCCGGCAAGGGTTCCTCCCTGACAAGGTTTCTCCCCCGGCAAGATTTCACACCGGCAAGCTTCCACACCGGCGATCTTTCTGTGCCGGCAAGCTTTCCACGCCGGCAAGCCTTCACACCGGCAAGCTTTCACACCGGCAAGATTTTACCCCGGCAAGATTTTCGCCCCGGCATGCTGCTTTATGATCGTGCCACTTTTGAGCGTCAACAGTTCGCTCGTCTTAACGACGGGTTTTCATCCGCCTTGAAGACCTTAAACGTAGTCTGAGCCGATACATCATGCCCTTCAGATTCATCCATATTATGTTACTGTTCTGTATTTTCAGTTCAGTTCTGTATCAGTGTTAATGGGTGGTGGATTTTTTTTGCGGTGATGAGATCTTTCAGAGTTGAAAGCAGATCCCTGCTTGATGAGTCTGGGAAATACCATTTCCATCTGAGCGGTTACCCGAGCAACTCCACATCCCCATTGCAGTTTTTTTTGTGTTACTAGAATACCTGTTGACGTTTTTTTGTGGATTTAGCATTGTGCAAATAAATCTTCCCGTTTAATTCAGTATACCAACACAAATAGAATTTGAAGATTAAAACATGCCAATTGAAACAGACGAGAACATGATATATTGATTTTCAAATGAATGTACAATTTAAAGAGGAAAAGAACATGGAGTAGTACATAAGAGAGCGAAAGAAAGGATAATGTACAGCTAGGAGAGAAGGACCCAGAGACCCTAATGAAAGCCACCAAGGCTTCAAATTGATGGCGTCTCTTTCTTTGGAAGAAAGGTGCATTCAAAAGGTCTCTGAAATGAACAATGACATTGTGAAACTGACCAACTCCAACAGGAGGATTCGATCAGGGGCAGATGTATTTCCAACAAATGGTAGCATAATCATAGGACACCTAAGTACCTAACACATATGATACATGTGCTCAATGAAGAAATTCTTTCTTTGAAGGAATTCCCTAGTATTTAGTCTGTTATTCAAAGCAGCCAGAAGAACACTTTTATGTTTAGGCTGACAGCATGAGGACCATTTCTTTGGAAAAGGCTGACAGCATAAAGACCATAACCATTTGGTATTCAGCGGTGGAGAAAAATGTTCAATTGATGCCCAATAATCCTTCCGACTACTGTCATGCCAATTCACCCTCTTTTCTTGTAACTGCTGTTACTGTTCATAGGCCTCTTCAGACAGATCAATCTTTCAGACCTTTGGTAATTAGGATATATATGTCTAGCAGATATTAGATTGTTGAGTGCAAACGAGTGCAGATGAGGCCATTCTTCTTGGAGAACTGAATAATCCGTCCACTTACCAAACCAGAAGAAATTTCTACCACATTTAAGGAAAAAGAATTTCACATTCTTCCTGAAAGGAAGGGAGGATTAGTAAAGTCCTATCGGTTGCTGCTTTCTCCAGACCGCCGGAAGAAGCATGAAAAAAAAGCTCGAACGGTACTATCCCTCCATCACCCCAGAATGAAAGGGGTGAGTGACAATATCTTTGTAGGTGTTTAATAATTTCAAGCAGTACCTCCATCAAAAGGAACAGTTGTTGTTTCGAGCAGAGGGAGGGCCATTCTGATAGTAGACCTCCCAAACTAAATTAACCCAGGGGATATTCCTGTTTATTAATGAATTTGTGAATGTTCTTCAGAAAATCAGAAGTAAGGAGTTATTATGGATTTTCAAATTCAAGATCCCCAAACCTCCTTCATCTTTGGGTCTATAAACGAGGTCCCAGCCGCAAAGGGATTTAGTGCATTTGCTCATGCCCTTCTCAACCCAAAAGACAGTGCCTTCTATATTTGTCAAACTCTTTGATTCCTTTTTGAAGTTTGATGGGACTTATAAAGAAAGGTGGGCAGAGAAGATAATACTCCATCCGTCCCAAAATAAGTGTCTCGATCTTGTTCGAGACACTTATTTTGGGATGGAGGGAGTACAACATAACAAATTGCAGTCTTCCAGTAGTTCCATGAAAATGAGCAGTCCCGTTTAATCAAACTTTGGGCAAGGCAGAGAGGAATCCCCAGATACCTGAATGGCATTGTACCCTTTTCCAAGCATGAGCAGAGCAAGGTAGAATACAGAGCAAGCGGTCTGGTCAAGTGTCCTGTGAACCTTCTAACAGAAACCTGAGCAGTTCTTTCATCCCCACTGTGATATTTTTTCTTCTCATATCATCTTTTTTGGGGTTAACATGTTTATATGATTTTTTTGGCTTTAGCATCTTGTCCACATTTTCATTTCTATCGACGGTTTTCTCGTCAGAATTAGCATTGTGCTGTGCAAACACACCGCCTGGTCGGAGCCGCACATTTAAAGAACTTGAAATTTGAAATGAGAACAGCTGAGAACATACATGATCAGTACAGGCATCGGTAGACTGGAGTGAAGCAAATAAACACGCATGCGAAGGGCTACATCATCAGACACACTGCTTGCACACCACATTGCCCTGCGAACACCTACGCGCTTCGAGGAGGAATGTTCACTTGCCCGGTGCGACAGGGGCTGGGGATCTGTTGGTGGCCGCCGCCGGGGGCTGCTGGTCCAGGAAACGGACGACGACGCAGGTGATGTTGTCGGCGCTTCCCCTCCGCGTCGCCTCCACGAGGAGCTTCTTGGCCGCCTCCTGTGAGTCCACGATCGGCTTCACCATGGCCACGGCTTCCTGGTAAACAGGGCAAGTCATCTCAGAACTCTGCTTCTTGCTAGCTGTGATGTCAGTTCAGCCTGTAAAGGGATTAGTGATGCGTTTACCTCGTTGGTCACGACGTCCCACAGCCCGTCGCTCGCCAGGATGAGGAACTCCAGGGAGCTGTCGACCACCTCCTCCTGTTGTGTTTCAAAATCTCATGTCAGGGAACAATGTTTCTGTCTTGGTGACATGGTTGGAGAACTCTGAAAATAGATACGAACCTTGATCTCTGGATCGGCAACCACGTACTGCTTCAACAGTTTGTCACCAAATGCCCGAGAAACAGCAAGCACGCCGCCCACACGCCATGTACCTGCAGATTACATTGCCACTGAACAATGAGCCCAAGATTCAGCGCCGAACAGGCAACCAGTAGTCTAAGACACTGACCTGCCCACATCACGAAACCTCCGGCGTCCTCTATCCTCTGCCTTTCATCTGTCTGGTCAGGCTTATGGTCCCTTGACACGGCTATAGCTGAACAATTGAAAAGAACGAGGGTCATGATTCAGGCAAACAACAGAGATATGCACAACTGGAACCGGAGGGAGCTGGGAAATGTGATCCCAAAATGATGTCGCTGGGAGCTTACCATCACCGCCTCTACAAATGACCGCCCTAGAGTCCCCAACGTTTGCCACCACCAGGCGATCGCCAACGAGAATGGCCGTGGAGGCCGTCGACCCTGCATCTCGGTTGTGGGTGGTATCGGCCTTCAGGAGCTCTGAATCCGTATGGGTGAAAGTTTCAGCTGCAGAGGAACGAATATTTCAGTGACTGAAACATCAGTGCCCAATTAACTAATTATATGTTCTGCAATGTGTTCTGATCAAGAGAATGCTAATGTCTAATTCAGGGAAATATATAGCAGTACCAATAGCGGACTTGGTATCGGTGAAGAACTTTGGGTGCTTGATTAAGTTGCTGAAAAGGTTCTGCTTGACGAACTCCGCGGCTCGAGCTCCACCATGGCCTGCGGTGACAGATCAGTTATTAGCCATCGATGCTGCATAAGGCAGTTTGCTGATAACTCTGAACCCAAAATGCTTATTTGCACAATACGATTAGTTTCTTCTGAACCGGGCCGCATATTATCTTACCGTCGAAAACACCGAACAATCCGACGGTCTCTCCATCGACGCCATCGATTCTCGTCTCGTGGAAGTCCTCCATGGAAGATCTTTTCCCTAGACTGCTCGCATAACCATAGCTAAACTTGCCATTCTCACTGCCACGATGGAAAACAAATTAACACCAATCACACAGAACAATGATCCGAGCTAAAATCCTTTAGATACATTTCACAATTAATCACCATCGTCACTAGAATGTTATAACATGCCATAACATCAGCAAGAACAAAATTTCTAGACATGCTAAGACTTCTTCGCCATTTCCAGCATGCATGATCATCAGAAGTTGAAAACTGAACGGCGCGCAGAGACGGCCACGGCGATTGGCGGCGGCGTCCACCACGTCAACCACATCCACGGTTCACCAAGAAAAGAATCGCAGGAGCGCGCACGACGTACCTGAACCCGCCGCCACTGACAGGCTTGGTGTCCCCGCGGTGCCCCATAGAATCGAGGAGGACGACGGCCGGCCGGATTCCTCTTCAACGCGCAAGCGCAACACGGCCGGCGATGGCAGGCAGCGACGAGGGAAGAAGAAGAACCAATGGTCCCAGGAGGCCCTGGCGCTCGTAAATAAGGAACGAAGAGGAGAAATCGGAGGCAGAAACTCAAGGAGCTCGTGCGGCTAAAAGGGTGGCGGGCCGCGTGCGGTGGCGGGGAGAGGAAGTCGATGGGCGGTGCCGTGCGGGGGCACGTGGCGGCGCGCGAAAGGGAAAGGGGGCGGGGTCAATGCCGTGGACGCGTCGGGAGAGCCCGTGCTTGCAGTCGACGGCTTTTCTTGGATCTCTCGCCCCCATCCCATCATCATGGACACCGTCGTCTCTCCCCGCGCCTCTTCGTGTTGGTTTTGGTTTCGTGACTCGGCTCGACCGGCCGGCCGTCGGCGAATCGAATCGGGGCGGTGGCGCTCGCGGATTAGGTCGTGGACACGAGGCGCTCGCATGCACGTGGCATGGCGAGAGGAAAGCGTGCGTCTCTGGATGGGCGACACGTGTGCGCTTGCGGTGCGGTACACGTTAGAGCGCCCAATAATGGTACCAGGAGTACTGCCCTGACCTGACCGGTCCGTGCACACGTCGGTGTTTCTTTGCTTGGTGCCGTGACGAACTTCTCGCGGCATTGTTGATTCGTGGCTAGCCTTTTACCATTCCCAAATCCTAAAAAGTGGTCGGATGCTCGTTTGCTCGCTCGAGCACGCACCCTGAGAACCGTTCGATCGCAACACACACGCGGGATCGTGACCCAGGGTTTTTTTTTGTCGGAGAAGATTCGTCGGCTCGGCGTCCCTCTTACGACAACCATCAACTTGGGGAGGGCCCACCACTACACCCACTCCTCGGTGCTGTTCCCCTAATCCCTTCTTCCCCGCACATCTCGCTCGGCCGTCGTGGATTGCATCGCCGCCGCAGAAATTGGAGCGCCAGCCGGTTGCCGCATAGGTCGCGGGTGGTGGTTGAGCGCGCGCGCGGGGCGGAGGCGCGAGAGGCTGCGGTGGTGCGCGCGGGGACTGCAGAAGAGAGGTGGAGCGGGTGAAGGTTGCCGCGGTGCTCTGTCTCCAATCCGCCAAGGGGTGCGGGGTGAAGGTCGCCGGCGACGCTGCATTTCCGGCGAGGGGACTTGCCACGGAATTTCTGAGGTAAGAATCACGTTGTTCCCCGCCCTTTTTTCACGGTTCCATTTCTGCTCGGGGATAGTGGTGGCCCTAGTTCGTTGATGCGTTTAGGATTCATGGGCACAGGGAGGGGGAGAGGTGATCATGCGCGCAGAGAAGGGAGGCCCTAGTTCATTGTTGTCCCTTCCCAAACATTTTTCCGAGCCCAGTGGGCGGATCCGTTGTGTGCATCTCATGTTAATTCAGTCGAATTGAGTATGTGATTTGCCTGAGATTTGTGTAGGAGTTGCCTGACTCATGTCTATTTTTCATGTTAATTTAGTTGCTTGGAGATTTTGGGATTTTGCCTGAGATTTGTGTAAGAGTTTCCTGACTCATGTTAATTTGAGTTGCTACGGGATTGTGTAGATTTTTTGTTGTTGGTGGGATTGATGAGTTGCTTCAAGTTTGTTAGGGGTTGCCTAACTAACGTTAATTGAGTTGCCGAATCTAGAGAGGCTGGGGAGTCTTCGGACAAGAGTGCCCATGTTAATTTGAGTTGCCAATATGATGTGGATTTTTGGCAGGTTAATTTATGTTGTGTGAGGTTATTTTTTTGGTGTAGAAATTTGCCATAAGTCAATATATGAGTTGCCTTGACTTTGCGATCCATAATTCATGGTAATTCATATTGTGTTTGCTAAAGTGTTGAGTACCAGGGGGTGGGGTGTGGGTGTTTGGTCTGTTTTGTCACTTTTTTATTTGTTGCTTAAGTCATTTTTAGATTTTGGGATTGAGGTAGGATGGCACATCAGCAAGCTCTAGCAAGTTTTTGAGCCATGAAACAGGCAAATATAGTGCTATAAGCAGACAAGTTTTCATCAAGCAGAAGAAATTGTATATGTGGCTAATAATTTTTATATTTTTTTTCATTTCCCTGATATCCTTTTGTGTTTTTGCAGCATCAACAATGTCTGAGACAAGCAAAAAAAAGTGACGGTCAGGTCGCACAAGCAACCCAACAGGGTGTACATGAAATAGAGGTAACCGCTTTTTCTCGGGCTGAAATAAAACAGGTGGCAGGGGTGGCACAGGGGCGGTGTTGTTCCTTTTTTACTAGTGTTTTTTCAAGATGAATATGGGGGTGGGACGGGGCGGTGGTGTTATCATGTTCGAGTTATGCGACTATTTTTTACTAAACAAACAAGCATCATTTTTTTCAGCGTAGGTACGCCCACCACAGCAACAAAACATGCCGGTAATTGTCTATAAGTGTATGCGCACTAAAGAGATCATCTATCGCGGGAAGCGCCCATCATACATAGATAGTAATACCAGTGCACCAGATGCTGATTTAGAAGGCAAGGATATCATGTAAGAGGAGGAATCGAAGCCAAAACGGCGGAGGACAGGCAAAAACGAGGTAAATATGCGTAAACTTAGTAGTTTCCACCGCCCCTTTTTTTTGCTAAGGCTGGATGATCATGAGTTTTCCAAGGTATGTATCATGTGATGTGAATGCGTGGCAACTTAGTAAAAAAATCTCGAAAGCATCATGCGTAAGCAAGTTCAGTATTGGAGGCCTCGGATGAGTGCTGTTTTTGTTATTTTTTGGTGCGCATTGGAAGGCTATTTGCCTGGTTTTTTGGTTTTACTTGCTTGGAATTGGTATGTGAGTTGGCGGTATCCGAGAGACGATATCCAGAAAGTCATCTGAATGCACTCTTTTTCGTTTTGTGTAGTAGGAACTAATGGATGGATCAAGCAAAAAGGGCATTCAAGAAGATCATCATGCAGTTAATCGTGATGCTAATCCCTCGCATGCGATTGAATATCATCAAGAGGTGTGTCAGAAAAAAGATTCAATAAACTTGTTGTGTGTTCTTTTAACTTGTTGCGTGTTCTTTTTGCAGGGCTAGAGAAGCACACCCTTTATTGGGTACCAGCATCGGGGAAGAGAGAAGATTGCTGCCCGTGGCAAATGTCCGCTAGACATCAACAACAATCCGAGTGTTTCCACAGATGGTGATGGAAATGTTGAGAAAGACACTGCTGTGGAACAACCATCAAAAGCAAAACGTCAAAAGACCGGATCTAACGAGGTAATACACAGTCGCTTCACTTTTGATCAACACTTGCCCAAGTTCTGCTGTCAAGTTGCCTAACTGTCCAGGAAATACACATGTTTCATCTGTTGTTGTATTTTTCTTCTAGGATAAGAGAAACAAGGCATCGTCTGCAAGGCTTTTCAAGCTGAATAAACTTCTTGTACATGTTCAACAAGGCCAAGCTCAAGTCACTTTCAGTCAATTTCTGACACAGGTACCATAAATCCATCTCTATATGAAAACATTTGTTGCATAGTAGTAATCCTTTCTTGCCTAACATTATTTTTCTTCAACCGGCTTTTTTTTACATTCATTTCTTTCTTGCTTAATCATGACATGTAAGTTGCCTAAACATATCACCAAAGTTGCCGAAAACACCTGAAATTTTGCTTCAGAAGAATACCCATGCCAGTTTCATGTTTGATTCACAATACTACTGAATTTGCATGAAACAAGCCCTAAAACTTTGGCTACCATTGTTTTCTTGCAACCAGTTTTTTTACACATCATTTTCGTCCTTTGCTTAAACATAACATGTAAGTTGCCTAAAACATAGCACTTATCTGGCTAAAAACTTCTGGAGTTTTGCTTCATAATAACCATACCGGTATTTCTTGCTTCACATTTGTCCTAATTTTGCCCAAACAAACCCTCAAACTTGCCTACCATTATTTTCCTTCAACCAGCCTTTTTTTACATTGACTCCCCACCCTTTTTGCTCAACCTTAACATGTAAGTTGCCTAACCATAACACTTAACTTGCTTAAAACAACCAGTCTTTGCACAACACTCCTGGATTTGTCCAAATAGGGCTTGAAGCTTGCCGAAACATCTACACACACACCTTGCTTACGATCTACAGTTGCTCAAAACAGGCCAAGCAAGTTGCTTTACCAGTAAACATACTTGTGTTTCTACCAACTTATTAAGTAGAACAACAAACCCATCAAATCAATTAGGCAGAAAATCTAACATTTGCAGCAATTAACAGCACCTGTGCAACTTTGTATTTCTGTTTTTTCATCCAGTACATGCTCTTACACATTTTTTTCAAACTGCAGCCTTATACAGATCATGGGGAAAGAGAAAGGGAGGCTTGTGTTCTTCAGTAAGCCAGGGGATAGGGATGAAAGAAGCACACAACCATGGGGGAAAGTGAAAGTTAAATCTGACCTTTTTTTGTGCTTCTTCTACCCTTAGTCAATATGAATTGCCCGGAGAACAAATCCTAAACCAGCCACCATTGGAGGATTGTGGAGAGTTTTCTGGATCTGGGAGTTGTCCCTTTGTGGCTTGGGAGAGAGAAGAAGATGGGGCTGGGCGATTTGGTGGGGAGAAAAGGAGACGCCCGCGCGGGGGGGGGGGGGGGGGGGGGTTGGAGGAGGGAAACACATGGGGGAGGGAGGATCAGGTGAGTTCCGCGGCTCGATGGTTGGGTGCAAGGAATCAGGAGCGGGGGCCAGGTACTTTCCTATTCTGGATAGGAGGGACAGAAAATTACTATTTTGGGAGGGCTGCCAGGGAACGCTAGGGAGCAGCCGACTGCTCCCTCTAGTTCTCAACAGAAATGCACAAGGGTCAAAGCGAAAACCGCACGCCCGGAAAAATTGGATCGCTCGAGGAGATCAAGGAGGCGACTAGGGGTCCCTTGCGCGCCGCCGGTGACGCCGCCAGTTCCCTCTCTCTCCGATGGCGGAAGGGAGGGGGAACCTCAGGTCTGTTCACTAGGTTGATGTGTGGTAGGGTTAGGGTTGAGGGAGACGCCGCCGAGGCCGTTGCGGTGGTGTCGCGTCGGAATAAGTTTCTCTAGGCTCCGTTCGTGGTCAGGCAAGGCTTTTGTCTTCGTTTAGGAGCCAGTGGTGTTGGGGATCCCCGAATCTCGTCGAGGTCGCGGGCTATGGTGGTTGGAGGTCCATCGGCACTGTCCGTTTGAATCCTGAGATGGGCGATGGAGGTAGGGAGACGAAGACCTTTCTTCTTCCTTGTTGGTACGATTTGCCGCTGCTGTTCTTCTCCTTCCTCTGCGCTGATGCTGGTGGGAGATCTTGCTTTGCCCGGGCGGATGGCCCGGCCGCGGTGCTGGACCGATCGTACGACTCGAGTTCTCTTCCTTTCGGAAGGGACACTTTTCGCGGTACTCAAAGCCAAAGATGACGACGGCTGTTGCAGGTGTGTTGGATTGATGTCCATGCACTTTCATCGCTGGTGTCAAAAAAGAAGGAAGCAGCATGGCGGCAATTGTACCGTGGTCGAAGATGATGACCTGTTTGCGACTGGTTGCATATCCTTCTGCTGCAGGCGTCTTCTCTCAAGATTCAGGGATGATGACACAGGGCTCCGGAGATCTTCTTGTGTTATGGTTGTCTTAGGGTACTCTAGGTGTTCATGGTCCTTTGTTTTTGCGTTTCAGTGTGCTTGTCAGAGTCACCTATTCTGTACTGATTCGTGATTTGAATGAACAATTTCTAAAAAAAAACAGAAATGCACAAGAAAAAACATGTCTTGTGCAATAACATAGTAGTACTACATGCTTTGTTTGTTTGCAGGAAAAAAAGAATGACTAGGAACATCTTCGATCGGACTGGGCTAATTTTATCTTTTTTGCCCACAAACACGACCAATCCATTTCAAATCCCAAATTATGCACGCAACTGTTCTCTCAAATTGTCATATGATTGGGGAGATGAAGAAAGAGAGAAATGAAAAAAAACAAGAAAACAATGGTATAGGATGGGTTGGGTCCAATGTGGTTGGCTTTCCGGACATCCCATTTCCTTCTCACATATGAGCTGGATTTGAGGGTTTTTGAACATCCGGACAAATTGATGGATTTGTTGGCTTTGGCTGAAGAGTCTCTCTCTCTCTCTCTCTCTCTCTCTCTCTCTCATGTTCGGCAACATTTAGACTGTCTATCCAGATATATGAAGATGATTTGAGGTCTCGATTGGAGCAGCTCTAAGGTAGAGCAATAGTAAACATCATCACTTCTCGAGTGGGGCAGGACTTGAGAAAAATGCCCACCCGAAGTATTTTGGAGAGGGCTGAAACCACTTTAGGGTAGCCATGTATTGTTTGGGAGATCGTGCTTCGTACCCCCAGTCATAACATGATAATATTTGAAATCAGATAAAAGTTGCACGTGAATTGGACAAACATACATCTAAAATCATCTGAAGTACAACCATACCACATAGTTAATTCCTTGATTAAACACCATTCAGAAGCATATGGAAAACAAACATCATCCACTGTCAACATGAGCACATGCAAAGATAACATCCTGTGGTCACTTCCTCCCCCAAAATCCATACTTCTTGGGGCAAGGCGCTCCGCATGTTCACAAAATCCCACATGCACCGGTTGTAAGATTCATGAATCACACACTATTGGTGTGTGGGTGGCTTGAGTATCCAGTTGGAGGGTTTCTTCACATTGTGATAGTTGTGCTCCCTGATGCACTTCTAGTAGTTGCTACGACTAATCATTGCCATCGCATCAAATGTTTCACTTTCCTGTGCCATCGCTGAGGCAACAACCTCATCTACGGCGTAATGGGCTGACCTTTTCTCCCTCTTCCTACCGATACTGCCAAACACCCCCATGACATCTTCTGCATCATCATTTGGCATTGAGAAGTTGATGTCCTCTATCCACACACAATCGCTCATCGCTATCATGCTCATGAAATAATCGACACACAGGGGAAGAAGAGGTACTTTCCCTTTGTCAACGTTGAGAGTCGCTCATGAGCGCCACTTATGCGCCGACCCGATTCCAGATCCTCTTCGCCTATGAGGCTCGTCAGAGTAGGGACGGGGGAGGTGTCTGTTGTAACCATGTACATATTAGCTTTAGGGTAGGTTTTTCCTCTAGGGAGTTCGGCATGATAACAGGGTCTGGTGAGATACCGTTGGGTAACGTGCTGCTGGCGCCTTCTAGCAATGCCTAGTGGCTAGCAGCGTCGATCTTTCTTCTAGTGGCAACGTGGTGCCTACCGTTGGTGGATGGATCTTCATTGGCATTTCCCCCAATAAGCTCCAGTACAACCCTGATCTGGTGAAGGCCTCATTCTCTTCTCTTTGAGCTCGAGGCCAGCGTATAGGTGGATGGAGAGATGGTGAAGGGAGGAACTATGGATCTTGCATATGGGTTTGAAGATCATGATCACCAGCCACTGTCTTGGAGGGGCTATGGCGCCATCAGGTTGCGGTCTTCATAGCTACGTTGTTTCCTTTTCTGATCGAAGGACGTCCACCTCGTTCCTCTTGGCCTATAAGGGGCAATTACATCTTCTTTTTGGAGTTCACAGTGAGTTCTCATTGCTACATAGGCCTCGGCGTTCCAAGTGATTCTTCCTGGATGATGGCGAGGCTTGATCTGGATAGGAGTTGTTTTGGACCTAGTTGTAATTTTAATTTCTAGTCTCGCGTCCTTCTTGTTGAAGTCAGGTACTAGGTGGCATTTTCTTTTTCTTAGAGTCCTTGGATGTGCATTGTGTTGTAATCGCTGAGTTTTAATGAAGTTTTCATGGTCATCATGACCCTTCTGTTCAAAAAATAAATAAATATTGACACACACCATGCTTTGATCATTCACATTGTACAATAACAAAGAATCAATTCCTCCCTCCGTTTCAATGAATAAGGAATATTTCATTTCGTTAAGACAATACTTTGACCAATTATTACTCTTTTAATATTTGGTTTATGTGATACAAAATGACTATCATAAAAAATACTTGTAAACACAAATCTAGTGACACAAATTTCATGTGGTATTGATAACCCACAAGTATAGGGGATTGCAACAGCTTTCGAGGGTAGAGTATTCAACCCAAATTTATTGATTTGACACAAGGGGAGCCAAAGAATATTCTCAAGTATTAGCAGCTGAGTTGTCAATTCAACCACACCTAGAAACTTAGTATCTGCAGCAAAGTGTTTAGTAGCAAAGTAATATGACAGTGGTGGTAGCGGCAACAAAAGTAAAGACAGCAAAAGTAATGTTTTTGGTATTTTGTAGTGATTGTAACAGTAGCAGTGGGAAAGTAAATAAGCGAGAACCAGTATATGGAAAAATCGTAGGCACCGGATCAGTGATGGATAATTATGCCGGATGCGGTTCATCATGTAACAGTCATAACATAGGGTGACACAGAACTAACTCCAATTCATCAATGTAATGTATGCATGTATTCCGTATATAGTCATACGTGCTTATGGAAAAGAACTTGCATGACATCTTTTGTCCTACCCTCCCGTGGCAGCGGGGTCCTATTGGAAACTAAGGGATATTAAGGCCTCCTTTTAATAGAGAACCGAAACAAAGCATTAGCACATAGTAAATACATGAACTCCTCAAACTATGGTCATCACCGGGAGTGGTCCCGATTATTGTCACTTCATGATTGCCGGATCATAACACATAGTAGGTGACTATAGACTTGCAAGATAGGATCAAGAAATCACATATATTCATGAAAACATAATAGGTTCAGATCTGAAATCATGGCACTCGGGCCCTAGTGACAAGCATTAAGCATAGCAAAGTCATAGCAACATCAATCTCAGAACATAATGGATACTAGGGATCAAACCCTAACAAAACTAACTCGATTACATGATAAATCTCATCCAACCCATCACCGTCCAGCAAGCCTACGATGGAATTACTCACGCACGGCGGTGAGCATCATGAAATTGGTGATGGAGGATGGTTGATGATGACAACGGCGACGAATCCCCCTCTCCGGAGCCCCAAACGGACTCCAGATCAGCCCTCCCGAGAGGTTTTAGGGCTTGGTGGCGGCTCCGTATCGTAAAACGTGATGATTTCTTCTCTCTGATTTTTTTCTCTGCGAAAGCAAATATATAGAGTTGGAGTTGGCGTCGGAGGGCATCCAGGGGCCCACGAGGTAGGGGGGGTGCGCCCTAGAGGGGGGGGCACCCTCGTGGACAGGGTGTGGGCCCCCTGGTCTTCATCTTTGGCGAGGATTTTTTATTATTTTTTCTAAGATGTTCCGTGGAGTTTCAGGTCATTCCGAGAATATTTGTTTTCTGCACATAAAACAACACCATGGCAATTATACTGAAAACAGCGTTAGTCTGGGTTAGTTCCATTCAAATCATACAAGTTAGAGTCCAAAACAAGGGCAAAAGTGTTTGGAAAAGTAGATACGACGAAGACGTATCAACTCCCCCAATCTTAAACCCTTACTTGTCCTCAAGCAATTCAGTTGACAAACTGAAAGAAAGAAAAACTTTTACAAACTCTGTTTGCTCTTGTTGTTGTAACTATGTCAAGCCAGCATTCAAGTTTTCAGCATAGATCATAACTAACCACATTTGCAATAATTCTCAGGTCTCATAATTGCTCATATCAATAGCATAATCAACTAGCAAGTCATAATAATAAATCTCGGATGACAAAACTTTCTCAAAACAATCATAATATGATATAACAAGATGGTATCTCGCTAGCCCTTTCCGAGACCGCAAAACATAAATGTAGAGCACCTTTAAAGATCAAGGACTGACTAGACATTGTAATTCATGGTAAAAGAGATCCAATCATAGTCACACCCAATATAAATTAATAGTAATGAATGCAAATGACAGCTGTGCTCTCCAGCTAGTACTTTTTAATAAGAGGGTGATGACTTAACATAAAAGTAAATGGATAGGCCCTTCGCAGAGGGAAGCAGGGATTTGTAGAGGTGCCAGAGCTCGGTTTTGAAATAGAGATAAATTGCATTTTGAGCGATATACTTTCATTGTCAACGTAACAACTAAGAGATGGCGATATCTTCCATGCTAAACACATTATAAGCGGTTCCCAAACAGAATGGTAAAGTTTATACCCCCCTCCACCAACAAGCATCAATCCATGACTTGCTCGAAACAACGAGTGTCTCCAACATACATCAGGTCCCAGGGGGAGTTTTGTTTGCAATTAATTTTGATTTGGTTTGCATAAAGCATGGGACTGGGCATCCCGGTGACCAGCCATTTTCTCGTGAGTGAGGAGCGGAGTCCACTCCTCTTGAGAATAACCCGCCTAACACGGAAGATAAGGACAACCTTGGTTGATACATGAGCTATTCGAGCATACAAAACAGAATGTTTATTTGAAGGTTTAGAGTTTGGCACATACAAATTTACTTGGAACGGCAGGTAGATACTGCATATAGGAAGGTATGGTGGACTCATCCGAAATAACTTTGGGGTTTAAGGGATTGGATGCAGAAGCAGTATTCCCGCTTAGTACAAGTGAAGGCTAGCAAAAGACTGGGAAGCGACCAACTAGAGAGCGACAACAGCCATGTACATGCATTAAAATTAATAAACATTGGATGCAAGCATGAGTAGGATATAATCCACCATGAACATAAATATCGTGAAGGCTATGTTGATTTATTTCAACTACATGCGTGAACACGTGCCAAGTCACGTCACTTAAATCATTCAAAGGAGGATACCACCCATCATACCACATCATAACCATCTCAATAGCATGTTGGCACGCAAGGTAAACCATTATAACTCATAGCTAATCAAGCATGGCACAAGCAACTATGATCTCTAATTGTCATTGCAAACATGTTTATTCATAATAAGCTGAATCAAGAACGAGGGGCTCATCATTTTTACAAAAACAAAAGTGGTCGAGTTCATACCAGCTTTTCTCATCTCAGTCAGCCCATCATATATCATCATAATTGCCTTTCACTTGCACGACCGAACGATGTGAATAATAGTAAGAGTGCACGTGCATTGGACTAAGCTGAAATCTGCGAGCATTCAATAAACAGGAGAAGACAAGGCAATATGGGCTCTGGGTTAATTCAACAATAATGCATATAAGAGCCACTTCAATAATTTAATCACGGTCTTCTCCTACTGACCCCCAAAGGAAAGAGAAAAAAAATAAAAACTATTTACATGGGAAAGCTCCCAACAAGCAAAATAAGAACGGGACATATTTTTGGGTTTTCCTTTTTTTATTACTACTACTACAGCAGAAAAATAAACTACTACTAATTTTTTTGGTTTTTCTTAAGGTTTAACAAACACACAAGAAGAAGCAGGAAAAGGAAAATAAACTAGCATGGATATTACAGTGAAAGAGTATGAGCACCGACATCTAGCAATGAGTGTGTGTGAACATAAATGTAATGTCGGTGAGAAATACATACTCCCCCAAGCTTAGGCTTTTGGCCTAAGTTGGTCTATTGCCAGGGATAGCTTGGCGGATACCCGTAGGTGTAGCTGGGATCGTACTGCGACGAAGAATAGTTGGGATCATACTGTGATGAAGAAGAAGACTCTGACTGCCACTGGCTGACAGTCATCTCTGGATCCCAAGAATAAACAGATTGTCGTGGAGGCTCATCTTGTGGTTCCTGTTCTGGGGCTGGTGCAGGATTCTTGTAAGCTTGGACGGCAGCCCACGTAACGAGGTAGGGTCCTATAAAATTAAACAAAGAAGGAGCAGGCAATGTAATAGTTTCAGGATAATGTTTATCAAAGTATAACTTATATTTGAGCTCTCCATTCCTGTCCTTAACAAGAAAATCATGAGCTATCATGCTCTTATAGTCTAGATAAGCATTAGGTAGCATTTTTTCTTCTTTCTCATAATGCCTAATAGCTATGTTAAAGTGTGCAGCAAGGCGAGAAGCATAAATGCCTCCAAAGATGGGGCCTTTAGTACGGTTCAGACTCAACCGCCTAGCAATAATTCCGCCTATACCGACAGTGTTGTTGCGGTATAAACCATGGAACAGAATAATAATATCAGGAACACTAAGGTTCCCACAGTTCCCACGACCAATCAAGCATCGACTAGCAAATAAAGCAAAATAGCGTAACACAGGAAAATGTATGCTAGTAATTCTTGCATCAGAAACCTTCCTGGTTTCTCCCATAGAGATAAGGTTAATAAATGGTTCTAACTCTTTACGAGGTGGTTCCTCTAAGATACCATCAGGAGGTATGTTGCAGACTACGCAAAATTCAGACAATGGCATTTTCTTCACAACGTCATATAAATGAAACTCTACTGAAGGAGGTGACTCTTTAGGGAAAAAGTAGAAGTTTTGCACAAAAGTATTGTGAGTAAGAGATACTGTGGACGTTGGTCACGGACGAAGTCGGTGAGGCCAGCATTCTTAATCAATGAATAGAAATCCTCATAAATCCCGGCCTCTCTCAAGAAATTATCAGAAGGCCATTCACACGGCCGGATCTCCGCAGTACGAGGCAAATTATATTTGAGCCTCTGAGCTTCTTCATTTTGTTTATCCTTTGAGCTTCAGCTCGATGAACCCCTCAAAAGTCTCCTCATTATTTTTCTGAAATAATCTGAAATTTTAGTAACTTCAAACAAAAGTGAACCAACTTCAATAAAACTGATAGCAACTACTCCTACAAGTGCCTAGAGCCTAAATCAAGCATTTGAACTACTTGGAACCATATAAATTTGACATGCAAGCTCAAGAACATGGTCACCTATGCAGCACAAATTTGCAAAGAATAAAGCACTAGAACAAAAACTAATTGGACCAATGGAGGAGTCACATACCAAGGAACAATCTCCCCAAGCAGTTTTGCGAGAGGTGCTTTGAGCAAGGAGATCGAAAATCACAGCAAAAGTGGCTGGAACTCGTGGTTGAGTTGGTTTTTCGGGTTTGTGTGAGACAGAGGAAGAAGATGGGTGCTGGGATAAGTGGAGGAGGGCCACCGTGGGCCCACGAGGCAGGCGGGCGCGCCCTAGAGGGGGGGGGGGCGCCCACCACCCTCGTGGCCAGGTGGCAGCTCCTCCCGCGGTAATTTTTGCACAGTAAATCCTCAAATATTCCCGAAAAAATCATATTAAATTGGCATGTCATTCCGAGGACTTTTATTTTCGGGATATTTTTATATTGCATGGATAAGTCAGGAAACAGACAGAAAACACTATTTTTACTTTATTTCTACTAATTAACAGAAAATATAGAGAGGGTACAGAAGGTTGTGCTTCTAGTTTCATCCATCTCATGCTCGTCAAAAAGAATCCACTAACAAGGTTGATCAAGTCTTGTTAACAAACTCATTCGGATAATCATGAAACCGGAGAAATTTCGAATAACACTAAGTTACCTCAACAGGGATATGCACATCCCCAATAATAAGTATATCATATTTCTTTTTGACAGTAGGAAGAGGAAATTCAAAACCTCCAATTATAATCGATGGAATTTTTCCAATGGAGTTGATACTATGAACTTGAGGTTGTTTCCTCGGAAAGTGCGGGGGTACTGATCCACGGGCACCTATGGGACCGGCGGACCGGGTCCCTTTCGGTTCGGCGGGGGCGGAGATCGTGCAAAGAGCAAATCGAGGCGATGCACGCGAGCGATTTACCCAGGTTACGGGCCGCACGGATGCGTAAAACCCTACTCCTGCTTTGTGGTTTGTATTGATTTCTTGCTCGGGAGCGCGGAGTGCTACAGTACACACCAGCAGCTAGCGAGACCGAGCGTGAGTGTTCGAACCTCCCCCTACGTTACACACGGGCCTCCTTTTATATGTTCAAGGGGTTACCGACAGGTGGCAACGGATGTAAAGGGCAAAAATGGAAAGGTGCTATGGTAGGCGCAGCTACCTGCTACAGTGTATCATACCTAACCCTGACGGCAGGGGACCAGGGCCTTAAATGCCCGTCTGTGTCGCCTAAACAGTGCGAAAAGGGACCGCCAGGGATGCCACCGTTCGCCATGATGGCGATCTTGTCAGCGCCGCTTGCCACCGCACGCCCCTAGCTGCACAGCCTTCCGCCACGTGCGCCTGGAAGGGCCCCAGAGCGACACGTTGGTGGATGTGCTGGAGCGCGGGCACGGAGAGGTGGCTTGCCGCGGCAAGCAGCTTGCCGCGGTCGTTGTCTTGTCGCGTCCGGGAGTTTGTCGCTCACCGGGCCTTGCCGGGACGCGTGGTGCGCCGCGGCAAGTTCCTTGAAATGCCTTGGGTGGCCTTCCCGGCAAGCTCCTCTTGCCGGGGTCTTGGGATGCTTTTGACAGCCTTCCCGGCAAGCTCCTCTTGCCGGGGTCTTGTCTTCTTGGCTTGGACACTTTGTTCTTGAATGGCTCCAGAGGAACCATGGAGGATCTTGACGGTCACCCGGCAAGCCTTGCCGCGGGATCCTGCGACTGCCCGTGCACAAGTTCGGGATACTAGGGTACCCCTACTCTAGTACACCGACAGGAGCCCCTGGGCCTGGGCCATACACGGTGCCGAGCGCTGTTGGGCCAGGCCCAAAACAGGGCACGGGCACGCGCGGCCTAGGTTACGCCGTATCTTACTCCATATCCATCGCGCCCTCCCTGAATGACACGCGTTGAATGCGGCGTCGTGGGAGAGATCGTGGGGGTTTCTTTATTCGGAAATGCGGAACGTCCGCCCCCTCTCCCCTTATAAGCAGGGGAAACAGGGGCAGTTCACACATTCGCCCGTTGCCGTTTCCAATCTTAGAAATCTCCGCTGCCCCCTCGCCTCCCCAAAGCAGAGAGAGAGAGCAGCGCTCCGCTCCCCATCGCCACCACCGCCACCAACGCCGTCAACCTCCTCCACTGCTTCCGCCATGGCTCCAAAAGCCGACAAGGGGAAGGCCGTGAAGTCGACCGAGGCACAGCGGCTCGCGGCGCTGCGGAAGGAGCGATCCGTCTTCCCCCCCAAGCTTGGCGCTAAGGAGCTGAGGGAGAACTACTACTTGTTCTAGTCGGCGGAGACGCGTGCGCATCCGCGCACAAAGGTACTCCCCGCCGCCGCTTGGAAGAGAGCCCCAAACGGATATCCATTCTTTGCTCTGTTCTTCTACTGCGGGCTCTGCCCGCCTTTCTCTGATTTCTTCTGCGACATCATGAACACCTATGGATTCCACCTCCTTGACTTCACCCCCAACGCCGTCCTGACAATGGCAGTTTTCGCACATCTCTGCGAAAACTTTGTCGGAGTCCTTCCCAACATAGCCCTCTTCCGCCACTTCTTCATTCCCCGAGTAGAGAGAGGAGAGGCTCTATCCGGCGGAATCGCCTGGATCTCAAGGGCCGGCAAGAAGGAAATGTATCTGGAGGGAGAATTCCGCGGCAAGTGGGAGGAGTGGAGGGCTGATTGGTGCTGGATTGACGAGGAGAGCCCGCAGCCATTCACCACCCGGCGCCGAACCCCAGTAGCACGTGGCAGCGATTGGAGTGACGTGGCCCCGGAGGACGACAGGCTGAAGATTGCCGTCACCAGGATCCTGCGCCTCAGGCTTGCTGGGCTTACTGTTGGCGCAGTTGGCGCAGACTTCCTTCGCCGCCGCATCGCCCCCCTGCAGGAACGGGGGAGGCCAACTTGGGAGTTCAAGAACGCGGCAGACATCATGAGGCTGCGGCCAGGCCTCAATTACAACTTCATAGTCTTGGAGCTCAACGCGATGCTGCAGGAGCTGTTCAAGTATGACCCCCAGCATCCCGAGGTCTTCAGGTTGCCGGGGGGCGTCGTCCCGTTGTGCAACAACTCTGTGCTCGACCGCATCCGTGCAATGATGCCGGAGTGTGACTCGCACGGAATTGTGCCAACTTGGCAGGAGCCCGCAGACGACGTCGTGCAGCAGTTCTTCGATGACTTGGTGGAGGTGCCAATCCGCCCCGACGAGAAAGACGGCCTCACACGCGACACCACGGATGCGGAGATGGCACTCATCGCCACCAGGCTGGAGGAGGCAGCGGCAGCCGCAGCCACGGGCGAGTTTGGGTTTACTGTGGAGGAGGCCGATGCAGCGGAGGCGGCAAGCCGTGCCGAGCGAGGGGAGTCTGCCGGCAAGAAGGAGCTTGCCGGGCGTGACGCCGAGCCGAGCGAGCCCGCCAAGGACACGAGCGGCTCGTTGCAAATCGACTCTTCCTCCTCCTCTTCTTCGGGCAGCTCTCCGCAAGCAGAGCCTCCATCCCCACCAAGAAGGCGCCTCCGCAAGGTCGGCGACGCGACGGAGCGGCAAGCGGGTCAACAGTCGCCGCGCCACGTGACACGCTCCACCGCGACAAACACCGTTGCCGCGGGAGCGCCTCAAGCTGCGACGACAACTGGAGCGGAGTCTAGCCGGACCACCGCTTCAGTTCCTACCACTGCTCACGCCGCGCCGACAGCTGGAGCGGGGTCGTCTCAGACCACCATCGCCGCTCCCGCCAAGCGGCCAAGGGAGGCTACTCCTCCGCCTCCTCGCGCCGGGCGTGAGCCAGACTTCGACTTCTCCGTGTTCAGCTCCGACGAGGAGGAAGAAGAAGAGTAAGCTTCTCTTGCTATACTTGCATTTCTTCAATTCTTGTTGTTGGTCTTGCTTCTCACTTGCTTTTCTTATGAACTTGTTCCTTTTTAGGACTCTGGCCCAGAGAGCGGCAAAGAGAGCTAAGGTCCCGGTGATCGTCATCGAGGACGAGCCCACTGCGACAGCAGGTGACGCGCCCGAGACAACCTTGCCGGACCCGGCGACTTTCCTCCAGGGCAGCCCCCAGCGTAAGTGCATGATTTACTTTCTGCTGCGAGGCGCGTCTGGGTACTTGTCTTTGCTGATATCTGCTTGTTGACTTGTGTAGGAGCCGAGCAGCCCCTCCAGGAGCCAAGGGAGAATCCCCCGACAAGGGAGAAGTCTCCGGCAAGGGAGGGTTCTCCGGCGAGGGACAGCACCAGCGGCCCCCCAACGACGGAGACCACGACCGCAGAGCCTGGTGCAGGTACTCCCCTTGCTTCAAAACTTCTCTTGGATCCTTCTTCTTTTTGATCTTCTTTCTGTTGGATTTTTGCTGGATTTTGTTTGACTCTTCCCCCCTTTTCCGGCCGTCAGATCCATCCGCTGCGGAGCAGATGGAGACCGAGGTCGCCGTCGACGAACCAGCCGGTGCTGGAGACGCCGCCGGCGCAGAGGCCGCCAAGGCTGCCGCCGCAGCAACCGGCGAGGAGTCTGGCGGTCGTACTGACGGCCCAGAGGCCGCAGGAGCGCCAGGCGCTACGCCGACCGCCGACCCATCCGCCGAAGCCGCAACGCCAAGCTCCAAGGAGCCCCAGCCGGGCGTCTATTTGAAGGCCGGCGACGACGTCTTTATCAATCTTCCCTGGGCATCAAGCTCCAGAGCGCCGGTCGAGGGGGAGGTCTTCGACGGAGAAGTGCTTGCCTCCGCGGGGTTGAAGCTGGTCGACGCGCCAAGCAGCAGCAGCGACGAGCCCGAAGAAGAGCGGCTGCTGCGCAGGTTGATGTCGCTCTACCGCGCGCGGCAAGCCAAGCTGGAGTCCCGCGAGGCGCTCGTTGCGAAGGCGGGAACCGATATCGAGAAGCGCGCGGAGGAGCTCGGGGGTTTCCACCGGGAAGCCCTCCGATCCCTGGCGGAGGAGCGGGAGCAGCTCGCTGAAGCGCAGAAGGCCTTCCTCCTCGAGAAGGCCGAAGTCGAAGAGCGGCAACGACTTGCCGCTGTGAAGCTAGCCGCGGAGGAGGGCGAGCTGGCGCAGCGGAAGGCCAACCTCGACGCCCATGAGGAGGAGCTTGCCGCGCGCGAGGGAAAACTCGGCGAAGCCCTCAAACAAGCAGAAGACGCCATCGCCGCCGCCGAAGCCGCCAAGGAGGAATTGAAGACGAAGGTGGCGCAGCTAGAAGCTGATCTCGCCGAGAAGGGCAGAGAGCTCAGCGCCGCCAAGGTCTCCAACGTGGATCTTGAGTTGAAGCTAACCACTTCGACCAAGACTCTAGACAGCGCCAAGAAGCGGGAGGCGGCCTTGAAGGAGGAAATCAAGGCCGACAAGGCACTGCTGGAGAGTGCTGCCGCCGACCAGAACGCCTTCAGGGGGACTGTGACGCACTGGACGGAGAGTCTGGTGAATGCCGCCACAGACATCGACAAGGAGCTGGTGCAGCTAGGGATGGAAGATCTTGGGTATTCCTCCGACGACAATCTCCAACCCAGCGCCAAGCTCGTCCTGTTCTTCAAGGGCGTGGCGACAGCCCTCCAGCGACTCCGGGAGAGGATCCCCAAGCAGCTGGCCGACGAGTCGCGCAAGATCTGCGTAGGAGCCCTCCAGAAGGTGTTGATGAAGGTGGCCTTCCGCAATCCGGGCCTCCGCCTCACCAACATTCTCAGGACCTTGCCGCCGGAGGCTGATCTGGAGGAGCTCAAGGCCCTTGTCGCACCCATTCTGGACAAGGTGAGCGGGATCAAGCGGGTCGAAGGCGATCGCGTAGATTAGGCCGCCCATTTCTTCTTTCCTTGTCGCTGCTTATCATGTCATGAAAACAGTCTGTTAGAGCTGCGACAAGTTATCTTTGTAATATAACTTTGTTCTATGGAATGATTGCAATGTTATTCCCTTTACTTGATTCCTTCCTTTGTATGTCTTTTTACCCTACGCTTTTAGGGAACTTGCCGGCGCAGGCACCTGAGCCGCGAGCGCTGAGTGCGGGACGTCAGCAGCCTGCTGGTGGTGCTGCTACCGGCAAGAAACTTTGTCGTAACTAGTTGCAGCTCACTTAAGTTGTTGAGCGGACTCGAAACAAGGTAAGGGCGCTAGCGGCTCACTTAAGTTGTTGAGCGGACTCGAAACAAAGTAAGGGCGCTAGCAGCTCACTTAAGTTGTTGAGCGGACTCGAAACAAAGTAAGGGCGCAACTAGCTACGAGTTGGTTCCTCCGCGCACAGGTTTTCCATACAAAGTGCGGTCGTTCAAGGGAGATAACTTAAAATTTAAAAATTTGATTGCTCAAATTTTGGCAACTTAGCTTTTCTGTTGTTTGCTTCCCGGCAAGGCGAAACTTTCTTGAACGACGCCTGGCCCATACCATCGTCTTCTCCTTTCCCCCCGGCAAACTTGTGGGCGAGGGGAACCTTGCTTTCAAAAGGAAGAAGAGACAATACAGATATGGAGTTTTACGGCTCGTTATTGCTTACCGTGGAGTAGGTGCTGCATAAAGTGTCAGATCATATATGCCAAAAAAATAGAAAGCATAAAATCGACAAAATGTGCAGAGCACATGAGCTTTGCTCACGCACGGGGTCTGCGTCCGGCTTTGTACAAAGGATTACATGCAACAGCGGCAAGACTTGTACAAAAGGCGGTTGCGCGCCAAAGATGCCGGGGTACTGATCCACGGGCACCTATGGGACCGGTGGACCGGGTCCCTTTTGGTTCGGCGGGGGCGGAGATCGTGCAAAGAGCAAATCGAGGCGATGCACGCGAGCGATTTACCCAGGTTCGGGCCGCACGGATGCGTAAAACCCTACTCCTGCTTTGTGGTTTGTATTGATTTCTTGCTCGGGAGCGCGGAGTGCTACAGTACACACCAGCAGCTAGCGAGACCGAGCGTGAGTGTTCGAACCTCCCCCTACGTTACACACGGGCCTCCTTTTATATGTTCAAGGGGTTACCGACAGGTGGCAACGGATGTAAAGGGCAAAAATGGAAAGGTGCTGTGGTAGGCGCAGCTACCTGCTACAGTGTATCATACCTAACCCTGACGGCAGGGGACCAGGGCCTTAAATGCCCGTCTGTGTCGCCTAAACAGTGCGAAAAGGGACCGCCAGGGACGCCACCGTTCGCCACGATGGCGATCTTGTCAGCGCCGCTTGCCACCGCACGCCCCTAGCTGCACAGCCTTCCGCCATGTGCGCCTGGAAGGGCCCCAGAGCGACACGTTGGTGGATGTGCTGGAGCGCGGGCACGGAGAGGTGGCTTGCCGCGGCAAGGAGCTTGCCGCAGTCGTTGTCTTGTCATGTCCGGGAGTTTGTCGCTCACCGGGCCTTGCCGGGACGCGTGGTGCGCCGCGGCAAGTTCCTTGAAATGCCTTGGGTGGCCTTCCCGGCAAGCTCCTCTTGCCGGGGTCTTGGGATGCTTTTGACAGCCTTCCCGGCAAGCTCCTCTTGCCGGGGTCTTGTCTTCTTGGCTTGGACACTTTATTCTTGAATGGCTCCAGAGGAACCACGGAGGATCTTGACGGTCACCCGGCAAGCCTTGCCGCGGGATGCTGCGACTGCCCGTGCACAAGTTCAGGATACTAGGGTACCCCTACTCTAGTATACCGACAGAAAGTGTATAGTATACTCATTACCATTAACATGAAAAGTGACATTGCCTTTGTTGCAATCAATAACAGCCCCTGCAGTATTAAGAAAAGGTCTTCCAAGAATAATAGACATACTATCATCCTCGGGAATATCAAGAATAACAAAGTCCGTTAAAATAGTAACGTTTGCAACCACAACAGGCACATCCTCACAGATACCGACAGGTATAGCAGTTGATTTATCAGCCATTTGCAAAGATATTTCAGTAGGTGTCAACTTATTCAAGTCAAGTCTACGATATAAAGAGAGAGGCATAACACTAACACCGGCTCCAAGATCACATAAAGCAGTTTTAATATAATTTCTTTTAATGGAGCAAGGTATAGTAGGTACTCCGGGATCTCCAAGTTTCTTTGGTATTCCACCCTTAAAAGTATAATTAGCAAGCATGGTGGAAATCTCAGCTTTCGGTATCTTTCTTTTATTAGTAATGATATCCTTCATATATTTAGCATAAGGATTTGTTTTGAGCACATCAGTTAATCGCATACACAAAAAGATAGGCCTAATCATTTCAGCAAAGCGCTCAAAATCCTCATCATCCTTTTTCTTGGATGGTTTCGGAGGAAAAGGCATGGGTTTCTGAACCCAAGATTCCCTTTCTTTACCATGTTTCCTAGCAACAAAGTCTCTTTTTTCATAACGTTGATTCTTTGATTGTGGGTTATCAAGATCAACAACAGGTTCAATTTCTACATCATTATCATTACTAGGTTGAGCATCATCATGAACATCATCATTAATATTTTCATTAGGTTCATGTTCATTACTAGATTGTGTTTCAGCATCAGACATAGAGATATCATTTGGATTATCAGGTGGTTCTACAATAGGTTCACTAGAAGTTTGCACAGTTCTATCATTTTTCTTGTTCTTCTTTTTAGAAGAACTAGGAACATCAATATTATTTCGTTGAGAATCTTGCTCGATTCTCTTAAGGTGGCCTTCAGGATACAAAGGTTCCTGAGTCATTCTACCAGTTCTAGTAGCCACTCTAACAACATAATCATTTTTCTTACTATTCATTTCATCAAGCACTTCTTTTTGAGCTTTAAGCACTTGTTCTACTTGCGTGGTAACCATAGAAGCATGTTTGCTAACAAGTTTAAGTTTACCTTTAATATTAGCCATATAATCACCCAAGCATCTAATCATATAAGTATTTTCTTTTAATTGTCTACCAAAATAAGCATTGAAGTCGTCTTGCTTAAACATAAAGTTATCAAACTCATCCAAGCACTGACTAGCAATTTTAGTAGGAGGAACTTCAGCTTTATCATATCTATAGAGAGAATTTACCTTTACTACCTGTGTCGGGATATCGGGGTCAGGAGGTTCTTCAATAAATAAAGAATTGAGATCATAAGTTTCTTCAACAGGCGGTGAATTAAGACCATGTATTTCTTCAATAGGAGGTAAATTCTTAACGTCTTCAGCTTTAATACCTTTTTCTTTCATAGATTTCTTTGCCTCTTGCATATCTTCGGGACTGAGAAATAGAACACCTCTCTTCTTCGGAGTTGGTTTAGGAATAGGATCATTAATTGGAGGAGGAGCTAGCTCAGAAGGTGCCCAATTATTTTCATTTGTCAACATATTATTCAATAAGATTTCAGCTTCATCCGGTGTTCTTTCCCTGAAAAGAGAACCAGCACAACTATCCAGGTAATCTCTGGAAGCATCGGTTAGTCCATTATAAAAGATATCAAGTATTTCAGGTTTCTTAAGAGGATGATCAGGCAAAGCATTAAGTAACTTGAGAAGCCTCCCCCAAGCTTGTGGGAGACTCTCTTCTTTAATTTGCACAAAGTTGTATATTTCCCTCAAAGCAACTTGTTTCTTATGAGCAGGGAAATATTTAGCAGAGAAGTAATAAATCATATCCTGGGGACTACGCACACAACGAGGATCAAGAGAATTAAACCATATCTTAGCATCACCCTTTAATGAGAACGGAAATATTTTGAGTATATAAAAGTAACACGATCCCTCATCATTAGTAAACATGGCGGCTATATCATTTAACTTAGTAAGATGTGCCACAACAGTTTCAGATTCATAGCCTTAAAACGGATCAGATTCAACCAAAGTAATTATATCAGGATCAACAGAGAATTCATAATCCTTATCAGGAACACATATAGGTGAAGTAGCAAAAGCAGGGTCGGGTTTCATTTTATCTCTAAGTGATTCTTTGTTCCATTTAACTAATAACCTCTTAAGCTCATATGTATCCCTGCAAGCTAAAATAGCGGCAGAAGATTCCATACCAAAAAGATAACCCTCAGGGATAAGAGGCATATTTTCATCATCACTATCATCATCGTATTCAGATTTAATAATTTCTTTTTCTCTAGCCCTAGCAATTTGTTCATCAAGAAATTCACCAAGGGGCACAGTAGTATCAGGCATAGAAGCAGTTTCATCATAAGTATCATGTATAGCAGAAGTGGCATCATCAATAACATGCGACATATCGAAACGAATAGCAGAAGCAGGTTTAGGTGTCGCTAGCTTACTCATAACAGAAGGTGAATCAAGTGCAGAGCTAGATGGCAGTTCCTTACCTCCCCTCGTAGTTGAGGGATAAATTGTTGTCTTAGCGTCTTTCAAGTTCTTCATAGTGTCCAGCAGATTTAAATCCCAAGTGGCTCAAAGAATAGAGCTATGCTCCCCGGCAACGGCGTCAGAAATTAGTCTTGATAACCCACAAGTATAGGGAATCGCAACAGCTTTCGAGGGTAGAGTATTCAACCCAAATTTATTGATTCGACACAAGGGGAGCCAAAGAATATTCTCAAGTATTAGCAGCTGAGTTGTCAATTCAAGCACACCTGGAAACTTAGTATCTGCAGTAAAGTGTTTAGTAGCAAAGTAATATGATAGTGGTGGTAGCGGCAACAAAACTAAAGACATCAAAAGTAACATTTTTGGTATTTTGTAGTGATTGTAACAGTAGCAGCGGGAAAGTAAATAAGCGAGAACCAGTATATGGAAAACTCGTAGGCACTTGATCAGTGATGGATAATTATGCCGGGTGCGGTTCATCATGTAACAGTCATAACATAGGGTCACACAGAACTAGCTCCAATTCATCAATGTAATGTAGGCATGTATTCCGTATATAGTCACATGTGCTTATGGAAAAGAACTTGCATGACATTTTTGTCCTACCCTCCTGTGGCAGCGGGGTCCTATTGGAAACTAAGGGATATTAACGCCTCCTTTTAATAGAGAACCAGAACAAAGCATTAGCACATAGTGAATACATGAACTCCTCAAACTATGGTCATCACCGGGAGTGGTCCCGATTATTGTCACTTCGGGGTTGCCGGATCATAACACATAGTAGGTGACTATAGACTTGCAAGATAGGATCAAGAACTCACATATATTCATGAAAACATAATAGGTTCAGATCTGAAATCATGGCACTCGGGCCCTAGTGACAAGCATTAAGCATAGCAAAGTCATAGCAACATCAATCTCAGAACATAATGGATACTAGGGACCAAACCCTAACAAAACTAACTCGATTACATGATAAATCTCATCCAACCCATCATCGTCCAGCAAGCCTACAATGGAATTACTCACGCACGGCGGTGAGCATCATGAAATTGGTGATGGACGATGGTTGATGATGACGACGGCGATGAATCCCCCTCTCCGGAGCCCCGAACGGACTCCAGATCAGCCCTCCTGATAGGTTTTAGGGCTTGGCGGCGGCTCCGAATCGTAAAACACGATGATTTCTTCTCTCTGATTTTTCTCTCTCCGAAAGCAAATATATAGAGTTGGAGTTGGCATTGGAGGGCATCCAGGGGGCCCACGAGGTAGGGGGGCACGCCCCCACCTTCGTGGACAGGGTGTGGGCCCCCTGGTCTTCATCTTTGGCGAGGATTTTTTATTATTTTTTCTAAGATGTTCCGTGGAGTTTCAGGTCATTCTGAGAATATTTGTTTTCTGCACATAAAACAACACCATGGCAATTCTGCTGAAAACAGCGTCAGTCCGGGTTAGTTCCATTCAAATCATACAAGTTAGAGTCCAAAACAAGTGCAAAAGTGTTTGGAAAAGTAGATACGATGGAGACGTATCACATATAACCTTGTATTTATGGATTAATTATTGGTCAAATGCATGTCTTAACGAAACAAAATACGCCTTACTTTTAGAAATGGAGGGAGTAGTGAAGCTACAACTACAATTGAACAAAAGGAATTGAAATAAAAAGATAAAAATGTCCTCATCTTGTTGGCGAGTTGCCAAACACCTAAGAAATATAGAAAGACATGGGTCACAAGAGGCTTGGAGGGGGATGTGTGTGAGAGAGGCAGGACTAGGCCAGTTGCTCCAGCACCATCTTGATTTGTCACCTATTCCTCCTCATCTGCAGTGCCTTGGTGGCTGTGTTGAGAGTGTGCGCCCTCCTGTCAGGCGGGATTTAGACAGGGGAGGCGTGAGTTAGGTGGTGCTGCACAACCACATCGTCATGGCATAACATTGCGCGGAGTGAAACACCATAGTTTCTTATCGATACTGTGACGACGCTACCATATTGAGAGACACACAAGTAGTCATGTGCCATCATGAAGTGGAGAGGAGGGGGAGTGAGATGGCCCGCGGAGTCCATGGCGGTGGAAGCGAGGTCCCAAAGGCGACGCCTGTTGGCTAACAATGGGGGTTGCTCGGGAGCCCCCCTTTCCCCAATGTGAAAACTTTTAGGCCAGGGAATAGTTGATCCCAAATATTGTTGTAGGTGGGCCTTAGGGTATATAGGACGGCCGTTTGGGACACCTAGGTGCCTAGACTCCTTGCCTTTCCACCACTAGATTGCATTTAGATGCGTGTTGTCGTAACGGGTACGTTTGTCAACGGATTATTCCATTTGAAACCGCTGATCAAAATAATTATGATATAATCAATAATTGAATGCCATAAATAAGGCCCCACACACCATGCATGGCAACTTTTTATGTTGAGAGACATAAGGCTGGTCATAGTGGGGAGTAACTTATAGTAGTGTCATGCATATGGGAAAATACGATGGAGAACCCGCTTATGCCCCCCTCATATCCCACCATCGGCTAAGCATTAGCCACCGTCCAATACTTGTACCCCCCTATGTAGTACAGGCGTATACAACAATTTTGTTTTATGTATTTAGCACCCACACCGCCTCGTATAATACATGCACCCGCGTCATTCATCGCCAGTCAATGTTATCTTCCACCTACCCACTCCTTCTCGCCTTTACTCCTGCACCCGTTCCCCATTTTCCTCCTCCACCTCCACCACCACCGCCGCATCTACTCCACTGCAGCCAACCATTTCCCCTTTCTCTTGTTCTTCCGGATCTCCACTGCTTCGAGCTATCTCTCCCTTCCAGATCCGTCTATGGCATCTTCGTCTTCCTCCGTTCCTGCTGCGTTGCCGGCCGCACCTGAAGACATCGCTCCTCTCCCACTCATCTAGTGCCCTAGATGCAACTCGGTGTGATCCAGTGGTTCATCTCTAAGACCCCCATGAATCCCGGTCGTCATTTCTACAAGTGCCAGTTCCGCGATGTAAGAATCTGTCCAAGAATCTGTATTTTTTCTTCACCTTTTTTGCTGATAGTTAATTTGATTTTTTTTCAGATCGAGCGTTGCAACTTTTGGAAATGGGAGAACAAGTACATTGACTACCTACGTGATCGTTGGTCGCATGTGTTTCTTCCTGCACCTCCTCCTGCCGTTCAAGCCCCCACCATGATCCTCCGTGAGATTCAATCGGACATGAAGATTGCACTTGCCGTCTCCCTTGGTACTTGATACGTCTCCAACGTATCTATAATTTTTTATTGCTCCATTCTATATTATCTACTGTTTTAGACACTATTGGGTTTTATTTTCCACTTTTATATTATTTTTGGGACTAGCCTATTAACCGGAGGCCCAACCCAAAATTGCTGTTTTTGCCTGTTTTAGGGTTTTGAAGAAAAGGAATATCAAACGGAGTCCAAACGGAATTAAACCTTCGGAAACGTGATTTTCTCGTCAGATAAGATCCAAGAGACTTGGACCCTCCATCAAGAAAGCCACGAGGTGGTCACGAGGGTAGGGGGCGCCCCCTGCCTCGTGGGCCCCTCGAAGCTCCACCGACGTACTTCTTCCTCCTATACATATCCACGTACCCCCAAACGATCGGGGACGGAGCCAAAAACCTAATTCCACCGCCGCAACTTTCTGTATCCACGAGATCCCATCTTGGGGCCTGTTCCGGAGCTCCGCCAGAGGGGGCATCGATCACGGAGGGCTTCTACATCATCATCCAAGCCCCTCCGATGAAGTGTGAGTAGTTTACTTCAGACCTATGGGTCCATAGCTAGTAGCTAGATGGCTTCTTCTCTCTTTTTGGATCTCAATACAATGTTCTCCCCCTCTCTTGTGGAGATCTATTCGATGTAATCTTCTTTTTGCGGTGTGTTTGTTGAGACCGATGAATTGTGGGTTTATGATCCACTCTATCTATGAATAATATTTGAATCTTCTCTGAATTCTTTTATGTATGATTGGTTATCTTTGCAAGTCTCTTCGAATTATCAGTTTGGTTTGGCCTACTAGATTGGTTGTTCTTGCCATGGGAGAAGTGCTTAGCTTTGGGTTCAATCTTGTAGTGTCCTTTCCCAGTGATAGAAGGGGCAGCAAGGCACGTATTGTATTGTTTCGATCGAGGATAACAAGATGGGTTTTCTATCATATTGCATGAAACTATCCCTCTACATCATCTCATCTTGCTTAAGGCGTTACTCTGTTTTTAACTTAATACTCTAGATGCATGCTGGATAGCGGTCGATGAGTGGAGTAATAGTAGTAGATGCAGAATCGTTTCGGTCTACTTGTCTCGGACGTGATGCCTATATACATGATCATACCTAGATATTCTCATAACTATGCTCAATTCTGTCAATTGCTCAACAGTAATTTGTTCACCCACCGTAGAATACTTATGCTCTTGAGAGAAGCCACTAGTGAAACCTATGGCCCCCGGGTCTCTTTCTCATCATATCAATCTCTATTACTTCATTATTGCTTTGCTTTTACTTTATTTACTTTGCATCTCTATACCAAAAATACCAAAAATATTATTTATCATCTCTATCAGATCTCACTTTCGTAAGTGACCGTGAAGGGATTGACAACCCCTAAGCGCGTTGGTTGCGTTGAGCTATTGTTTTTGTGTAGGTACGAGGGACTCGAGCGTAGCCTCCTACTGGATTGATACCTTGGTTCTCAAAAACTGAGGGAAATACTTACGCTACTTTGCTGCATCATCCCTTCCTCTTCGGGGAAATCCAACGCAGTGCTCAAGAGGTAGCAGTATTCTTGCTGCTGTGATGATGATCCTTGTATCCAAAATTTAATTCGAAGGATGTAATAGGTTAAGATCTAATATCTAATTACCGTTTTTAGAATGGCAGGCAGTTTTCTTACTAAGTCTCCCTTGGTACTCTTCATATAATATTTAGTTGTGAACTCATTCCCCACTAAGCTAACTCCGAAGTTCCCTCTGTAAATTTTCAATCAAGGCATACAGAGGCTCTGGTGTAAATTTTGGTGCTATAATATAGTATCATTCTGCATTTGGAGATGTTGTTCAATCTTAATTTTTCTATCAAATCTAAATTGATTCATCATTGCCCAGTGACTGTCATTGCCCCCCAGGCATCCACTGTTAATATGATTTTTTTGTAGCCATTATATATCTGGAAACATTTAATTTTTTCACATTTTATATTTGTATGATCCTGCACATAGTACGAATATGATTTTTTTATTTTTGGGACCATCTTATTTGAGAATAATAATTCATTGCTTCTGATCATGCTACTAGGCATTAAATTTGATGTCATAACTTTTTGGCAATAAGTTCCCTGCATACGTTTTTTGGCCTTATAGCGCCCGAAGTATAATGCTGGAACCTCTCTTCCATTGTCATCTTCCTCTGCCCTCCCCCTACTCCAGATCCCATCTCCTCTTCTCTACAAACCAGCTTCCCTTGCAGATTCGTCCAACCCAGGTACATTATTGCTTTGCTTTTACTTTGCTTTTACTTTATTTACTTTGCATCTCTATACCAAAAATACCAAAACTATTATTTATCATCTCTATCATATCTCACTTTCGTAAGTGAACGTGAAGGGATTGACAACCCCTAAGCGCGTTGGTTGCGTTGAGCTATTGTTTTTGTGCAGGTACGAGGGACTCGAGCGTAGCCTCCTACTGGATTGATACCTTGGTTCTCAAAAACTGAGGGAAATACTTACGCTACTTTGCTGCATCATCCCTTCCTCTTCGGGGAAATCCAACGCAGTGCTCAAGAGGTAGCAAGAAGAATTTCTGGCGCCGTTGCCAGGGAGTCTGCCCAAAAGTCAACATACCAAGTACCCATCACAATCCATATCTGCCGCATTACATTATTTGCCATTTGCCTCTCGTTTTCCTCTCCCCCCAATTCACCCTTGCCGTTTTATTCGCCCTCTCTCTCTCTATCCTCCCTCTCTTTCTCCGTTTGCCTTTTTGCTCGTTTGCTTTTTAGTTTGCTCGTGTGTTAGTTTGCTTGTTTGTCGCAATGGATCAAGATAATACTAAATTGTGTGACTTCACCAATACCAATAGTAATGATTTACTTAGCACTCCAATTGCTCCTCTTACCAATGCTGAATCTTGTGAAATTAATACTGCTTTGTTGAATCTTGTCATGAAATATCCGTTCTCCGGCCTTCCTAGTGAAGATGCCGCTACCCATCTTAATAGCTTCGTTGATTTGTGTGACATGCAAAAGAAGAAAGATGTCGATAATGATATTGTTAAATTGAAGCTATTTCCTTTTTTCTTGGAGATCGTGCTAAAGCTTGGTTTTCGTCTTTGCCTAAAAATAGTATTGATTCATGGAACAAGTGCAAAGATGCTTTTATCTCTAAATATTTTCCTCCCTCTAAGATCATCTCTCTTAGAAACAATATTATGAATTTTAAACAACTTGATCATGAACATGTTGCACAAGCTTGGGAGAGAATGAAATTAATGATACGTAATTGCCCTACTCATGGTTTAAATTTGTGGATGATTGTTCAGAATTTTTATGCCGGATTGAATTTTGCTTCTAGAAATCTTTTAGATTCGGCCGCGGGAGGCACTTTTATGGAAATCACTTTAGGAGAAGCTACTAAACTCCTAGATAATATTATGGTTAATTATTCTCAATGGCATACTGAAAGATCTACTAAAAAGGTGCATGCGATAGAAGAAATTAATGTTTTGAGTGGAAAGATGGATGAACTTATGAAATTATTTGCTAATAAGAGTGTTTCTTCTGATCTTAATGATGTTCCCTTGTCTACTTTGATTGAGAATAATAATGAATCTATGGATGTGAATTTTGTTGGTACGAACAATTTTGGTAACAACGCGTATAGAGGAAATTTCAATCCTAGGCCTTATCCTAGTAATCCCTCTAATAATTATGGTAATTCCTACAACAATTCTTATGGAAATTATAATAAGATTCCCTCTGATTTTGAATCTAATATTAAAGAATTTATTTCGTCGCAAAAGAATTTTAATGCCATGACTGAAGAAAAATTGCTTAAGATTTATGATTTGGCTAGGAAAGTTGATAGAATTGCTCGTGATGTTGATTCTTTGAAACTTAGATCTATTCCACTTAAGCATGATATCAATGAGTCTCTCAAAGCCATGAGAATTTCCATTGACGAGTGCAAAGAAAGAACCGCTAGGATGCGTGCTAAGAAAGATGCCTTTATAAAAGCGTGTTCTTCTAGTTCCAATGAAAATAATGATGAAGATCTAAAAGTTATTAATGTGTCCCCTATTAAATCTTTGTTTTGCAATATGAATCTTGATAGTGGTGGGACTGAATATGATCCACCTTTACCTAGAAGGCGTTCTAAGAATTTGGAATTTGTTGATCTTGATGCTAAATTTGATAAAAGTGGGATTGAAGAAATACAAACCCTAGATGTTGCTAAACCCACTATTATGGATTTCAAGGAATTTAACTATGAAAATTTCTCTTTGATTGATTGTATTTCCTTGTTGCAATCCGTGCTAAAATCTCCTCACGCTTATAGTCAAAATAAAGCGTTTACTAAACATATCGTTGATGCCTTGATGCAATCTTATGAAGAAAAACTTGAATTGGAAGTTTCTATCCCTAGAAAACTTTATGATGAGTGGGAACCAACTATTAAGATTAAAATTAAAAATTATGAGTTGTATGCTTTGTGTGATTTGGGTGCTAGTGTCTCTACTATTCCCAAAACTTTGTGTGATTTACTAGATTTCTGTGATTTTGATGATTGCTCTCTAAACTTGCATCTTGCGGATTCCACTATTAAGAAACCTATGGGAAGAATTAATGATGTTCTTATTGTTGCAAATAGGAATTATGTGCCCGTAGATTTTATCGTTCTTGATATAGATTGCAATCCTTCTTGCCCTATTATTCTTGGTAGACTTTTCTTTAGAACGGTTGGTGCAATTATTGATATGAAGGAAGGGAATATTATATTTCAATTTCCATTAAAAAAGGGCATGGAACACTTTCCTAGAAATAAAATAAAATTACCATATGAATCTATCATGAGAGCCACTTATGGATTGCCTACCAAAGATGGCAATACCTAGATCTATTCTTGCTTGTTATGCCTAGCTAGGGGCGTTAAACGATAGCGCTTGTTGGGAGGCAACCCAATTTTATTTTTATTCCTTGCTTTTTGCTCCTGTTTAGTAATAAATAAATTATTTAGCCTATGTTTTGGTTGTGTTTTTTGTGTTTAATTAGTGTTTGTGCCAAGTAGAACCGTTGGGAAGACTTGGGGAAAGTCTTGATTGAACTTGCTGTAAAAAACAGAAACTTTAGCGCTCACGAGAACTGCTGTAATTTTTATTTGGAAAGTGATATTTAGTTAATTCTTTTTTAATATGACTAATAGATAAATTCCTCACGTACAGAAATTTATTTTAGAATTTTTGGGGTTCCATATCTTGCGCTAGCTACAGATTACTACAGACTGTTCTGTTTTTGACAGATTCTGTTTTTCGTGTGTTGTTTGCTTATTTTGATGAATCTATGGCTAGTAAAATAGTTTATAATCCATAGAGAAGTTGGAATACAGTAGGTATAAAACCAATATAAATAAATAATGAGTTCATTACAGTACCTTGAAGTGGCCTTTTGTTTTCTTTCGCTAACGGAGCTCATGAGATTTTCTACTTTAAGTTTTGTGTTGTGAAGTTTTCAAGTTTTGGGTAAAGATTTGGTGGATTATGGAACAAGAAGTGGCAAGAACCTAAGCTTGGGGATGCCCATGGCACCCCCAATATAATCTAAGGACACCTAAAATCCAAAGCTTGGGGATGCCCCGGAAGGCATCCCCTCTTTCGTCTACTTCTATCGGTAACTTTACTTGGAGCTATATTTTTATTCACCACATGATATGTGTTTTGCTTGGAGCGTCTTTTATGATTTGAGTCTTTGCTTGTTAGTCTACCACAATCATCCTTTCTGTACACACCTTTTGAGAGAGCCATACATGATTTGGAATTTGATAGAATACTCTATGTGCTTCACTTATATCTTTTTAGCTTTATAGATTTGCTCTAGTGCTTCACCTATATCTTTTAGAGGACGGTGGTGGATTTGTTTTATAGAAACTATTGATCTGTCATGCTTCACTTAGATTATTTTGAGAGTCTTAATAGCATGGTAATTTGCTTAAAATCCTAATATGCTTGGTATGCAAGATTAATAATAAAATTTTCTTATGAGTGTGTTGAATACTAAGAAAAGTTTGATGCTTGATGATTGTTTTGAGATATGGAGGTAATAATATCAAAGTCATGCTAGTTGAGTAGTTGTGAAATTGAGAAATACTTGTGTTGAAGTTTGCAAGTCCCGTAGCATGCACGTATGGTAAACGTTATGCAACAAATTTGAAACATGAGGTGTTATTTGATTGTCTTCCTTATGAGTGGCGGTCGGGGACGGGCGATGGTCTTTTCCTACCAATCTATCCCCCTAGGAGCATGCGCGTAGTGCCGAGGTTTTTGATGACTTGTAGATTTTTGCAATAAGTATGTGAGTTCTTTATGACTAATTTTGAGTCCATGGATTATACGCACTCTCACCCTTCCATCCTTGCTAACCTCTTCGGTATCGTGCATTGCCCTTTCTCACATTGAGAGTTGGCGCAAGCTTCGCCGGTGCATCCAAACCCCGTGATATGATACGCTCTTTCACACATAAACCTCCTTATATCTTCCTCAAAACAGCCACCATACCTACCTATTATGGTATTTCCATAGCCATTCCGAGATATATTGCCATGCAACTTTCCATCATTACGTTCGTGATGACACATTCATCATTGTCATATTGCTTAGCATGATCATGTAGTTGACATAGTATTTGTGGCAAAGCCACCGTTCATAATTCTTTCATACATGTCACTCTTGATTCATTGCATATCCCGGTACACCGCCGGAGGCATTCACATAGAGTCATCTTTGTTCTAGTATCGAGTTGTAATCATTGAGTTGTAAATAAATAGAAGTGTGATGATCATCATTATTAGAACATTGTCCCAAGTGAGGAATAAAAAAACAGAAAGGACATAAAAAAAGATAATGCCAAAAAAAGGGAAAGGCCATAAAAAAAGAGAAGGCCCAAAAAAAATTAATGAGAGAAAAAGAGAGAAGGGACAATGTTACTATCCTTTTACCACACTTGTGCTTCAAAGTAGCACCACGATCTTCATAATAGAGAGTCTCTCATGTTATCACTTTCATGTACTAGTGGGAATTTTTCATTATAGAAATTGGCTTGTATATTCCAACAATGGGCCTCCTCAAGTGCCCTAGGTCTTCGTGAGCAAGCAAGTTGGATGCACACCCACTAGTTTCTTTTGTTGAGCTTTCATACATTTATAGCTCTAGTGCATCCGTTGCATGTCAATCCCTACTCCTTGCATTAACATCAATCGGTGGGCATCTCCATAGCCCATTGATTAGCCTCGTTGATGTGAGACTTTCTCCTCCTTTTGTCTTCTCCACATAACCCCCTCATTATATTCTATTCCACCCATAGTGCTATGTCCATGGCTCGCGCTCATATATTGCGTGAAAGTTTATAGGCTTGAGATTACTAAAGTATGAAACAATTGCTTGGCTTGTCATCGGGGTTGTGCATGATGATAGCATTCTTGTGTTACAAAAATGAAACATGACTAAACTATACGATTTTGTAGGGATGAACTTTCTTTGGCCATGTTATTTTGAGAAGACATAATTGCTTAGTTGGTATGCTTGAAGTATTATCATTTTTATGTCAATATGAAATTTTGTCTTGAATCATTCGGATCTGAATATTCATACCACAATTAAGAAGAATTACATTAAAATTATGCCAAGTAGCACTCCGCATCAAAAATTCTGTTTTTATCATTTACCTACTCGAGGACGAGCAGGAATTAAGCTTGGGGATGCTTGATACGTCTCCAACGTATCTATAATTTTTGATTGCTCCATGCTATATTATCTACTGTTTTAGACATTATTGGGCTTTATTTTCCACTTTTATATTATTTTTGGGACTAACCTATTAACCGGAGGCCCAGCCCAGAATTGCTGTTTTTTTGCCTGTTTTAGGGTTTCGAAGAAAAGGAATATCAAACGGAGTCCAAACGGAATGAAACCTTCGGAAACGTGATTTTCTCATGAGATAAGATCCAGGAGACTTGGACCCTCCGTCAAGAAAGCCACGAGGTGATCACGAGGGTAGGGGCGCCCCCTAGGGCGCGCCCCTGCCTCGTGGGCCCCTCGAAGCTCCACCGACGTACTTCTTCCTCCTATACATATCCACGTACCCCCAAACGATCGGGGACGGAGCCAAAAACCTAATTCCACTGCCGCAACTTTCTGTATCCACGAGATCCCATCTTGGGGCCTGTTCCGGAGCTCCGCCGGAGGGGGCATCGATCACGGAGGGCTTCTACATCATCATCCAAGCCCCTCCGATGAAGTGTGAGTAGTTTACTTCAGACCTATGGGTCCATAGCTAGTAGCTAGATGGCTTCTTCTCTCTTTTTGGATCTCAATACAATGTTCTCCCCCTCTCTTGTGGAGATCTATTCGATGTAATCTTCTTTTTGCGGTGTGTTTGTTGAGACCGATGAATTGTGGGTTTATGATCCACTCTATCTATGAATAATATTTGAATCTTCTCTGAATTCTTTTATGTATGATTGGTTATCTTTGCAAGTCTCTTTGAATTATCAGTTTGGTTTGGCCTACTAGATTGGTTGTTCTTGCCATGGGAGAAGTGCTTAGCTTTGGGTTCAATCTTGCGGTGTCCTTTCCCAGTGACAGAAGGGGCAGCAAGGCATGTATTGTATTGTTTCGATCGAGGATAACAAGATGGGTTTTCTATCATATTGCATGAAACTATCCCTGTACATCATGTCATCTTGCCTAATGCGTTACTCTGTTCTTATGAACTTAATACTCTAGATGCATGCTGGATAGCGGTCGATGAGTGGAGTAATAGTAGTAGATGCAGAATCATTTCGGTCTACTTGTCTCGGACGTGATGCCTATATACATGATCATACCTAGATATTCTCATAACTATGCTCAATTCTGTCAATTGCTCAACAGTAATTTGTTCACCCACCGTAGAATACTTATGCCCTTGGGAGAAGCCACTAGTGAAACCTATGTCCCCCGGGTCTCTTTCTCATCATATCAATCTCTATTACTTCATTATTGCTTTGCTTTTACTTTATTTACTTTGCATCTCTATACCAAAAATACCAAAAATATTATTTATCATCTCTATCAGATCTCACTTTCGTAAGTGACCGTGAAGGGATTGACAACCCCTAAGCGTGTTGGTTGCGTTAAGCTATTGTTTTTGTGTAGGTACGAGGGACTCGAGCGTAGCCTCCTACTGGATTGATACCTTGGTTCTCAAAAACTGAGGGAAATACTTACGCTACTTTGCTGCATCATCCCTTCCTCTTCGGGGAAATCCAACGCAGTGCTCAAGAGGTAGCAGTATTCTTGCTGCTGTGATGATGATCCTTGTATCCAAAATGTAATTCGAAGGATGTAATAGGTTAAGATCTAATATCTAATTACCGTTTTTAGAATGCCAGGCATTTTTCTTAATCAGTCTCCCTTGGTACTCTTCATGTAATATTTAGTTGTGAACTCATTCCCCACTAAGCTAACTCCGAAGTTCCCTCTGTAAATTTTCAATCAAGGCATACAAATGCTCTGGTGTAAATTTTGGTGCTATAATATAGTATCATTCTGCATTTGGAGATGTTGTTCAATCTTAATTTTTCTATCAAATCTAAATTGATTCATCATTGCCCAGTGACTGTCATTTCCCCCCAGGCATCCACTGTTAATATGATTTTTTTGTAGCCATTATATATCTGGAAACATTTAATTTTTTCACATTTTATATTTGTATGATCCTGCACATAGTATGAATATAATTTTTTTATTTTTGGGACCATCTTATTTGAGAATAATAATTCATTGCTTCTGATCATGCTACTAGGCATTAAATTTGATGTCATAACTTTTTGGCAATAAGTTCCCTGCATACGTTTTTTGGCCTTATAGCGCCCGGTGTACAATGCTGGAACCTCTCTTCCATTGTCATCTTCCTCTGCCCTCCCCCTACTCCAGATCCCATCTCCTCTTCTCTACAAACCAGCTTCCCTTGCAGATTCGTCCAACCTAGGTACATTTTCTAATTTTTGCTTCACTTCATGCACTACAAAAAAAAGACACATCCATGACATTTTGGGCCGAACTAAATTTTATTCTGTCATACATATGACACTTCTATGACGATAATTGTGACAAAACCCGGTATCATCATAGATGTGGTGGGCTCCTACTTCTACGACAAAAAATCATGACAGAAAATGGGCTTTTCGTCCTGGGCGGGCCGGAGACGCAACTGCATGACATTCTTTGGGCCGTCCATGACGGAAAAAACCGTGGTAGAAGCGAGGGCGAGGAAAATTTTGGGGAGTTCCTGATTACGGTGGGAGGTCGGGGGCCGAGCGATGCGTGCTTCTCTCGTACACGTACGCGCGTGTGTGCGAGGCGTTGGCTCTAACTGAACCCGAGCGAGGCGTTGGGCTCTAACTGAACCCAAGCGATTGCACTGCAGGCTATGCGTTACTGAACCCGAGCGATCGATCGATGGCTGTTAACTGAACCCAATCAAGCAATTCCTTCACTACTGCTGCTAACTGAAGTCGATTGATGCTGCCTCTGGATGAACAGTGAGCGTTGTGTGTGTGTGTGTGGGGGGGGGGTTGGATGAACAGTTCCCGGTGGGGGTGGATGAATAGGACCCCATGGTGTTGCCTCTGGATGAATAGGACCCCGATCGATCGAGCCGGTTGGGGCTGGATGAAGAGGACCCCGTGGAGGGCTAGATGAGCAGGACCACCCCGTGGAGGGCGGGATGAACAGTAGACGGTGGAGGGCAAGATGAATAGTAGCCCGTGGAGGGGTGGTTGAACAGGAGCCCGTGGAGAGGGCTGGTTTAACAGTAGCCGGTGGAGTAGCGCGCGGTGGAGGCTGGATGAATAGGAGCCCGTGGATGAACAGTCGCAGGTGGAAGCTGGAGGAGGTCGACGGTGGATGAACAGTAGCTCGTGGAGTGTCGGTGTCAAAACCGGCGGATCTCGGGTAGGGGGTCCCGAACTGTGCGTCTAGGCGGATGGTAACAGGAGGCAGGGGACACGATGTTTTACCCAGGTTCGGGCCCTCTTGATGGAGGTAAAACCCTACGTCCTGCTTGATTAACATTGATGATATGGGTAGTACAAGAGTAGATCTACCACGAGATCAAGGAGGCTAAACCCTAGAAGCTAGCCTATGGTATGATTGTATGTTCGTCCTACGGACTAAAACCCTCCGGTTTATATAGACACATGAGAGGGCTAGGGTTACATAGAGTTGGTTACAATGGTAGGAGATCTACATATCCGTATCGCCAAGCTTGCCTTCCACGCCAAGGAAAGTCCCTTCCGGACACGGGCCGAAGTCTTCAATCTTGTATCTTCATAGTCCAGGAGTCCGGCCAAAGGTATAGTCCAGCTATCCGGACACCCCCTAATCCAGGACTCCCTCAGTAGCCCCTGAACTAGGCTTCAATGACGACGAGTCCGGCGTGCATATTGTCTTCGGCATTGCAAGGCGGGTTCCTCCTCCAAGTACTTCATAGAAGATTTTGAACACATGGATAGTGTCCGGCTCTGCAAAATAAGTTTCCACATATTGCCATAGAGAGAATAATATTTACACAAATCTAATCTGCTGACGTATTCCGTAGCGCGACATCACACCACGGCCAAGTGTTTATTCGAATCGTTTTACTGTCCCACCTCAGCACGTTTAGCGAGGCGGTTTCCTTGGCACGTCTTGTCAAAGCAGATATCGTGTCCCCTTATTCCGGGATTCTCATCAATACGGGCGTGGGTAACCCAACCGCGCCATTGGTTACGGCGCTTGGGAGATAAGCGAGTTTTACCAGGCTGGTGGGGACGCATAGTCGCGTCCGCCCATATAAGGGTATAAGGATCCACCTTTTCATCCACGCCTTCTTCCTCCTTTGCCTATCCATTTCCGCGCACTCGAGCACCAGCGCCCAAGTCCGCACACCCCCACCTCAACCTTCTCCAGCCATGTCTGGAGCGGGAGGCAAGTGGATGGTCTCCTCCGTCATGGAGGGACACATCAAAAAACTGAGGAAGGCCGGATACTTGTCTAATGAAATTGCGCACCGGCTTCCCGAAGAGGGGCAGCTCATCCCCACCCCTAGGACCCATGAGAGGGTGGTGTTCCTCCCCCATTTCCTCCGCGGACTGGGTTTCCCTCTCCACCCATTGGTCTGGGGGCTCATGTTCTACTATGGCCTGGATTTCCATGATCTGGCCCCAAACTTTGTCCTCAACATCTCGACGTTTATCATCGTGTGCGAGGCTTTCCTCTGCATCCGTCCCCATTTCGGCCTATGGCTCAAGACTTTCAATGTCAAGCCAAAGGTGGTGCGCGGCAACCAGGCGGAATGCGGAGGCGCCATGGTGGGCAAGATGCCCAACGTCCTATGGCTCGAGGGCTCCTTCGTGTAGTCCCTAAAGGGGTGGCAATCGGGGTGGTTTTACATCACCGAGCCGCGCGACCCTGAATGGGTCGCAGCCCCCGAGTTCCGATCCGGACTCCCTACGCGGCTCACCTCCTAGAAAGAGACGGGCCTGTCATGGGGTAAAAAAGGAGAGCTGATCAGACTCCAAAAATGCATCCAAACCCAGGTGGACAAGAAGCTCAAACTTGTCAACGTAGTCCAGGTTATGCTCATCCGCCGGATCCTCCCGTGTCAACAACGGGCTTTCAACCTGTGGGAGTTCGACCCGGCGCAGCACCGAACTCTGAGCAGGCTCTTCGACAGGACGTACGAAGATGCCTAGAAGGTGCTTTTCAAGGGCGCCGAGGCCCCCGCATCCGCTACCGAGGATCGCGGATTCAGCACGCAGCATCACGCTAGTGCGTTAAGCTGTTTTTACCTTTTACAGGGTATTAGTTTTTCATAGTTTGACTCCATGCGGGATCTAAGCTCCCTTACCTTTGATAGGATTGGCAGGAGACGTCCGGACAGATCAACTGTCCGGCTCCTTTGCCCGAAGGCCCAACGGACGCTCGCTTGGCGAAGCTGCTGGTTCCTGCACCCTATGTGGTGCCGGAGAAGAAGGCCAAGAAGGCGGCCACAGGGACTCAAAAGAGTGCCCGACGCCTGGAGGTGTCGGATTCATCATCCGATGACTACGAGGCGCACTCCTCCCGTGAGGACGAGGAGGAGGAAGAAGAGACCTCTCCCCCTCCCGTGGGGGGAGGGAAGAAAAGGAAGGCCGCCCCAACTGGGGAGGCCGAAGGGTCCAAGAAGGGGAAAACCCTTCCTCCGGACTACTCCGCCAACGCCTCTGACGACGAAGAGGAGTGGCCGCACAGGGCCAAGCCCCTGGCGAGATCGTAAGTATTCAGACACCAGAGAAATTCATAGTGTTCCTTTCTTCCACAGCTCCTCCTTACGCCGAATATGACTATGCAGTCCGCCCAAGGCCGGGCTCGACGAGTCGTCGAGCGGCTCCCTGGATTCGTCGGACGTGAATTCACTTCCGCCCGCTACCTCCCCCCACCCTATGGACGACGCCGAGGTGCTGTCCCAACAGGTTCCAAGCCAGGAGGAGGTGGTCCTGGAGGCGCCGCAAGGCGACCTCCCAGACTCCAGGCGCAAAGGGGATAAAACCCCCAAGGGCTCCGAGTCCGGCCTTGAGCCGGACACCGCGCCAGAACCTTCAACGGTTCCGGACTCCGGTAGGCAGCCTCCTTCCAAGAGGAGCAAGCCTACCGAGCCGGTGACCTCCGTCCAACCGGAGGCACCGGACAATTTGCTGGAGGTGCTTAACGGCGCCTCCATCGATGAGGAGCACTACACTATTATGAGTGCGGTGATCCAGAAGGTTCAGTCCGCCAAGAGCGGACTGACTGAAGCCTGTGCCAGCCTTCTAACAGGCTTTGAGGTAAGCAAAGAATATGTAAAAATATTACCGCATAGACAGTAGCCCCTGATGCTCTGTTCGGTGTTCGGAAAGAAAAGCCGAATAGAGGATCTAACATTCGCAGGAGTCTAACACAATCAAGTCAATATGCGTATGCAAGCTTCGCTACTGGCCTCCGCCGCACTGACTGCGGAGGTGGATACGCTGAAGCAAAACCTCGCGTGGTCCGAGAACAAGCTCGGCCATGCCAAGAGGCAACTCGAGGAGAAGGAAGGTAAGTAATACCTTGCGCAAGTATATAGAGAATATGTGGTTGCAAAAAAAGACAGGATCAATGTGCTATTATAGGGGCCACGACCGAGGTGGCAACCCTTAAGAAAGCACTGTCTGAGGCCGAAAACAGAGCGGCCGCAGAGCGCATAGAGAGAGGGAAGCAGGAGGCGAGGGTGGAGGAGGTGCAGAAAGAGCTCCAGGCTCTCGTGAAAAAAACACGAGAGTTTGGAGCTTGACTCAAAGACGCAAGCGTCCGAGCTTGCGGCAGCCCTCGAAAGCGTGAAGTCTGCCAAGGCCGAAGCCCAGAAAGCCCTCCAAGAAATTGAATCGATGAAGAAGATAGCGGCGGGTAAGGCATTCATTATGCAAAGCAAGCACGTGAAAGTGAATTACTTGTTACTTACCCGAGTCCGGAGCTCTCCAGGAGCATTCGCAGATTTGCCCCGCAGTGCATCTGATGCCGCCACCTACTACCGAGCCGAGGAGGGGAGCTCGACGGAGAAGGTGTTCTGGTCTCAGTATGCTGAGGCCGGACACCTGGTGCCTTTGAGCGACCAACTGAAGCAAATGGTCGAGCTCCACAAGGTGGCCGAACAGGCCATAAAGGGCCTCATAGTTCGGCTTTGGCCTGGAGAGGCTCTGCCTGGGAGCTACTTCGGGCTGGTGAGGCGGCTGGTGGATGCCTGTCCACGACTTGAAGTAATCAAGCGCTCCGTCTGCATCGAAGGTGCCCGTAGGGCACTTGCCCGTGCTAAAGTGCACTGGAGCAAGATGGATGCGGAGAAGCTGGTTAAGGACGGGCCGCCGCCGGGCAAGGAGCATCGCGTCTCGGAAGCGTATTATGAGGGCATCCTGAAGGGTGCCCGCCTTATAGTGGATGAATGCTCCAAAGATGTAATTTGTGAGTAAACTCGCATTTGTGATCCTGTACGCTGAAAACTTGTTCATATGCGCTAAGCAACGCTTTTGAATTTAAAATATTACCTTCTGTGCGGCCGTTTATCAAATTTGAGAGATGGCGAGTTGTCGGCTTCTGCCCCCATGCCACGAGTGCTGGGGTGTTCGGGATAAACATGAGCGCTCTTTTTCCCATTCTTGGGTCCTTCGAGGGAGGCGCTCAACACAACGAACAAGGCAATCGGACTATAATGCTTGAACACTCTCACTTAGCCATAGAATTCTATAATTTTAAATTTCGGCGAAGCCCCTAGTGTTCGGAAGACCGAGTTCGGGCGCTATCCACACCTAGGCCGGACAAAGACGACTCCTTGCTCGAAGCGGCATAAGTATTTAGGGACTCGATAACCTCTCGAACAGCGACCAGCTCTCGCCTCATCATGACGGTCAGTTTTAGCTTTCTCTACTGAGGTGCTTAGCCCAGCTCAACTGGGGCACAATCGCAGTAGTTCTCCTAGTGCTACCTTAGCCGATATAACAGAACGTAAGGTACCAAAACAAGCCGGGCAAACCCAACTATTGACCCAAGACATGATTCGGAGCCGATGCATATAATGCTATAAGTTCGGGGTGCCTCACTTGTGAAAGTGTTCGGACTTCTCACACCGTATTGTGGGGTACTTAAGCCCCTGGCGTATTGGCCGTACCAAAGTGTACGGGTGCAACATGTCATTAATGAACATATATTCGTAAAAAAGAGTAATGCAATAATAGACGGAAGCTATGCATTGTTTATTTAAAAAAGCTGCGATCAAAGCAGAACGATACAAATAGTGCAATAAGCAAGAGATGGGACTATTTAACATGTCCTTTCTAGGGGCGAGCTGTGGAATGGTATGTGAAACAGGTATACTGCTCGTTATAGAGACCACCTTAGAGTTCCATAGTGCGGCGTAGCTTTCTGCTTCCCTGGTTGTATCGTTTGTGCGGCAATTGTACTGCCGGACAAGCCTTCCGAAGAATGGAGTCCTGAAAATAAGAGAAAATTAAGAAATCGGCAGCCCCTAGTGCGGTTTAAGCCGCGTTTCGGGCGTGCCGTGATGGTGCCCCTCCCCCTGTGCCCATGGTATTTCCAGAGCGTAGTTATGTACGCGCAACACTGGTTTCGCAAGTTCGCGAGGGCTGGGGTTGGGGCCGCATTGCTACGCTTGCTTGGAACGTGCCAGGCGGTCTTGTTGTGGGTTGCTCCGGGCGCGCTTGGCAGTGTCCGGGAATTTAATGGCCGGACTGGAGAATTGCCTTGAGAGGCTGCTTTGTACTTCCGCTGCGAGAGCCGCCGTATGCTCCTCCGTTCGGAGAGAGCGTTCGGTGTTTCCATTGACCGTAATGACTCCTCGAGGGCTTGGCATCTTGAGCTTAAGGTATGCGTAGTGCGGTACCACATTGAACTTGGCAAATGCGGTTCGCCCGAGCAGTGCGTGATAGCCACTGCGGAACGGGACTATGTCAAAGATTAAATCCTTGCTTCGTAAATTATCCGGAGATCCGAAGACCACTTCAAGTGTAACTGAGCCTGTACAGTTGGCCTCTACACCTGGTATGACGCCTTTAAAGGTCGTTTTAGTGGGTTTAATCCTCGAGGGATCGATGCCCATTTTCCGCACTGTATCCTGGTAAAGCAGGTTCAGGCTGCTGCCACCGTCCATAAGGACTCTAGTGAGGTGAAATCCATCAATAATTGGGTCTAGAACCAATGCGGCGAATCCGCCATAATGAATGCTAGTGGGGTGGTCCCTTCGATCAAAAGTGATCGGACAGGAAGACCATGGGTTGAACTTTGGGGCGACTGGCTCCATCGCGTATACGTCCCTTAGCACACGCTTCCGCTCCCTCTTGGGGACGTGGGTTGCGTATATCATGTTCACCGTCCGCACTTGTGGGGAAAAACCTTTCTGTCCACTGTTGTTCGGCGGCCGGGGCTCCTCCTCGTCATTGCTATGCAGCCCCTTGTCTCCGCTTTCGGCATTTAACTTGCCTACTTGCTTGAACACCCAACAATCCCTGTTGGTGTGATTGGCCGGTTTTTCGGGGGTGCCATGTATCTGGCATGAGCGGTCGAGTATTCGGTCCAAACTGGACGGGCCCGGAGTATTTCTTTTGAATGGCTTTTTCCGCTAATCGGGTTTAGAGCCTCTGAATCCGGCATTAACTGCCGTATCCTCAGCATTGTCGCCGTTAATGCGGCGCTTTTGCTTGTTGCGACGCGACCTGCCACTGCTGTCCTTGGTATCTGAATTACCAGGGCTCTTGGTCATGTTATTGCTGCGAGCTAGCCAGCTGTCTTCTCCCGCGCAAAAGCGGGTCATAAGTGTCGTGAGGGCTGCCATAGATTTCGGCTTTTCCTGTCCTAGGTGCTGTGCAAGCCACTCGTCGCGGATGTTATGCTTGAAGGCTGCTAGGGCCTCTGCGTCCGGACAGTCAACGATTTGTTTTTTCTTGGTTAGGAACCGTGTCCAGAATTGTCTGGCCGATTCCTCTGGCTGCTGAATTATGTGGCTTAGGTCATTGGCGTCTGGTGGTCACACATAAGTGCCCTGGAAATTGTCGAGGAATGCGGCTTCCAGGTCCTCCCAACAACCAATTAATTCTGCTGGCAAGCTGTTAAGCCAATGCCGAGCTGGTCCTTTAAGCTTGAGTGGGAGGTATTTGATGGCGTGTAGGTCATCACCGCTGGCCATGTGGATATGAAGGAGATAGTCCTCGATCCATACCGCGGGATCTGTTGTGCCATCGTATGATTCGATGTTCACGGGTTTGAAACCCTCGGGGATTTGATGATCCATTACTTCATCTGTGAAGCATAGTGGGTGTGCGGCGCCTTTGTATTGGGCTATATCACGACGCGGCTCAAACGAGCTTTGTCTACTGTGTTCGGCCCGGCCGGAATAACTGTATCCGGAGTGACGATTACCGTCTCGTGCCGTGGGGCGCCCACGCGATCCGTAGATCGATCTTGTTTGCCTTGCCTTGTCCTCCAATATATCTCGCAAGTCTGGCGCATTTTCCCGTGCCTTGGCATTTTTTGAGCGGCGCCGGGGTGCGGCTTGAGTGGAGGGCCGAGAGGCCTCTCTGTCGCGGCCACGGGGTGGCCGGTCGGCCGCATCATGCGCTGGTGATGTAGGTTTAGGTGCTTCCTCCTCTAATCGGGGTAGCAACCTGCGCTTTGGGTAGCTCTTGGAGGGGCGTTTGAGTTCATACTCTTCGGCCGCAAGGACTTCAGTCCATCTGTCAGCTAGCAAATCTTGATCAGCTCTAAGCTGTTGCTCTTTTTTCTTGAGGTTGCTCGCCATGGGCATAAGCCTGCGTTTGAAACGCTCTTGTTCGACGGGATCCTCCAGCATGACAAATTCATCGTCGTCGAGGCTTGCCTCGTCTTCGGAGGGAGGCATATAATTTTCGTCCTCGACCTCGTCTGCCTCTCTCTCATGAGGGCTGGCTTCTCCATCCTCCTGTGCTAAATCTTGCTGGAGGTGGTTGTCTTCGGCACTGTCCGGGGTGTTATTATCTCCCGTGCCGGAATCACCGTTTTTGCTTTGGCGGGATTTAGAGCGGCGCCGCTGACGCCGACACTTAGGCTGCTTCTTGGAGGGGTCATCCTCCGCTATTCCATCGCCATTGCCTTCTTTTGGGGTGTCCACCATGTATATATCATACGACGAGGTGGCTTTCTAGTGCCCTATAGGCGCTGGTTCTTGATCGTCTCCTGCATCGCCGTCCATACCGTCGATGTCTTCGGAGTCGAAGTCGAGCATGTCGGTTAAATCATCGACAGTGGCTACGAAGTGGGTGGTGGGTGGGCTTTGAATTTCTTCATCATCTGCATCCCAACCTTGCTGACCATAGCCCGGCCAGGGCTCTCCTGATAAAGAGAGAGACTTTAGTGAATTTAGAATATCGCCGAAGGGCGAGTGCTGAAAGATGTCCGCGGCGGTGAACTCCATGATCGGCGCCCAATCGGGTTCGATCGGTAGAGGCGCGGAGGGCTCGGAGTCTGGAGAGGAGTCCGGCTCCTTGGAGTCACGGGCTTCGCAGAGAATAGGGCTGGTGTTCGGCTCGATCGCCGTAGAGATTGCAGCCCCCGAGGCGGTGTCCAACCACCCATCCTCGATTGGCGTAGTTGGCTCCGAATTAAGGGTCGGAGCTGATGCGGGTATGGCCTCCAGGGCACTGTTCGGCGGTAGAGCTAGATCATGCCCATCGTGACAATGCGGCGTGCTATCAACTCTCCGCGGAGGTCGGCCGTGTAGCTCAAACTTCCAAATCTAACCTGATGGACAGGGGCGTAGCTTTCGATCTACTCCAGATGGCCAAGCGAATTGGCCCACAGTGCAAAGCCGCCAAATACGAAGATCTGTCCAGGGAGAAAAGTTTCACCCTGGATTGCATCGCTGTTGATGATCGGAGAAGCCATCGGGCCTAAAAGTGACGACATAGAGGAACTCTCAATGAAAGCACCAATGTTGGTGTCAAAACCGGCGGATCTCGGGTAGGGGGTCCCGAACTGTGCGTCTAGGCGGATGGTAACAGGAGGCAGGGGACACGATGTTTTAGCTAGGTTCGGGCCCTCTTGATGGAGGTAAAACCCTACGTCCTGCTTGATTAACATTGATGATATGGGTAGTACAAGAGTAGATCTACCACGAGATCAAGGAGGCTAAACCCTAGAAGCTAGCCTATGGTATGATTGTATGTTCGTCCTACGGACTAAAACCCTCCGGTTTATATAGACACCGGAGAGGGCTAGGGTTACACAGAGTCGGTTACAATGGTAGGAGATCTACATATCTGTATCGCCAAGCTTGCCTTCCACGCCAAGGAAAGTCCCTTCCGGACATGGGACGAAGTCTTCAATCTTGTATCTTCATAGTCCAGGAGTCCGGCCAAAGGTATAGTCCAGCTATCCGGACACCCCCTAATCCAGGACTCCCTCATGGAGGCTGGAGGGGGTCGACGGTGGAGATAACAGTATCCCGTGGAGTCCTGTTTTGCAGTACGCCACACCCCTCCCGATGAACAGGACCCCCATTTCGACCGTAGCGCTCCAACAGAAGTCCGTTTCCTCCGTTTTGCGGTACGCCACACCCCTCCCGATGAAAAGGACCCCCATTTCGACCGTAGGAGGTCCGTTTCCTCCGTTTTGCGGTACGCCAGACCCTCCCGATCAACAGGACCCCGTTCCGAACGTAGGATGTCCGTTTCCTCTGTTGTGCGGTACGCCAGGCCTTGTTTCCATCACCTGTTCCGTCCAAGCCCTCCCGATGAACACTACCACGCATTCCGTTCCGACCCAGCCGGTTGGCTCCCACGCGTTCCGTTGCCTCCCAATGAACACGCCACATTCCGTTGCCTCCCCATGAACACGTCGCATTTCGTTGCCTCCCCATGAACATGACGCATTCTGTTGCCTCCCCATGAACACGACGACGACACTGTTTCTCTGTTCCGACCCAGCCATGTACACGAGCCCTCGCCGTACGTATGCGCGAGTAGGCGTTCGAGACCCCGCCCGTATGTACACATACGTGGCCGTATTTTCTTTCTTGCACCCTCGCCGCTGTATGTACGTGTACATGCTACGTGCGCGCCTCTACTATGACACGTGCGCGCCTCTACTATGACACGTGCACGCCTCTACATCGACCAGTATGTACGTACACATTCGCGACCAGAATGACAACGCTACGTACGCTTCGACCAGGTGGGTCCCGACTGTCAGGCACTTCCTTGCCTGCGAAGATGTAGCTAGTGGGTCCCAACAGTCAGGGGGCGAATCATTTTTTTGCCTAGACGCACTTCCTTGCGTGCGAAGATGTAGCTGGTGGGTCCCAGCAGTCAGGGGGAAATGTTTTTTTTGCGAAATACAATGGCCCGTCCGGTGGGTCCTAGCTGTCAGGTGGAGGAATCATTATTTTCCGCATAATAAAGAGACACTTCCTTGCTGCGGCCGTGGACCCAGCTGTCAGCCTCTCCACGTACAGTCCACGTCCGATGGAAGTCGTTCCTTGACCACGTTGACCACGCCGCGCCGAGAGCACCAGGGCGGTGGACGACGGCGAGGCCTAGGAAGGGGACGACATGGAGACAGGGAAGACTCAGCAGTTGTTTCCCATGCGGAGAGGAGTACGACTGTACGAGGGTTTACTGGTTTGTCTGTCGTCGCCGGAGAATAACAACAGGTGTGGGTGAGTAGAGGGATGGCTAGGCCAGCGATGGGAGTACAGTCGGGCGGTGAGGCCTGCGCGGCAGCACAGCCAGCCGCGAGGAGGAGGGAGCAGGCAGTCCCGCCGGCGCTTGTTTGAGCGGCTGGAGCAGGAAGAGCAGAGATTGAAGAAGCACGATGGCCGTTGGATGGACATCCAACAGTTAGTGCTTGTGCATCAACCTTTTTTTAGAAAAGCCTCAAATTTGTGGAAAACAGCATACAACCCATCTGCCATTATTTCTCATAATTTACAGCCCATTTTCTAATTCTTAAGGTTTTTTGGAGCCCATATTCTTTTTGTTAGCATTACAGCCCATATTGTGGCAACGGTTAAAAAATTACACGAAATTTTGCATATTTCAGTGCGGTCCGAACTGTTTTTAATCCCGAAATTTTGACTCACATTCAAACTGATTTTAAAAATAAATGTATATCAATATAAAATCCAACAAATTCTCCACGCATAAAAATTAATGTAATTTAAAATCTTGAAATGAAAAAAAACATATTTGAAACTAATTGCCGGTTTGATGTGTTTTAAAAATGTACAACCCATTTCTCATTACTGATGGGCCATTTTCTCGGCCAGCTGAATGAAAGCTCTCCTCGTCTTGAAAGATTTGCAGCCCAACAGGCCTGACAAAGCGACTTACTTGGCAAATCACAAAAAAACTGGGTTGTGGCCGTGGACCAGCTGTCAGCCTCTCCACGTTCAGTACTCTTCCGATGGAAATCGTTCCTTGACCACGTTGAGCATGCCGCGCGGAGAGCACCACAGCGGTGGACCATGGCGAGGCCTAGGAAGGGGACGACGCGGCAGTGGAAGCCCGCGTGGAGAGGACTACGAGGGTTCAATGGTTCGGCTGCGGTGTGAGGCTACCGTCGCCGCAGGGCCTGGCCAGCGGTGGGAATAGTAGGGGGCGGTGAGGCCTCTGCGGCAGCACAGCCGGCCACGTGAGGCAGGAGCATGCGGCACGACCGGCGCTGCTTTGGGCGGCTGGAGCAAGAAGACCAGAGGTTGAAGAAGCACTACGGCCGTTGGATGGACATCGTACGGTCACTAAAGCTAGAATCGTTCATATTGACTAAGTTGACAAAGCCCTTCGTCCCCGTCAACTTAGTAGGCCCACAAGTCAGCCTCCCAGCAAGGTGGGTCTCAGCTAGCCGGGGGAGTATTCATTTTTTTGTGCGTAATAAGGAGGCACTTCCGGTGGGTCCGAGCTGACAGCAGGGGGGGACATTTTTTTTGCGAAATACGGTGGCCCGTCCGGGGGGTCCCAGCAGTCAGGGGAAATGATTTTTTTCACAAAATACTGGTGGCCCGTCCGGTAGGTCCCCGCTGTCAGGTGGAGGAATAATTATTTTGCACGTAATAAGGAGGCACTTCCTTGCTGCAACCGTGGACCCAGCTGTCAGCCTTTCCACGTACAGTCCACGTCCGATGGAAGCCGTTCCTTGACCATGTTGACCACGCCACGCCGAGAGCACCAGGGCGGTGGACGAAGGCGAGGCCTAGGAAGGGGAAGACGCGGAGCCGGGGAAGACGCGATAATGGATGCCCACGCGTAGAGGAGTACGAGGGTTCACTGGTTCGCTGCGGTGTGAGGCTGCCGTCGCTGCAGAATAACAGGGGGTGTGGGTGAGTAGAGGGATGGCCTGGCCAGCGGTGGGAGTAGTAGGGGGCGGTGAGGCCTCCGCCGCATCGCAGCCGGCCACGGGAGGCAGGAGCACGAGGCACGACCGGCGCTGGTGTGGGCGGCTGGAGCAAGAAGACCAGAGGTTGAAGAAGCACTACGGCCGTTGGATGGACATCATACGATCACTGGAGCTAGAATCGTGCATATTGACTAAGTTGACAAAGCCCTCCGTCCCCGTCAACTTAGTAGGCCCACAAGTCAGCTTGCCACTAAGCTGGGTCCCAGCTAGCAGGGGGTATTCATTTTTTGTGCGTAATAAGGAGGCACTTCCGGTGGGTCCGAGCTGACAGCAGGGGGAACGTTTTTTTCACAAAATACGGTGGCCCGCCGGGTGGGTCCCAGCAGTCAGGGGCAAACATTTTTTTCGCGATATACTGGTGGGCGTCTGGTGGGTCCCTGCTGTGAGGTGGAGGAATAATTATTTTCCACCTAATAAGGAGGCACTTCCTTGCGGCTGCCGTGGACCTAGCTGTCAGCCTCTCCACGTAAAATATTCTTCCGATGGAATTCGGTCATTGACCACATTGACCACGCCACGCCGACAGCACCACCACGGTGGACGACGGCGAGGCCTAGGAAGGGGACGACGCGGAGCCGGGGAAGACGCGGCAGTGGATGCCCACGCGGAGAGGAGTACGAGGGTTCACTGGTTCGGCTGCGCTGCCGTCGCCGTAGAATAACAGGGGGTGTGGGTGAGTGGAGTGGAAGGATGGCCTGGCCAGCGGTGGGAGTAGTATGGGGGCGGTGAGGCCTCCGCGGCAGCACAGCCGGCCACGGGAGGCAGGAGCAGGCGGCACGACCGGCGCTGCTTTGGGAGGCTGGAGCAAGAAGACCAGAGGCTGAAGAAGCACTACGTCCATTGGATGGACATCGTACGATCAGTCGAGCTAGAATCATGCATATTGACTAAGTTGACAAAGCCCTTCGTCCCTGTCAACTTAGTAGGTCCACTATACTGGGTCCCAGCTAGCAGGGGGAGTATTCATTTTTTGTGCGTAATAAGGAGGCACTTCCTTGCGTGCGAAGATATCGCTGGTGGGTCCGAGCTGTCAGCGGCGGTAACGTTTTTTGCGAAATACAGAGGCCGTTTCGGTGGGTCCCAGATGTCAGGTGGAGGAAATCATTATTTTGCGCGTAATAAGGAGGCATTTCCTTGCGTGTGGCCGTGGACCTAGCTGTCAGCCTCTCCACGTACAGTCCACTTCAAATGCATGTCGGTCGTTGACCACACTGGCCACACCACGCCGAGAGCACCAGGGCGGTGGACGACGGCGAGGCGGAAGGGAACGACACGGAGGCAGGGAAGACTCGGCCGTTGTTTTTGTTTCCCACGCGGAGGGGAGTACGACTGTACGAGGGTTTACTGGTTCGTCTGCCATCGCCGGAGAATAACAGCAGGTGTGGGTGAGTAGAGGGATGACTAGGCCAACGATGGGAGTACGATGGGGCGATGAGGTCTGCGCGGCAGCACAGCCGGCCGCGGGGAGGAGGGAGCAGGCAGTCCCGCCGGCGCTTGTTTGAGCGGCTGGAGCAGGAAGAGCAGAGATTGAAGAAGCACGACGGCCATTGGATGGACATCCAACAGTATACATGCCATCTGTGGAAAGCCTCAAATCTGTGGAAAACAGCATACAACCCATCTGCCATTATTTCAAATAATTTACAGCCCATTTTCTAATTCTTACGGGTTTTTTTGGAGCCCATATTCTTTATGTTAGCATTACAGCCCATATTGTGGCCACGGTTAAAAAATTATACGAAATTTTGCATATGTCGGTGCAGTTTTAACTGTTTTTAATCCCGAAATTTCGAGTCACATTCAGACTGATTTTAAAAATAAATGCATATCAATTTAAAATCCAATAAATTGTCCACGCATAAAAATCAATGCAATTTAAAATCTCGAAATGAAAAAAAGACATTTGAAATAATTGCCGGTTTGATGTGTTTTAAAAATGTATAACCCATTTCTCATTACTGATAGGCCATTTTCTCGGCCAGCCGAATGAAGCTCTCCTCGTCTTGAAAGATTTGCAGCCCAGCAGGCTTGATAAAGAGACTTACTTGACAAATCACAAAAGAACTGGGCTAGCCATTTTCAGAAAGAAAAAAAAAACTACTGGGCTGGTCTGTGGTAAACATAAAAGAAAAGGCTGTCTAGACAGGCCAGAGTGTCCTGCACACAGTTGACACCCTGCTTCCGTCTCAAAAACAAATTAGATAAATGCCACTCCAATTATGGCGATTCATAAAAATGCCACTGCAATTTCCAAACTTTGAAAAATGCCACTGCAATTTTTGCAAACTTTGAAAAACGCCACTGCATTTTGCAAACTTTGAAAAACGCCACTCCAGACTTCGAAAAATGCCACTAGAAATGGCATTTTTCAAAGTTTGGAACTTGCAGTGGCATTTCTTGGATACACCAGATTTGGAGTGGCATTTATGAAATTAACCCAAAACAAAAATAACTGGGCGAGCTGCTGGGTCCCTGGTGTCAGCCGCTCGTTGTGCAATTCTCTCGTTTATTGACTACGTTGACAATGGCATGGGACCGAGATGTCAGAAATCCACTAGGAGGAGCCATTTTTTATTGGCTTAAAATAAGGAGGCACTTGCTTGCATACTGCCATGACCTTGGCAGGTCCCTGCTGTCATCCTCTCCACGTACAGTACCAGTTAGTCATGCTTCAAAACTGATTGGCATGACATTAAATAAATAAAGGTCGATAACTAATGCGGCACCTCGGACCAATGCGGCCAGATCGCATTTTGCACGAGAAATTACACACCATGTTTCGTTGACATGTGGTCTCGTTCCAACATATTAGTGAGACGACGGTGAGTAGTAGGAGTATTTCCGAACGAACGTGTAGGCCGGGGCGCCTCTTCGCGAACTGTGGCAAACTCGCAACCGTCCACTGACTCTTCTCCTTTCCCTCTCGATTCGGAACTGCTGCTGCACGCTCTTCCTCTCCCTCCTCCATTTTCCTTCAGCCCTTCACCCTTTCTTATGCCATTGTTCGATCGTCTTCTCCATGGAGGGAACAGGCCGGAAACGACCCCGTTATTCTTGCCCCGATCTGAAAGATGACATGGTGGAGGAACTCATTGATCGGTGCGACGTCATCACCTCGGCTAGCATGGCAGGTTCGTAGCCCACTCTCGACTCAACTAATAAAATCATTACAAAGAACCCAAGAGTCAAGGAGCGGTTTGATCTCCCCTATCTTCTTCGCCATGACCCTGATGACTAGCGCCGCCACGATGGAGGCCTCGCCCTGTGCAAGTTGATGCCGCTTGATAATGATACGTATGATGTTAAGATGCCATCGCTTGAGGGCAAGGCTTGGGTAGGCACAAATGGAGATTGGGTTGTTTACATTGAACTACGAGTGGGAACTTGTGAATGTGTACACTCGTCACCGGGTTCCACTTCCAAAAATCTCAGCACACTGCCCAGAGGTTGAGCACACCGGTAATGTACGCGCGTTCAAATATGATCATGGTGACTGTCTTCTACAGAAGATAGCAATTTGTCGAGTTCCCAACTGCTCTTGGAATTACAACAACTATGAAGTTGCTGCTATCTTCGACAAGCTTGTTGCCATCCTTAGTGGTTTGACTCGATGGACATTGCTCAAAAATCAGTTTTTGTGCACGAATGAGTACTGTGATGCAATTCAATACGAGGGCCTTGTGTTTGCTGCCACCACTCGTGGCACTCTTTTTGCATGGTATCCTCGTAGTTTCGGTACGTTTGTCTTCCACCGTAATTATAATTGTTTCATCCACATGCATGCGGGTTAGCAAGTTTCCCTTTACTAATTAACCTTCTTCTTGTGTTTCCAAGGTCCTGTGAACATCCCACCACCTATACTTGAAATTTTTTGTAACCAAGGGGGAGATGCCGATGGTGATGATCACGAGCAGCGCCGATATACTCTGTGGCGCCTGGCAACTAATTCCGATGGATCACCTCTTGTGTGTATACAACCCACTAATGATGTTACTGCTAAGGAAGCAGGTGTCTCCCATGGTCGCACTCTCCGGACCTATTCCAACACCCGTTGCATGGTATTCGGGATGGATACTAGTGTGCTAGCGCCAACTCCTCTCCCTGGCAGAAAATTGATAGTCTTGGAGAAAACTCGCTCTTCCTTGGACAAAACTATCCGATGATGGTGAAAGGCGATCCAACTGCTGTTGACACATTTATGAGAAGCAACTGTGTCTATACCTCGGACATTTGGGTGGTTCCCTACCCTGGTACTGATATAGTAGGCCGCTTCAGCCTGGATGATCAGTCCTGCGTTGGTCTCCAGATCGACAACGGATGGCCCGTCCCAGAGAATCACTTGTGGTTCAAAGCAAGCGTTTCCAACGTCGCGGAATGGTTGAGTTGAAGTTCATTTCATGGCTTGTTATTTGTTGTGTGGTGAAAACTTTAGTATTTATAATGTATCCTCATTGTCGATGTGGGTTGATGACCTGTCGTATGTAATAAAATGATATTCCTGTAATAAACTTACTAAATTTATGAATGGCTTTCGAATCGCTTCTCTAAATTTGTACTACTAGCTTCACATGCTTCGCGCGTCGGGCGGGTGTTTTTACCGTAGCCATATGTTAATGTGTTCATTGTACGTAACCAGCACCTCGAATCCTTGATACTAGTATACTATATACTAGTAGGAGTAGTAGGGTGGCATGGGCCAGAACAAGCATTCACGTCCAGGAGTACGGCACACGCCACCACCACGACATCCATCTGACACCATATTATTTCTTGGAGTCCGTGCTAGAGCAATCTCTTCAACCTCATCATTTCTCTAACTTCAGCCATCACGTGGCGGGCAAGGTGGGGGTTTGCCGATAGTCGGTTTCCTTAACTGCGATCCCACTTGTAAGGCCAACTCCAATGCACGACCCCAAACGGACCTCCGTTTTGCACGAACTCCAACGATAATTTTGACTAGAAAAACAAGATCAAAGAAAACAAGAACCACAAGAATACATTTTACTACTCCTGTAAGTTGGATTAGTGCCTTCTCGATGCATTCATTGTTGATCTGCGGAGGCTCGATCTTGCGTGCTTCTTTCTTCTTCGAGTGTAAAGAAGTAGACGTTGCTTCCTCGCATCTAGTCTCATGTCTAGCCTCTATTCTAGTAGGAGTATTAACAGGTGCACTAATCTCATCCAAGAGCAGAACCGAAGATTTGGTTGGGTTCTTCCTCCTTTTGCCGACACGTGGGACATCCAGCATCGAGGTCGTGTCATGAAAGAAAATAGAGTGGTAGTTGAAGCCACGAGATGTGCATCTTGGGTTAAACTTTAAATAGAATCTTACTACTCTTGAGTAACTCCAAAAGCGTCCACCGAAGATCTTTATTGGATTTGTTTTTCATCACCAGCACGTCGAGGTGAAAGATGTGCAGGTTCAGTGGGTCCTCTTGCGTTTTCACTGACATGTGGGGCCGCATGTGAGCAAACAGACGATGGGCTCCACGCATCCGCTGGCTGGCTGAGAAGAGAGATAGAGGAGGGCTGAGCATGGACTGCAGGAAATTTGTTCTACGTACCTCGATATAGGCTTGATATAGTGGGGTGGCATGGGCCATAAATCAGTAGCATTCACGTCTAGCACTACGGCACATGCCACCCACATGAGTCCCATCCGACACCAATTTTCTTGGAGTCCATGCTACAACCATCTCTACTCCCTCCTATTTTCTCAGCCATCGCACAGTGGGCGGGGTGGGGGTTTGCCGATAGTCGGTTTGCTCAACTGCGATCCCACTTGTAAGTGAAAATGCAACACCGCACGCATTCCCGCTTGAGCGGCGTGCCGGACCAACCGTGTGGGGGTGCGACGCGAACACGGCAGGCTTTTCCTTTTGAACTCGTAACTTGTAAAATTTGGTTCTGCTCCATGGCGCGACCGATAGATAGAAAATAACGATTTTTCCTAGAGTAATGAGAAGTTTGGTTCTGGCGCGGTTCATGCATGGAGTACGTACGAAAATTATGAAGTTGATGCGAAAGGTAAGATAATTACTGTAGTATCATATACTACTACATGGATTTGACGGGAAGATAAAAGTACATACGGATCCATCAACGTTCAATGACATCCTCACTCCCTAGTGCACCGGGTCACCAACCGACGTGTGAGGAGCAGCGGCGTTGGTGGCGAGCTCAACGTGCTTCTGAACAGTGCCGTCCAAGGTTGCCCTGCGCTCCAAGAAGGCCAGCGTCCTATCGTCCTCCTCTTGCATGTAGTAGTCCTTGTGGACGATTTGCATGTAGACGTGGGTGATTATGTCGATGGTGTCTTGCTGCGCCAGGCGCTGCGCGACGAGCGCGACCTCGAGGTGGACATTCTCCGGCGCGACGGCGGGCGGTCGCAGGGCCACCAGTGTGTCGAAGAGGTTGTTACCATAGTGGCCGTTGAGGGTGGCGGGCATCGCAGAGCCTGGGCGCGTCGGCTGGAGGCTTACGTCAAAGTCGTCCGCAAGCTTCTTGACGACGGTGAACTTGTCGAGGAAACCGACGAGGACCTCGTCGAACAAGGAGACGAAGCTGTCATCCAAGCGGCCCCTCTCCCTGGCGGCCTCAAAGAATACTACCTGGAGACGTTCCTCGGTGCCGGTGGACGTGGTAGTACTCCTAAATCCAGACGGTGGTGCTACTAGTACTACTACTAGTAGTAGTACCAATGTAGTAGTAGGAGTACTAGCACTGTACTACCCGTTGGTCAAATTATTACGTGCTGCTCCTCACAGTGAAGTGACAAGACCCTGCGCCGGAGATGACACCTGAGTATAGGCGCCGTGTTCGGCATACCATAGTCAGCCTCACCTTCTGCAGTCACTATCATGGATGTAGAGCTAGCCTGCTTACAACTAGCCCTGTTCGACATAATTTCCCGTGCGTAGATGCCCGTGCATTGCACGGAACACCAAGATTGGGGGTGGACGGCTCCGGCAGCGGCCATCGCGCCAGATATTTCCACGGCCTTCTACTCCTAGATTGTGAGAGACAAGGAGTTGTTTGTAAATAGGGAACAAGTGCGGGCATCTTTTTGCAAAAATGGAGAAGCTTGGTTTGTATGCGTCAGATCTAGATCCGATGGCTATTGGTGAAAGATGGGAGGCACAACATCATCACCAACTCAGGACCTGTTTGATTCGCAGGATTTTGAAAACGCGGGAATAGGACACGACAATATTACAAGTTTCAAACTGATTTTACAAATATTAGGAGTAATGCTGCACCTACGAAGAGGGAATTACTAGGAAGTTTACATCAGAACTTTTGTTACTTTAGGTGGATGCAGTGTCATGGTTCTAACTCTGACAGTGATGTAGGGGGTAAGTATGGAGAGGCGAGGTCTTAGCTATGGAGAGGTTGTAAGGACGCAAGGTTTACGAGTTCAGGCCCTTCTCGGAAGAAGTAAAAGCCCTATGTCTCGGAGCCCGGAGGCGGTCGACTGGATTATGTGTGTATGAGTTACAGAGGTGCGAACCCTTGTCTCGGAGGAGGGGGTGGCTTATATAGAGTGCGCCAGGACCCCGGCCAGCCCACGTTACGAAGGGTTCAATGTACATTAAGGTAGGGCGTTACTGATAACGGTAGTAATAAAGTGCTATGATGACCATAAAAGCTACTTAATGACCGACCGTTAGCGTGTGGAGTGACTTTAGGTCTCCTGGCCATCGAGTGGTTGGATCTTGGTCGAGTAATTGCTTCTTGGTCGAATGTCTTCGAGTCTGTCGAGTGGAACACCTCCAAGTAGATTGAAAGGTGATTTATTCTAGAGGTGTCCTTGGGTAGGGCAGTTAGGACAGGTCCGTGACCCTACCCTAGGTATATAGCTTCATCATTAGCCCCCGAATGGATCGAGGTTTGAGTGGGGAAGGAGTTGAGGACTTCTCCGACTCATTTTCTATGCCGTGAGCATATCTTGTTTCGGATCAACGGACCTGAGTGATGACAGCACTCCCTTTTCAGTCGCCTTGATCCATTCTTAATTCTTCGCCGAGTGAGTTTCTTTACTTGTAAGGCTCCAAGTGACGGTGCGGAGGTGATCTTTGGTCTGACAAGTTATTTGCTGCCCGCGGATTTAGTGGGATCCGAATTTTGGGAAGCGCGCGGGACGGGGGAGGCCGCAGTAATCGGACGAGATAGAGTGGAGCCGCCTCGATCCCCGCACCACCTTTTTCGCCACGTATCGCTCGTGCGGTCGTTACGGGTTTTGACAGAGCCATCTGGGCCTACCTGTCAGCCACTCGGAAGCGGCCTCATATAAGACGTTGGACCGGAGTCTCCCGAACAGTGCGCCCCATTATCTCTTCTCCTCCTCACGCCTCTTCTCTGTGCTCGCTCTCGCTCCAGTGCCACCGCGCCACACGCGTCTCATCGGCGACAATGGTGAAGGAGAAGACAGCGGCTCTGGAGCGGGCAAAGAAGGCGACGGTGAGGTCAAAGGGGAAGGCGACGAGCCGGGGCGGATCTTCCTCGTGGACTGGCCTGCCGAAGGGTTGGATCCAGGGCGACTGGATCCACTCGAGGATCTCCCAAGAAGACCTCGACGACCTGGACGAGGGAGGGCTGATCCCCTACGACTCGGCGCGGCTTCCGGGGAAGGAATCCGAGCCACAACCCCAGGAGGGTGAGCGTGTTCTTCTTGCCACCCACGTCGACCGTGGGTTTTCCTTGCCTCCTCATCCTTTCTTCCGAGGGTTTCTGAACTTCTTTGGGGCTCAACTCCACCATTTTACCCCCAACTCAATCGTTTATCTTGCCGCATTCATTTCCTTGTGTGAGAACTTCTTGGGTTGTCGACCTCACTGGGGTCTTTTCAAGCATATTTTCACTTGTCGCTCCCAGACAGTGAAAAAGGCTAATCCGAGTGACGAGAGGACCCAAGTGATCCAGATGTGTGGGGGTCTTGGCATCCAGACGAGGGGAAAAAGCTCCTTTCCGGCCATGATTCTTCCTGATTCAGTTCACGGAAGGCAGTCGACCTGGTTCTACTGCAAAGACCAGTCGACGCCAGGGTAATCGACTGGCCTCCCTCCCTTTACCATGGACCGAGTGGAAAAACCCTCCCCTTTGAAGGTGCTCCCGGAGGAGAAGGCGCACGTGAAGGTGTTGGTCAACCGAGTGGTCCAGCTCATTCGTGATGGGGTCACTGGTATGGATCTCTTGGAGGTCTTCCTTCAGCGGCGCATCCAGCCTCTCGAAGCCCGAGACCACCCGATGTGGATGTATTCGGGTCTAGAAGACTCCACACGGATCTACCCGGAGGAGGTCGATGATGACATGCTGGAGAAGTGGCTGTCGAGCATTACCGGGAACAAAGACAATCCCAGAGGAGCCAGGAGAGTTCCCCCATTCGACCAGTCGCGTGCACCAGAGCAGGTCTGATTTTGAGTTTTTGCTTGTAATCCGAATTCACTCGCGCAGCTGTCTGTATTGCGTCGACTGACTTTGTTCTCCCTGCTTTCTTTCAGGCCATTACTGAAATGTATTCGATGCCCAACGGGGAGCAAGAGCAAGCTCTGGAAGGTGAGGCGAGTGGTGGCGAAAGTGGCGAGTGGACTTCTGATGGTGAAGGGGATGGTGGAAGTGACGACTCAAGTGATGGGGAAGAAGTCGAGTCGCCTCCTCGCATAGAGAGATGATCCAAGCTTGACCAAGAACGGCCGAGTGTCTGCGACAAGGCAACTGCTCAGGCTGGCCACTCTTCGAAGCGTCCTCGGGTCTCTTCACCAACCCCGACTGAGAAGGCGCCAAAGCACCCCAAAGTTGCAGAGCCGAAGACTCGGAAGGCGCTGCCAAAGATCAAGATCAATATCCCTGTCGCCTCCGCGTGAGTGTCTCTCCTTGTATCCACTCGACGCTCCGCGCTGTTTGTTTTTCTTGTTTTAACTCGACGAACTTTGGAATTGTTAGCGCTGCCACTTCCGGGACCTCAGCTTACAGGGATGATGATGAGGTGATGGAGGACGCGTTCACTTCTAATCCAGGTATGATTTCCGCCATACTATCTTTCTTTGGTCGATTCAACTACGTCGTGCATCATTGGGTGACATGATTTTGGCAATTTGAACTTTGCACAGCTCCCAACATTATTGACCTCCCTGATGATGATGAAGAGCCCGAGAGGTCTTTGACGAGGAAGAGTAGGCGAGCTCCTGCAAGTGAGGCACTATAGTCAACGCCGAGGGTGGAACCAGTCGTTCAGGACACTGGTGACGTCAATCGGGGTTCTATTACCTTCGCGGAGCCCCTGTCGAGTGCCTTGCCTTCTTCTTCTACCACTCCGGCCCCTGTCGACCCGCCTTCAGTTTTTGCGACCCATCATGTCCCACAGGACGAGGTGAATGCTGCTAGGGAAGCCATACGCTAGGCGGGCATTATGATGGAGAAGATGAAGATGGTGCGGGACGCCTGCCAAGCCGCCTATGATGCCAGCTCGGCTCTCCAGAGCAACGTTCAGGTTAGTCGGCTATCTGAAGATTCTTTCCGAAAATCTTTGCGTCTATACACCCACTGGGTTCGTCGATTGAAGTTTTGGACTAGTGGAGACTACGGTGGACTGCTGGCAGTTGACTATAGTCTTTGTATTTTGCCGAATGTATAAACCAAACTGGTAGTTTGTCTCTTCCACTCGACTTTGGCGGTGGGGGCACGCTAAGTGCACCCACTAGGTGTAGTCCCCGAGACTATGGTGGACTGCTGGCAGTCGACTGTAGTCTGAGTTCTACTTTCTTTCTCTCTATTTTTTGAACTCGACTTCGGCGGGCCGGTCGAGTGGGATTAGAACCGGTGGGGGCACGCTAAGTGCACCCACTGGGTGTAGTCCCCGAGACTATGGTGGACTGCTGGCAGTCGACCGTAGTCTTAGTATTTATTGCCTTTGTTGTTTTTTGCTGTAACGATAACTTCTCCCCTTTCATTTTAGAAATCTTGCGATCTTGGAGCTCGCTTTGCTGACTTGGAGAAGCAGCAGATTCAACTGAACCTTGATTTGGGGCTGGCCAGGACAGAGCTGCAAAAGGTCAGAGACGGCGCCGCAGGTAAGACAATTTTGTCGACTGGCTAGTTTTTAGGCTTGAGTACCCTTCTGCTATTTCTGAATCAATCATCATTTCTTTGCAGAAAAACTGAGAGAAGCTCTGGCGAAGAAGGATCAGGACTTGGCTGCTGTCCGTAAGGAGGCTGACGACAAGATCGCTCTGGCCGAACAGAAGCTGGCTTCGGTCGGCCAGTTAGAAGAAGAGAATACCAGGCTGAAGACCGCTCTGAATGAAGCCAACAGGGAGTGTACACGTTGGAAGAAGGATAACCTCAACCTGAACGAAAAGATGGAAGGCATCGCTCGCAGGAGGGACGATCTGGAGAGCTACTTGAGGAGCCTCGCCAAGAAGTTGTACATCAAGCTTGAAGGTGCACATTCAGTTCCGACTGGTGTTTTTTTTTGTGTCGACTCAGTGTATGAAAATTGACTTATCCTTGGATCGTGAATGCAGAGTTTTGCCAGAACTTTGAAGAGGAGACTGGGCGGATCGAACCAGGTTTGGATCCAATCAACTCTCCCGTGAAAGATGAAACTGCCATGAATCTGCTCCGACTGGAATCTCGCATCGACGGTGCCGTGGACTACTTGGCTCGACTGAAGGTCGCCATGTCACGGATCGACCCGGCACTTTGGCCAGAGGCTACGCTCCAAAACGATCTCGAGTCTCTGATGACTCGACTTAACAGAATCCCTGACCGAGTGCAGGAGTGGAAGAAGTCTTCTGCTCGGTGTGGCGCTGATGTGGCTCTGTCCTTGGTTCGTGTCCACTTCAAGGAGGTGCGACAAGACAAGCTAGCAGCAATCAAGGTCGCCAACACCCAGAAGCATGACTTCTGAACCTTTATGGAGACTTTCATCGCTGCAGCCACTCGGATAGCCGATGGCGTCGATCTGGATGAGTTCGTCGAGCCTGCCAGCCCTCCTCCCGCGAAGTGAACAAACTCTTATGTCCCACCTTAAATTTGCCTCGGAATGCCGAGTGGTTTTTGTAACCGTTAAACTTTTTCGGGCTGCATGCCCGAGTACTTCGATCTGTGGTCTGGAACCTTTAGAATTTATCTAAACTTGGTTTACCGTTGAATATCTTTATGAATCTCCTGCTGAGTGAACCCATTCTTCATTCGAGACAACTTTCGCACTCGCAGCGCAGTTCCGAAGGAGAGGGAAGCAGTCGACCCATGTCTTGTATTTGTGGCGAAGCTCTCCAGGAGAAGGTGGCAGTCGACCCGCCCCTCGTCGTCCTTGAGGATTGAGATGTGTTTCGTACTTAGGCGAGTACTGGACTGCAGCTAAGCCCCCGAGTGGGAGGATCGCTCTCCACTCGGTAGGATTTTTTTCAAACTTAGGCGAGTGCCGGACTGCAGCTAAGTCTCCTAGTGAGAGAACCTAGGCGAGTACTGGACTGTAGCTAAGCCCCCGAGTGGGAGGATTGCTCTCCACTCGGTAGGATTTTTTTCGAACTTAGGCGAGTGCCTGACTGCAGCTAAGTCTCTAAGTGGGAGGACTTAGGCGAGTATTGGACTGCAGCTAAGCCCCCGAGTGGGAGGATTGATCTCCACTCGGTAGGATTTTTTCAAACTTAGGCTTGTGCCTGACTGCAGCTAAGTCTCTAAGTGGGAGAACTTAGGCGAGTACTGGACTGCAGCTAAGCCCCCGAGTGGGAGGATTGCTCTCCACTTGGTAGGATTTTTTCAAACTTAGGCGAGTGCCTGACTGCAGCTAAGTCTTCTAGTGAGAGAACTTAGGCGAGTACTAGACTGCAGCTAAGCCTCCGAGTGGGAGGTCTGCTATCCACTCGGTAGGATTTTTTCAAACTTAGGCGAGTACTGGACTGCAGCTAAGCCCCCGAGTGGGAGGTCTGCTCTCACTCGGTAGGATTTTTTTCAAACTTAGGCAAGTACTGGACTGCAGCTAAGCCCCCCGAGTGGGAGGTATGCTCACCACTCGGTAGGATTTTTAAATACTTAGGCGAGCACTGGGCTGCAGCTAAGCCTCCGAGTGGGAGGTTTGCTCTCCACTCGGTAGGATTTTTAAACACTTAGGCGAGCACTGGGCTGCAGCTAAGCCTCCCGAGTGGGAGGTCTGCTCACCACTCGGTAGGATTTTTAAATACTTAGGCGAGCACTGGGCTGCAGCTAAGTCTCCGAGTGGGAGGTTTGCTCTCCACTCGGTAGGATTTTTAAACACTTAGGCGAGCACTGGGCTGCAGCTAAGCCTCCGAGTGGGAGTCTGGCTCACCACTCGGTAGGATTTTTAAACACTTAGGCGAGCACTGAGCTGCAGCTAAGCCTCCGAGTGGGAGTCTGGCTCGCCACTCGGTAGGATTTTTAAACACTTAGGAGAGCACTGGGCTGCAGCTAAGCCTCCGAGTGGGAGTCTGGCTCGCCACTCGGTAGGATTTTTAAGCACTTAGGCGAGCACTGGGCTGCAGCTAAGCCTCCAAGTGGGAGTCTGGCTCACCACTCGGTAGGACTTTTAAACACTTAGGCGAGCACTGAGCTGCAGCTAAGCCTCCGAGTGGGAGTCTGGCTCGCCACTCGGTAGGATTTTTTTACGAACTTAGGCAAAACGGATTCGCAGCTAAGCCACCCACTGGGGGATTTCACACGCAAACAAAAGCAACAACAATTATAGGAAAATTTGTAACGCTCTTGTCTTTGATAAATAGACTACAGAAGTTTTTCTTATTACATCTCATCTGAGTGAGAATTCAAGTGTGAAAAGGGCGGAGCAGTTCTGCATTCCAAGCTCGTGGCTCATCGATCTGGCGATCGACATTGTAAAGGTGATACGCTCCATTGTGGAGGACTCTGGTGACGATGAAGGGACCTTCCCAAGTAGGAGCGAGCTTGTGTGGTTTCTGTTGATCCACTCGGAGGACCAAATCTCCTTCTTGGAAGGCTCGACTCTTCACATTTCTGGCATAGAATCGACGCAAGTCTTGCTGATAAATGGTCGATCGGATCATAGCCATTTCTCTTTCTTCTTCCAGGAGGTCGACTGCGTCTTGCCGGGCTTGTTCTGCTTCATCTTCGGTATAAAGCTCGACTCGGGGTGCATTGTGAAGTAGATCACTCGGCAGGACTGCTTCCGCTCCGTAAACCAGAAAGAATGGAGTTCTTCCAGTCGACCGATTCGGGGTAGTCCTCAATCCCCACAGAACCGACGGAAGCTCGTCGACCCAAGCGCCTGCTGCGTGCTTGAGATCACGCATCAGCCGAGGCTTTAGTCCTTTGAGAATCAGACCATTTGCCCTTTCTGCTTGTCCATTCGACTGGGGGTGGGCGACCGATGCGTAGTCGACTCGTGTGCCTTGAGAGGCGCAAAAAGCTCTGAACTTGTCTGAATCAAAGTTTGACCCATTGTCGGTGATGATGCTATGCGGGACTCCATATCTGAATGTTAAGTCTCTGACGAAACTGATAGCAGTGCAAGCATCAAGATTCTTGATAGGCTTAGCTTCAATCCATTTGGTAAACTTGTCGACTGCCACAAACACATGTGTGAAACCGCTCCTGCCTGTTCTCAATGGGCCAACCATGTCCAGTCCCCAAACAGCGAAGGGCCAGACGAGTGGAATGGTCTTCAGGGCTGATGCAGGCTTGTGCGACATGTTGGAGTAGAACTGGCACCTTTCACACTTGTCGACTATCTCTTTTGCCATTTCATTCGCTCTTGGCCAGTAAAATCCCGCTCGGTATGCTTTAGCCACAATGGTGCGAGAGGATGCATGATGACCACAGGTCCCCGAGTGGATATCATCAAGGATTATCTGACCTTCTTCTGGTGTTATACACTTCTGACCGACTCCAGTCGCGCTTTCTCTATACAACTGTCCCTTTATGAATGTAAAGGCCTTGGATCGATGGACGATCTATCGAGCCTCTTCTTCGTCCTCCGGGAGTTCCTTTCTCAGGATATACGCGATGTACGGTATCGTCCAGTCAGGGGTGATTGCCAAAACTTCCATGATTAGGTCGACCACTGCCGGAATTTCAACTTCAGTCGGATCTGTGGCACTCTTTGGCTGCGGGGCTTCATCTGTAAAAGGATCTTCTTGGACTGATGGCGAGTGGATGTGTTCCAAAAACACATTGCCGGGGATGGCTTCTCTCTTGGAGCCTATCTTTGCCAAATCATCATCCGCTTGATTTTTCAGTCGGGGGATGTGGTGAAGCTCTAACCCCTCGAATTTCTTCTCTAACTTTCTCACTGCATTGCAATAACCAGTCATAGCTGGACTTCTGACGTCCCATTCTTTCATCACCTGATTAACCACCAAATCTGAGTCGCCATAGACCATGAGGTGACGGACGCCGAGTGAAATGGCCATGCGCAACCCATACAAAAGTGCTTCATATTCTGCTTCGTTATTGGAGGAATCGAAGTGAATCTGTAGAACATATCTGAGCTTATCTCCTCGGGGGGAAACCAATACTACCCCAGCACTGGAACCATTCAGCATCTTAGATCCATCGAAGAACATGGTCCAGTGCTCCGAGTGAACTTGAGTCGGAAGTTGCTGTTCGATCCACTCGGCAATGAAATCTGCAATTGCTTGGGACTTGATAGCTTTCTTTGCCTCAAACTTGATATCTAGGGGAAGAAGTTCAATCGCCCATTTGGCTACTCGACCAGTTGCATCTCTGTTGTGCAAAATCTCTGATAGTGGAGCGTCGCTGACGACTATAATGGAATGATCAGAGAAGTAATGTGCAACCTTCTTCGTGGTCATATAAATCCCATATACAAGCTTCTGGTAATGAGGATATCTTTGCTTTGAAGGAGTCAAAACTTCAGAAACATAATATACTGGGCGCTGAACTTTGAAGGCCTTTCCTTCTTCTTCCCGCTCGACCGTAAGTACTGTACTGAAAACTTGTCCTGTGGCTGCAATGTAAATCAGCAAAGGCTCCTTGCTGATTGGGGCAGCAAGCACCGGCTGGGTGGAGAGCAGAGCTTTGAGCTCTGTAAACGCTGCATCAGCTTCTGGAGTCCACTCGAACTTGTCGGACTTCTTCATCAGTCGGTAAAGAGGCAGTGCCTTTTCACCAAGGTGAGAGATGAATCGACTTAAAGCGGCCAGGCATCCTGTAAGCTTCTGGACATCATGCACACGCACAGGACGTTTCATCCGGACTATAGTACCAATTTTTTCAGGATTGGCGTCGATTCCCCGTTCGGAAATGAGAAAACCGAGTAACTTCCCACCTGGAACTCCGAACGTGCACTTTGACGGATTGAGCTTGATATCATACCTCCTGAGGTTGGCAAAGGTTTCAACAAGGTCAGTCAGCAGGTCGGAACCCTTCCGTGACTTGACCACAATATCATGCATGTATGCCTCCACATTCCAACTGATTTGAGTGAGCAAACACTTCTGAATCATCCTCATGAACGTGGCTCCGGCATTCTTGAGGCCGAACGGCATGGTGACATAATAGGCGTCTAGGCCCGTACAGACGGATCTGATGGTACCCGGAATAGGCGTCTAGGAAAGACAAACGCTCACATCCCGCAGTCGAGTCGACTATCTGGTCGATGCGGGGGAGAGGAAAATGATCTTTCGGGCAGGCCCGATTGACATGCTTGAAATCAATGCACATGTGAAGTGACTTGTCCTTCTTGGGGACCATGACAACATTGGCGAGCCACTCGGAGTGGTAAATTTCTTGGATGAACTCCGCTGCTAAGAGCCGAGCCACCTCCTCGCCAATGGCCTTCCTCTTCTGGACAGTGGACCGTCAAAGATGTTCTTTCACAGGTTTAAATTTTGGGTCGACTCGTAGACGGTGCTCAGCCAGCCCCCTGGGAACTCCAGGCATGTCAGCAGGCTTCCATGCGAAGATGTCCCAGTTCTCACGGAGGAACTGGATGAGCGCTTCTTCCTATTTGGAGTCGACCGTCATTGAGATGTGAGTCCGAGCAGTGTTTGGATTGGTCGGGTGAATGTGAACTGCCTTCGTTTCACCGGACGACCGAAAAGCTGATTCTGAAGCAGGCTTCTTAGCCTGTAGCAACTCACTCGGATCTGCAGTCTTTTGATGCTCTTGCAGCTCGACCACCGTCATCTGAGCGTCAGCAATCTTTGAGCCTTTCTGAAAACACTCTTCTGCTTTCTTCCGATTGCCTGTAACAGTGATCACACCTTTGGGACCAGGCATCTTCAATTTGAGATACACATAACATGGTCGAGCGATGAAGCGTGCATAAGCTGGCCTGCCCAAAATAGCGTGATAAGCACTTTGGAAATCCACAACTTCGAATGTCAACTTTTCCTTGCGGTAATTCTTGGAATCACCGAAAACCACATCAAGAGCAATTTGGCCGAGTGACTCGGCTTTCTTCCCAGGAATGACTCCATGGAAACTCATGTTACTGGTGCTGAGCCTGGACATCGGAATGCCCATCCCTTTCAATGTTTCTACATACAGTATGTTCAAACCGCTGCCTCCATCCATCAGGACTTTGGTCAGTCGAGTGCCTTCGACAACTGGGTCGACCACCAGAGCTTGCCTCCCAGGGGTGGCAATGTGCGTAGGGTGATCAGACTGGTCGAATGTGATGGCAGTCTGGGACCACTTCATATAATTGGGTGTTGCCGGAGCAACCATATTTACCTCACGGTTAATAACCTTCAATCGACTTTTGCTCTCAACATCAGCAAAAATCATCAGGGTGGAATTGACCTGGGGGTACCCATAGTCACTATCTTCCTTGTCCTCAACTTTGTCTGACTCCTTTTCCTTATCTTTGGACTGCTTGCCCTGAAACTTCTGGATCAGAAGCCGACACTGTCGAGTGGTATGCTTTGGGTAAATGAGTTTACCCTCTTCATCTTTCTTGGTGTGGATGTGACATGGTAGATCCAAAACATCATTTCCATCTTGGTCTTTAACTTTCTTGGGGTTCCAAGGTCCTTTGGGTTTTCCCTTAAATTTTCCCTGGGTTACGGCCAGGGCCTCCCCAGGAGCGGCTGGCTCAGCTTTCCGCTTCTGTTTCCGACTGGAATTTCCTCCGGTTTCCTGGGCGACTGCTTTATGCTCGCCACTCCGGAGTCGATCCTCATCTTCACCATTAGCGTATTTGGTGGCAATCTCCATCATCCGATTCAGAGACATCTCTCCGGTTCGACCGAACTTCAGATTCAATTCTCTGTACTTAACGCCTTCTTTAAAGGCACAAACTGCTTGATGATCTGGTACATTTTCAACTGTGTGATGCAATGTGATCCACCTCTGGATGTAATCCCTCAGAGTTTCATTCAGTTTCTGTACGCAAGACCGCAATTCAGTAAGGCCTGCAGGTCGCTTGCATGTTCCTTCAAATGTGGTGACAAACACCCGGGAGAGATCCTCCCAAGTGTAAATGCTGCTGGGTGCTAACTGATTCAGCCACGCTCTGACCGAGCCTTCTAACATGAGAGGCAGGTGTGTCGGAGTAAATAGCCATGGGTAGCCTAGCCGGCTTCCCCTGGCCCTTCTGAAAAAATTACGAGCCCATCCGGCTCCCAGGAATCCAAGACATGGGGCCGTCTTCCCCTTGCTGGCTGTCACCCAGGCCAGCTCGAAGAAGGCGGCCCGACTTTACCCCTCATGAAGAAAACCATGGGAGGCCGACTCGAAGAAGCCGGCTCCAAGACACCGACTCCAAGAAGCCGGCTCCCATAAAGCGGTCGAGACCGTACCCTCAAAGTTTGCACCCACCTAACGGTGGTGCGACGGGGCGTGGCTACAGTGAAGCCTGCCACCCCCGAATCCCGGAGCACGCCTGGCACAGTGCGCCGTACGGAGTAGGCCTGACCCGTCCGGTGCGGCACTGTTGCCATGTTGACCTTGGTGTCACCCACGACGGGCCGCCAGCGTGGCCCACAGATGGTGGGCCCCTTCGGGTAGAGAGACGCCCGAAGGCGGCCACGCCTCCAACCAGTCGGCCCAAGACAGAGCCGGCTCCCCGCAGCCGGCTTACCGCCTCCCTCGAAGGAGACGCCCCATTAAGGAGACCAGACGCGGTGAGGCTACAGCGATCGCCCGACGGGCGGCGGCACTGTAGCCGCGCCTACCACGACGAAGCCCACATCACCAAGATGAAGCCATAGTAACCAGCCGCCGACCAGGCCCTGGACAGTGGGGCCTGCCTGTCGACCAAGGGGCCGGCAGCCGGCGGAGCCCACCAGTCGGCGGGCCCCAGCAGCCGGCGCAGAAGCCGGCGAGTGCAGTCACAGGCGGCTAGGCCCCGCGCCTAGTCGGATTACCATTGTACCCCCGGGGGGTAGGCCTATATAAACCCCTCGAGGCACCCATGCAAAGGGTTCGACCCCCTGCTAGTCTTAGACACCACGCAAGGAGAGGAAGCAGGCTAGCCGTGCCCTTCTTCCCCCTCACACCAAACAGCTCAAGGAGCATTGTGTAGTTACTTGTCCATCTAGTGATCATGCGGAGACCCCGCGGAGCAGCAGTAGGGGTGTTATCTCCAAGGAGAGCCCCGAAGCTGGGTAAGATCCGCCGGCGTGCATGTCTTCGCCTTATCCCGTTTCCAGGCACCGGCGATGTCTTACTGGCTCCCACAATGATAAGCCACCCGATGGCATATGTCGCACCTACCACCTGACATTTGGCGCCCACCGTGGGGCCAGGTGCACCGTCGTCCGGAGACCTATTCTGGACGGGAACCCTATTCCTCCCCCGCAAGCGTAGCCAGCCCGGCACGCCCAATGGCGCTTGCCACGACGCGCTGCAAGGCGTCACCAGCATCTGCGCGGCGAGCAGCCTCGCCGATCTCCTCGACGAAACCCTCATCTCCGACGAGCTCGCCTCCGATGCGGGCACCGACCACCTCGCCAACCTTCTCGGCCAGCTCCATGTCTCCACCGAGCCTGCTGTAGACCTGGAGTCGGTTGGCTCCACCGACCCGATGCCTGTCGACTCCGACACGGCCTCCCACGACACCTTCCCCGCCGACGTCACGATCTACAACGACCCGCTCCCTCGAGCCGACGGCTGCGATACCGTCACTACCGAAGTGATGGTTGTCGGCCACGGCGGCCCAGCCGGCGAGAGCGCCCACGACGCCCCGCACGCGGCGGCCCATGACTTGTCCACCCCCCTCCCGGCTGATGCCGGCAACGAAGCACTGGAGGCACGCCGCCTCGCCCTCCTCGCAGAGGGCCGGAGGCTGGCTTCCGTAAGACGCCTCACTGAGGCCTACCAGCGCGAAGCTGATCGCGCCGCCTTCGGCACGCCGGCCCCAGGCGGGCCAAGCCGGGCCGGCCTTGTCAAGCAACGCGGCGCCGTCATCGCCGACACGCTGGGAGTTGACCGCCCAGTCTATGCCACTCCGCTCGAGAACTTGCGTGGCGCCCAAGCGGCCGTAGACGAGTTGGACGGCTTGGAGGCCGAAGACCTCCCCCACATGACCCGGCGCATCCAGCAACTGATTGACGCAGCCGCGTAGCGTCACGAAGCGGACGCCCGCGCGGGAAGCCCTCCCCCGCGCCGAGATCACGGCGCGACGTCCCGGACGCCGGCTACGAGCAACGCCCGCGCGCGGCGCGAGAAAGAGCCGGCTGCCAGCCGTAGCCGGACCCGAATCTCCATCGAACGAGACGTGGAAGGCCATCCCTGAGCCATGGAATGGTGGGGCATCCCGCCTCCGCCTCCGCCCCGTGGAGAGAGATATCCCACCCCGCCGCCAATGGCGCACCCGACTCTCAGCGGCCGGCTAGGCCGCCGCGAAGGAGTCGGCGAGAACGACGCCCGCCATCGGATCGACCGCCTGGCGCGATCCCTGGCGTTGGAAGAGGAAGACGATGTCGGCCCACCTTGTTTCGGCCCCCGCATCCGCGACGAGCCCTTCCCCAAAGGGTTCTCGCTCCCAAGAGACACGCCCAAGAACAACGGCTCCGTGAAGCCGGAGGATTCGCTAATCGACTACTCCACCGCGGTTAGCATAGCCAACGGCAACCGGCGCGTTGCCGTGAAGTACGTGCCCCTCATGTTGCAAGGCACGGCGCGGACCTGGCTCAACAGCCTCAAGCCTCTCAGCATCAACAGCTGGCTAGATTTCACCAAAGCTTTCATCTGCAACTTCACCAGCACCTACAAGCGGGCTCCCAAGCCCAGACAGCTCTCCTTGTGCGTACAAGGCCCCGCCGAGTCCACTAGCGACTACCTCACGCGTTGGGTCGAGCTCCGCAATTCTTGCGAGGGGGTGCACGAGGTGCAAGCCATCGAGTACTTTACAGCCGGATGCCGAGAAGGCACCCTCCTCGAGCACAAGCTCCTCTGCGACGAGCTGGCCACCCTCGATGAGCTTCTGGACATAGCGGACAAGTACGCCACCGCCGACTCCTCAATGAAGACCGAGCTTCGGGTAGACGCGTCCAGAAAGGTACTCAACCCGGCGCCCAAGACACCGGCTGGGGATTCCGGCCGACACCCCCACTCGAACGACCACAAGCGCAAGGGCCCCGCGCCGCCTCCCGCCAGTCGGCAGGTGGCCACAGTTGAAGACGCGCCGCCTGAAGAGCGTCCGGCGCCCAAGAAACCCAAGGGCGGCAGGCCGGCTTGGCAGCCGGCTTTCTCCTACGAACAAACTCTCGACGCCCCGTGCAAGTTCCACAGCGGCGCGAAGCCGTCCAACCACACAACCCGAAAGTGCCATTGGCTCACCCGAATCTCAAAAGGCGAGGGGCTCGCGCCGCCTCCACCTGTCGGCCCGCCGCCTCCGCCTCCGCCGCCTCCGGCGGCTCGGCCCGCAGTCGGAGCCGTGCATGACGAGTTCCCTGACGAGCAAGCAACCTACATCGTCTTTACCAGCTAGCCCGAAGACCGGCGCAGCAAACGCCGAGAGCACCAGGAAGTCAGCGTGGTCGCTGCCAACCCCGCCGGACACATGCATTGGTCAGAAAAGCCCATCGGCTGGAGCCGGGCCGACCATCCAGAGGTGATGCCGTCTCCCGGCTCTTATGCTTTGGTCCTGGAAGCCACCCTTGCAACGGACAGACGCGCCGCCCGCTTCTCCCGTGTGTTGATAGACGGCGGGAGCAGCATCAACATCCTGTACTGTGACACCCTGGAGAAGCTAAACGTCAAGACGAAGCAGCTCATGTCTACTCGGACAGTGTTTCATGGCATCGTACCCGGCCTGTCCTGCGCCCCCATTGGCAAGATCAAGATTGATGTACTTTTTGGGGACAAGGAGCATTTCCGCCGGGAAGCGATCTGGTTTGAAGTGGTGGACCTGGAGAGCCCTTACCATGCGTTGCTTGGCCAACCTGCCTTGGCCAAATTCATGGCAGTTCCCCACTATGCATACCTCAAGATGAAGATACCAAGCACCAAAGGCATCATCACCATAGCCGGCGATTACAAGAAGTCCTCTGAGTGCGCGGTTGCCAGCAGCCGGCTGGCCGAGTCCCTTGTAATTGCCGAGGAAAAGAAGATTTTGGACCGAGTCATGGCCATAGCCGGCAAAATAGTCGACCGTGTCCCCTGACCCGAAGGAGCATGATGCTCAAGGATCTTTCCAGCCGGCCAAGGAGACGAAGAAGATACCTCTTGACCCCGAGCACCCAGAGAGGTTTGCCGTCATCGGGGCAAACCTGAACAGCAAATAGGAAGGCGAGCTCGCCGATTTCCTCCGTGAGAATCGGGACATCTTCGCATGGTCCCCCAAGGACATGCCGGGTATTCCGAGGAAATTCGCCGAGCACAAACTACATGTTCGAGAAGATGCAAAGCCAGTCAAGCAACCCCTTCGCCGACTGTCGGAGGAGAAATGCAAAATTGTAGGGGAGGAGATAGCCCGGCTTTTGGCAGCCGGCTTCATTATGGAGGTTTTCTTCCCGGAGTGGCTCGCCAACCCGGTCCTCGTGCTAAAGAAGAACAACAAGTGGCACATGTGCATAGACTACACAAGCCTCAACAAGGCCTGCCCCAAAGATCCCTTTGCCCTGCCAAGGATAGACCAAGTGATAGACTCCACAGCCGGATGCGAGCTGTTGAGTTTCTTGGATGCTTACTCCGGATATCACCAGATAAAGCTAGATCCGGACGACCGCCTGAAGACCGCCTTCATCACGCCATTTGGAGCCTTCTGTTACCTGACTATGACATTCGGCTTGAGAAATGCCGGTGCCACTTTTCAGCGTTGCATGCGGAAGTGCCTCCTCAAGCAGCTCGGCAGAAACGCTCACGTTTACATGGATGACATCGTGGTGAAGACGGAGAAGCGCGGCACCTTGCTGGGAGACCTCAAGGAAACGTTTGAGAACATGCGCCGATTTCAAATCAAGCTCAACCCCGAGAAATGCATGTTCGGAGTGCCAGCCGGCCAGCTCCTAGGCTTCCTGGTCTCCGAACGCAGGCGCTTGGGTGGCCAGCCGGCCTGGGGACTGCACCAGCACAACAGCCGGCGGCCGACTCCAGCATCTCACCGCCCAGCCCGCCCACCCTGGTGGCGGTAGCTACTTTGGCAGTAGAAGAAGTCGCGGCTCCGTCATGGGCTCAGTCCATCCTCAACTTCCTAGTAAACCAAGATCTGCTGGCTGATGAAACAGAAGCAAGACAAGTCCAACGTCGAGCCGGAGCATACACAATCGTCAACAGAGAACTGGTCAAGCGCAGTGTTACTGGAATCCTCCAACGGTGCGTCGAGCAAGATAAGGGCATTGCAATCCTCAGAGACATTCACCAAGGAGAATGCGGCCACCATGCGGCCTCAAGATCACTTGTCGCCAAAGCCTTCCGCCATGGTTTCTTCTGGCCGACTGCTTTGGATGACGCCAAAGAATTAGTCAAGCATTGCAAGGGATGCCAACTCTTCAGCTCCAAGCAACACATGCCGGCTTCGGCACTCAAGACCATTCCCCTCACTTGGCCCTTCGCCGTTTGGGGACTGGACATGGTGGGCCCATTCAAGACAGCGCGCGGCGGCATGACGCATTTGCTCGTCGCCGTGGACAAATTCACCAAGTGGATTGAGGCGAAGCCGATCAAGAAGCTGAATGGGCCGACTGCTGTGACGTTCATCGCAGACATAACAACTCGGTACGGCGTGCCACACAGCATCATCACCGACAATGGCACGAATTTTGCCAAAGGAGCCTTGGCACGTTTCTGCGTAGCCCAAGGTATCCGACTGGACTTAGCATCCGTTGCCCACCCGCAGTCAAACGGCCAGGTCGAGCGAGCCAATGGCCTCATCCTCTCCGGCATCAAGCCTCGACTGGTCGTACCTCTGGAGCGCTCAGCCGGCTGTTGGCTCGATGAGCTGCCGGCTGTCCTCTGGAGTCTGCGCACTACACCAAACAAGTCAACCGGCTTCACCCCTTTCTTCCTTGTATATGGTGCCGAGGCGGTCATCCCAACTGACATCGAGTTCGACTCGCCTCGAGTAACCATGTACACGGAAGCGGAGGCCAAGGAAGCACGAGAAGACGGCGTTGACCTGCTGGAAGAGAGCCGGCTGTTAGCCCTCAGCCGGTCTGCCATCTACCAGCAGGGTTTGCGCCGCTACCACAGCCGGAAGGTCAGGCCAAGATCTTTCCAAGAAGGCGATCTTGTGCTCCGGCTGATCCAGCGAACAGCCGGCCAGCACAAGCTCTCAGCCCCTTGGGAAGGCCCCTTCGTCATCAGCAGAGCTCTAGGCAACGACTCCTACTACCTGATCGACGCACAGAAGTCGAAGGCACGCAAAAGAGACGACTCCGGCAAGGAGTCAGAACGACCATGGAACGCCAACCTCCTTCGAAGATTTTACAGCTGAAAGGCAGTATGTATCGCGCTAACTTTTGTATTAAGTACAAGACAATAGGCCCCCCGAGGAGGGCTCGGGGACTGCCATCCCTTATTTATGAATGAAAAGTATCATGCTTATGACCTTGTCATTTCATTTACTTGTTCCGTCCGGCACCGAGTTCGACTAGTCGGCTCGGGGACTGGCCAACTGGAGTTATGTTAGAAGTCCTACCCGCAGTCAGACAAGTAGTGTGTCGGCTCCCAAGCCTTCTCTTGCCAAAAGTCGCAGTTCGAAGAACCGGCTGTCCGGCTGGCAAGAGTTAAAGGCAGGAACGGGCGCCCACACGAAAAACGGCTAGGGACTAACGGACTAATATAACAAAAGCCGGTTTTTCTCCCACCGCCGAATGGCTACCAGAGTAGCCGGCCGGCCGGTTTCCATTCACTTCACTTCAATCCAAGAAAGCTCAAGTACTTGCCTCCCCAAAGAGGGAAGGCAGCAAAGGAAAAAGCCTAAGGATGAAAAGCATACGCGAATGGAAACCAAACATGCACATAATAATATTTACATAAAAAGACCTCCGAGAGGCCAGCATTCAACATAGTTTGGATACACCCCCAGTGGGTGGAACTGCGAAAACTTAACAAAGATTGTTCAAAAGAAAACAAGCAGGAAAGATAAAGACAGCAGATCAAGCTGGCGGAGCGGCCGACGAGCCGGACTGGTTGGCGGAGATGGTCGTGCCGGCTGAAGGAGCGGCCGGCTGGCGAACTTCGGCTTGGTCGCCGCCTCCCGCAGAGGGCGTGCTTCCACGCGCCTCGTTGCTGGAGGCACGGTCGGCCTGAGGTCGGCCGGTTGTTCCACCGGCCGGCTCGACGTCTTCGCCGTCCTCCTCTTCATCATCCTCGCCTTCGTCGCTGGAGGCAATCTCCTCCGCCGAGTCCTCGCCCACCGCCGGGTTCAGCCCGAACCACTCCTCCGGCTGAGCAGCACCGTCATCATCGATTTCGGGTGCGAAAACGCTAATGTCGGTGCACTCGGCGATCGTCGAAGCTCGCTGGGTGATAGCCGGCCTCACCTCCTCCAGCTCCGCGTCGGCCTCCATCCGCCAAGTGCACAGCTGGTCCAGGCTCAGCCCTGGGTACCAAGCCCGAACGAACTCCAACGCCCGCCCGGCTCCGAGGCGGGCCGCCGACGCCTTCCAAGCCTCAAAGCGACCAACTGCGACCTCTAGCCAGTCGGCAGTTCGGCTTGGGGTGCGGGGGATCGTCTCGCCGGGCCAGAGGGCGGCCAACACTTGCGGCCCGGCACGTTGGAGCCGGCGAAGCATCCGATGAGCCGGCTGCAACCGCGCCTGGACAGCCAGGAGCTGCTCCTGAAGTGTCCGGTTCGCATCCGGCGCGATGTTGGCCCCCGCCTGACGACGCGCCTCGCGATGGGCCTCAATGCTTTGGGCGGCGAAGGCGGAATAGCCGGGGAAGTAGTCTACACCAAAAAACAAGCAGCAGCTCAAGATAAGCCAAAAACCCAGGCGGCAAGGGGCAGGGGAGGGCCGAGGAAGGCGGCTTACCATCGATCAAATCCTCGATCCGGCCGAAGCCTTCATCCAGGGCTCGCCGGGTCTCAGACCAGCTCGCCTCCTCGGTCTCATACTCCGCCTTCAAGGTGGCTTCGCTATCCTGCGCCGCCTGCAGGGGCGCCTTGTGGCTCTCCTCTTGGTCGGCCAGCTTCTTGGCTAGGCGATCCCGTTCCTGGACCAAGGCGGCGTACTCGGCCTCCTTGGTATGAAGGGCGGCCTTCGCTTCGCCGAGCTCCTTCCTCAAGTCGGCGTTGGCCCCTGAAGACAAAGAAAAAGAAAAACCAATAAGGAAAGAGTCGTCAAGAAAGATCCGACCCGACTGCGCAGCAGTCGGCCCGTATCTCGGGGACTACACCCAGTGGGTGCGCTGATGCGCCCCCACAGGAGACATACAAGATCGAGCACTTACTTCGGCTGTCGGCCAGGTCGTCGGTCCTCCGGCTCAACTCCTGAGCCTGGGAGTTGAAGGCGGCAGCACGAAGGTTATGTTATTCCTGAAAGTTCAGAAAAAAGCAAAGTAAGGTAGCTGTTGAGAAAGAACAGACCCGACTGCGCAGCAGTCGGCCCGAATCTCGGGGACTACACCCAGTGGGTGCGCTGACGCGCCCCCACGGAAGAAATTAAGAAAGCAAAGCAGCCAAGAACGAAGGACTCACCCGGATGGTGGCTCGCGTCGACAAGAACTCCTGGGTGAACTGTTGCAGCAGGGCGGCCTGAGCTTGCAGCCGGCTCCGGACCCCTTGAGCCACCACATTCAGCTCGCCAGTTCCCCCGCTGGGAGTCCACTCGGACGTGGCAGTGCTGGCCGCCTCCAGATCTTCCGCCGACTGGCCTGCGCCCGCGACTCGGCGCAACTCCGGCGGAGCGGCGCCTCCCCCTGCGCGCTGGCTCGTCGCCGGCTGCACCTCGAGGCCGGCTCTGTTCTCCGGCTCGCCTCCGGTCGGCCCCTCTGGCGCCGCTGACGACTGGCCGCCTTGGCCCGCTCCGGTTGGCGCTGCTGGCAGCGCTCTCCTCGCGAAGGCCACAAGGTCCTCCCCCCTCTCCATCAGCGGCGGGTCTTGGACGATCTCCTCCGCCAAGGGCAATGGGGTGTCGGGGGCTACGGCTCGGAGAGGAATGGCGAGCAGCGGAGGCTGGTTGCGCGAGCTTTCTGCCTCCGTCTACGCGGTAGCCGCCTCCGTCTGGGCCTTGGCTGCCGCGTCGGCCTGCTCCCTCGCCGCCTGGGCGGCCGCCTTCTCCGCCGCCTCGCGCTCCTCCCGCGCTTCGCGGGCGTTCTGCTCTGTGGCCTCCCTGAGATCGGCGCGGGGGTCCACGCGGGGGGAGCTCGAAGACCCTCCAGCCGGCCCCACGATGGAGCCGCCCGGACCCCGCTCAAGGGAAAGCGGCGCCCTGTCCAGCAAGCGAGAAAAAGTTAAGAAGAATATTCGAAGAGAAAGAGAATGATGAAGGGCATGCGACCAGGCAATCGGTGACTTACGCTGAAACCGCCTGAGGCTGCTTCACCGCCTTGCGGAAGCGGGCCGCCTTCGCGGCCGCCTCGTCTCGTTTTGTTGCCGCGGTGGAGGGCTTGGACTTGTTCGGCCGACTGCCGAAGAGGCCTGAAGCGGCCCGGCGCTTTTGCGTGCCGCCGGTGGCCGGTGCGATGGACGAGCCCGCGCCCTGATAGTCGGCCGCCGGCTGGCGACGCGGGGCGACTTCGGCTTCAGCATCGTCCGGCCAGTCCTCGAAGCTCGCGGTGAACCTTGAGCCTCCGGGCTCGGCGTTGTCCCCCACGACGGCGTCCTCCATGGCGGCCGCCACCAAGTCCGGGTCATCAACGTCGTCCACCGTGCGGTCGGGGGCATACTGGCGTTCAATCCATGCCACCCCGGCCGGCGGCGGAAGAAGAGGGTTTTGCTCAAAAGAACCGACTGGTCAGAAGCCGGCCGTCACGAAGCCGGCTGACGACAAAAAGAAGATACAGAGAGAAGCTTACCACGGGCGGAGGATTGGCGCAAGAATACGGCGCCTTGCCGTATTGCCAGTCCCCGGCGAGCTTGCAGTTGGCGATGTAATTAACCATGAGCGCCACCTCCGCGTGGGGCATTTCCCATGTGCTCAGCCGGCTTGGGTCGAAGCGGCCGCTCATCTGACACATCATATGGGGCCGGCTTTGGAGAGGAAGGATCCGGCGCTCCATGAAGGCGGCCACCAAGTCGGCCCCGTGCAGGCCTTCCGACTGGATCATCACCCGAAGCCGGGAGACGGCGGCGTTCCCGGCCGGAGACAGTGACCGGGACCGGAAACCCCACGAGGGCTGCCTCCCAGCCAGCGGGCCGGCTACGTAAGCCAGTAGGTTGATGTAGTCTCCTTGCTCGGCGACGTTCCTCACGTAGAAGTACGATTTTTGCCAGACCTTCACCGACTGGATTAGGGGGATGGACGGGAACGGATTGTTCTCGCTCGCCCTTCTCATGGCGATGAAGGCCCCGCAGGGTGCAGGCACGCCGGCGACGATGGTGCCGAGTTTGCTCTGGAAGAACTCTCCCCAGAGCTCCAGCGTGGGGAGCAGCCCCAAGAAGCCTTCGCGGAGGGAGACGAAGGCCGACAGCAGCATCACCGCATTGGGCGTGAGGTGATGCGGCTGGAGGTTGTAGAACTCGAGGAAGGAGCGCAGAAATCCGCTCGCCGAAGGCCGAAGCCGCGCAGGCAGTGCGAGCGGAAGACGACCTGCTCGCCCTCCTCCGGCGCCGGCGAGATCTCCGTCTCCGGCGCCAGGCGGACCTGCATGAGGTTGGCGCCGGTCAGGCACCGAGTCTGGCGGAGGAACTCCACGTGATCCTCATGGACGTTGGAGCCGTCCCACGAGCTTGACAGCGCCATGGGAGCGAAGCGATGTGGAGGCGCGGCGGCGCTGAGATGGGAGGCTGCGGCGACAACGAGAGGAAGAAGCAAGGATGAGAGGGGGCGGAGCGGGAGAGAGCGTGCGAACCTCTGTCGCTCCCCCTCCTCCCCCTACTTATAGGCTCGCGTGCGAAACCGAGGAGGCGCGGCGTGGGGAAGCGTGGGGATCGATCGTGCCCACTCCCCCACGTCCCGCGATTACTGTGCCATGATGGTGGAATAAAACTGCTGTGGGAAGGCGAGCGGCCCATGTGGGCCACGGGAGATCCGCGCTCGGACCGAGGCCTGTGAGTGGCGGGCCCGGGCCTGCGGCGACGTCCCGTCGCGCGCGTGCGTTGGCAGGATTTCCTTGCCACGTGGTCCGCGTCCCTGCCTGCGAGAACCGGAGCTCTCTAAAGTCGGCGTGCACAAGCAAAGCCGGCTCTTCAGGATAGGAAGCTGACCAAGCTTCTCGTCCCCCTGACCGCCTCGAGGCTCGATCAGCTTCGGGGACTACTGTCGGAGTAAATAGCCATGGGTAGCCTAGCCGGCTTCCCCTGGCCCTTCTGAAAAAATTACGAGCCCGTCCGGCTCCCAGGAATCCAAGACATGGGGCCGTCTTCCCCTTGCTGGCTGTCACCCAGGCCAGCTCGAAGAAGGCGGCCCGACTTTACCCCTCATGAAGAAAACCATGGGAGGCCGACTCGAAGAAGCCGGCTCCAAGACGCCGACTCCAAGAAGCCGGCTCCCATAAAGCGGTCGAGACCGTACCCTCAAAGTTTGCACCCACCTAACGGTGGTGCGACGGGGCGTGGCTACAGTGAAGCCTGCCACCCCCGAATCCCGGAGCACGCCTGGCACAGTGCGCCGTACGGAGTAGGCCTGACCCGTCCGGCGCGGCACTGTTGCCATGTTGACCTTGGTGTCACCCACGACGGGCCGCCAGCATGGCCCACAGATGGTGGGCCCCTTCGGGCAGAGAGACGCCCGAAGGCGGCCACGCCTCCAACCAGTCGGCCCAAGACAGAGCCGGCTCCCCGCAGCCGGCTTACCGCCTCCCTCGAAGGAGACGCCCCATTAAGGAGACCAGACGCGGTGAGGCTACAGCGATTGCCCGATGGGCGGCGGCACTGTAGCCGCGCCTACCACGACGAAGCCCACGTCACCAAGATGAAGCCACAGTAACCAGCCGCCGACCAGGCCCTGGACAGTGGGGCCTGCCTGTTGACCAAGGGGCCGGCAGCCGGCGGGGCCTACCAGTCGGCGAGCCCCAACAGCCGGCGCAGAAGCCGGCGAGCGCAGTCACAGGCGGCTGGGCCCCGCGCCCAGTCGGATTACCATTGTACCCCCGGGGGTAGGCCTATATAAACCCCCCGAGGCACCAATGCAAAGGGTTCGACCCCCTGCTAGTCTTGGACACCACACAAGGAGAGGAAGCAGGCTAGCCGTGCCCTTCTTCCCCCTCACACCAAGCAGCTCAAGGAGCATTGTGTAGTTACTTGTCCATCTAGTGATCATGCGGAGACCCCGCGGAGCAGCAGTAGGGGTGTTATCTCCAAGGAGAGCCCCGAAGCTGGGTAAGATCCGCCGGCGTGCATGTCTTCGCCTTATCCCGTTTCCAGGCACCGGCGATGTCTTACTGGCTCCCACAATGATAAGCCACCCGTTGGCATATGTCGCACCTACCACCCGACAAGGTGCTTCATGGCTACCTCATCGTTCCCACCGTCAGTCTGGACAGCCACTCGGTAATCTTCAAGCCAAGTATCGGGCTTGGACTCACCGGTGAACTTACAAACTCCAGTCGCCAACCTGAAGTTGGGAGGAATTACAGCGGCTCTGATGGCTCGACTGAAACACTCTGGCCCTGAAACATGTACTCTGCTACTGGTAGGCGCATCTCTGTCGTGGCCTTCTCGGTGAGCTCTATTCCTGTCGACCAAACCTTGAACGAGAATGGATCTCGCATCAAAGCCTGGTTCCCTGGGGTCGACTGGAATTCACCACCCAACACTATGAGGGCATCTGTCCACCTGCTGTCGAGGCACATATGACCCACTCCTCGGGGGAGGGGTTGGCACTCGACGTTGATCATCACGATCGAATCGGTGATCATACTGCTCATTCCTTCTATACTGATCACGCCGGTCTCCACGTCCCTCACGCCTCGGAGGCGATCTTGGGCTGTGAGCCGACTGGACTGTATCCGCTGCAACGGATCGACTATGGATCCTGTTCCGCGACTGAGAAATAGCGGAATTCTGGTCTCCTGCTGCCCGGAGCAACGCTCTGATTTGCAACAAGCCTCTGCCAGCCTCTGACTGGGAGGGCTGAATCGACTCCGCTATACGGGCCGCAGCCGCCAAATTCTGAATCGGAGTACGATATACATGCGGGGGCGGAAAGAGTTGACGCCGACTGGATTCTGGAGCCCGTTGACGCGCTCGCCTGTCGAGTATTCGCTGGAGATTCTCCAGTCGAGTGCGCTCAGCCAAGTTAGCCAAGCGCCCGTCCTCCAAGGCTCGGGCCTCGGGGGTTTCTCCAACGATAGGAGTGTGGAGTGCATCCATGTTCCGGCGGCGAAGTTCCTCCCGCTGCAACGACGTGAGAGGCTCGGGGAGATACTCCTCGTGAGGACGCGACGAGTCGCCCCCATCCGCGCCTCCGTCAGCGCGGGGGAAACCGGGAGGACTGTGTGGCCCATCGATCACCAGAACCTCTGTAGCTGGGTAACTGCTGTCGCATTCGGATGCGGTCTCTGCGGAGCCAGTCGACAGGTCGAACAGGCCGTAGAGGGATTCGTCGGGCTCGATTGCCGCGACTTGTGGGGTGGCCGACTGGCGGGGCACCGCATGCCTCACCCACCTCTGAAGCCTCGACCGACCGGAGCGCTTGCACCGGCGAGAAACAGGGTAGGGAGATGCCACAGGAGCCGACCGATATTGGGTCGACGGCTGCCGCAGGAGGACACCACGGACGCATGCGCGAAAGTGCGTCGCCCCGCCGACGGGGAGCGCGTCGACGTCGAGTGGAGCCTCCTGAAGCCAAGCGGAGTCGTCGACGATGAACGTGAGCGCGCCGAGACGGATCTCGCGGCCCTGCACCAAAGCTCCGCCCGAAACCATGATCAAGGAGATCGGAAAAAATCGCAACTTCTCAAACTAGGCGCTAAGACTCCTAGCCCCAAGGTGGGAGCCAACTGTCGTGGTTCTAACTCTGACAGTGATGTAGGGGGGTAAGTATGGAGAGGCGAGGTCTTAGCTATGGAGAGGTTGTAAGGACGCAAGGTTTACGAGTTCAGGCCCTTCTCGGAAGAAGTAAAAGCCCTACGTCTCGGAGCCCGGAGGCGGTCGACTGGATTATGTGTGTATGAGTTACAGAGGTGCGAACCCTTGTCTCGGAGGAGGGGGTGGCTTATATAGAGTGCGCCAGGACCCCGGCCAGCCCACGTTACGAAGGGTTCAATGTACATTAAGGTAGGGCGTTACTGATAACGCTAGTAATAAAGTGCTATGATGACCATAAAAGCTACTTAATGACCGACCGTTAGCATGCAGAGTGACTTTAGGTCTCTTGGCCATCGAGTGGTTGGATCTTGGTCGAGTAATTGCTTCTTGGTCGAATGTCTTCGAGTCTGTCGAGTGGAACACCTCCAAGTCGATTGAAAGGTGATTTATTCTAGAGGTGTCTTTGGGTAGGGCAGTTAGGACAGGTCCGTGACCCTACCCTAGGTATATAGCTTCATCATGCAGCATTATCGTACAAACTAAAATCCACCGCCCTTACAAGTCACTAATGGGCAAATAAGTTTTCGAGTCTCTGGGCACTTGATGTTTCAAAAACAAATTCAGCTTCTGCGGAGAAATGAGCTCCACCGTGTGCCCGCGCGGGTGTGGCTAGGCATGAAGCGTGAGTACGTGCACGGTGCAGCTATTCTCTTCTTGTATACGTACACCACCTACGTGGGGTTGTGTGAGAGAGATACAAACCTAGAGAGATATAGTGTGTGGGTTCTTGAGAGTTTTTTTTGTGGGGGGGGGGGGTCAATCAAAAAACTTAACATATGCAATGTGTGTGAAATAGAGTCCTGGATATAACATATATATAGAGGGGGCGATCCACGAGAAGAGAGTGGAGGTATCATCGGCTTGAGGTGTCCATAGAATCAAAGAGAGGGATGATGTGTGTGTGTGTGCGCGCGCGATTGATAAAGAGTGTCATCGAATTTGTGTGTGCCCACGTCAAAGATATAGAGTGGCTGGCCTACTGGAACCTGAGATGGGACATGTGCAGTTTGTCTCTGTGGCATGTATACCTACCTGCAGCGCTCGACTATCGGTGTGTGGTGGGGGAAGAGGGAGGCCCAATTAACTATAGAGGTACAATGGCTGGTATATGTGTGGAGGAGGAGAGAGGCCTACCTCATGTATTAAGGAGATCGATCTGCCTCATGTATTAAGGGAGATCGATCGGCATCCATGCATATGTGCAGGAGATGAATAAGGTTGAGAGAGAGACAGAGCTAGAGTGCTGGAGGGGGTGGTAGTGGAGTTGCTTCTAACAAATGGTGGGATAGGCTTGCTAGACAAACGGAGGGCACGCCTGCAATATCAATAAGAGAGGAGATGGCTGGTTGTTGTCTGTGCACGTGCGTGTGAGAGACAGGACAGGAGGCATGGACGAATGATGAGGGGGGACGATGTGGCTGTGGTAAGCAGACGTAACTACATAGGAAGATCAATCGCCCTTTGTAAGAGAAAGCAGAGACATAACTTGTGAGGTACGTCGATCCATGGGGGGGTAGTTAAAGTCGATCTAGGTATATGTTGGGAGATCGATCGGTATACATGCATGTGTGTGTTAGAAGCAAATGATGCACGAGGAGAAGGATAGAGAGAGAGGGATGCATGTAGGAGGTGGTACGAGAGGCATACTATATCGAGGGGGAGGAGTGTGCGGGTACGAGAACGATGAAAAGAGTGGTGGGAGTGAGGCATGGACGGTGACAAGAGAAGAGGGGAAGCTTGTGTTTGTGCTAGGCACACCTGGCTAGAGAGGCATATCGATCGATGTGTGCCGTAAAGAAGGAGCTGGGGGGCCTACACACATCGTGGGTGAACGACCTAAAGTGAAAAGACGAATTTGCGCGATGGAGCTAGAGAATGCCGAGGGAGGGTGAGAGGGATGCGGGCGTGTGCATGCACAAGAGAAAGTTAGCGCTAGCTACAAAGATAAGAGGGTTGTGTGGGTGTAAAAGATGAATAGAGATCATATATACTTTATTATAAAAAGCAAATTCGGATATTTGAAGAATTTATCATAGTGTTTCAAACCGACGGATGTGTGAATATATATAACGGTGATACACATGGTGTGGTTATGAACATGGTATACTACATTTAATATATTTTATTTCTACTCTTATAAAAAAACGGAGTTGTTGATGATGGTGTGCCTGCCATCCTGCATTATAGGCCGTCTGATTTATATCTGGCGGATAGCAAGGAAACTATGATGGTTGAAGTTGGCAACAATCATGATTGTAGATTCTTATTGAAATAGGGAAACAAATTCAAATTTAGTTCGAATTGCAGTGGTAGTATAGACATTTGGAATGCACTAAAATGTTGGTATGAGTAGGTTACATGCATTATACAGCAAGCGAAAAAATTTAATCGGACATAACATGGATTCATACTCCCTCCTTCCATCTATATAGGGCGTAATGAGATTTTTAAGACCGCCTTTGACTATTGACAAGATTAATAGTACATGACATGCACAATGTGAAAATTATATCATTGAAAGAACCTTTCACAGACGAATTTAACAGTGTGCTTTGTGTAAGTTGCATGTCATATATCATTGCTCTAATATTTGGTCAAAGTTAGCATCGAAAAACGCATTAGGCCCTATATAGATGGAAGGAGGGAGTAGCTTTGAATAGCATTTGTATAGTAAAACGGGGCAAGACTCTCTCTTTGTGTGGTGTGAATAGTTTTATTTTTTCGTTTTCTCTTTGGTTGAGGGAAGTGCGAATTGATTTGGTACGTACATGTACAATATTACTACATGTTAGGCTTGTCCCTAAAATTCAACTCGCGTCTTGTTATATCCCGAAAATTCAGATATCGTGCTCCCAAAACTGGCGCCTTCACAACCCGCGCCTTGCTATCCCGAAATTACAACGCGCGCGAAAACTCCCTCCAGCTGCCAAATCCCGACACGTGAAATCCCCCTTCTAACCCTGAGCGGAAAGGGCCGCTAGTTCAAATTGATGGGGGGTACTTTTGTAACACACCCTACATTTTGGACAAGCGCGTTCCTAAGTCAAGCTTCACCCCCTCCCATCGCCCCCTTTTCGCCATTCGAAATCCCAGGGCGCCATAACCTCTCCGCTCCAGCCGCGAAACCCCACCCTCCTCCATCCGCCACGTCACCGCTGCCCAGTCGGAGCCTCTTCCCCGACGACGTCGTCCACCGCAATAGCTCGACGTCCCTCGTCCAGCTCCCTGGATGAGGATCCGTCGTCCATCTCGCCGTCCCGCCAGTTCAGCCGCCCCATCCTCCACCTCCAAGGAGCTGCTCCGACGATCACCTCGTCTATCACGGCTGCTCCATCCCCACAGCGCCGCCTTAACCTGATCCACCGAAACCGCAGCATCCTCACCGACTCCTCGAACGAAGCCGAGGCCTACTCGGCGCCACCAAAGAGGTTGTACACTCATCGCATCGCACCTTCTCCTTAACTCGACCTCCCGGCGCCGATGGTGCTCCATCCCGCACCCCCATGGAGCGGCTACCTTGAAGCCAGCGCCGCGGGCGACATCTCCACAGCGGCTCTTCCCCAGTGCGAGGCCCCTTCGGCGGCGGCGTCCATACCAGCCGGATCTGCTGCTGCTGCTCCGGCTCTCGCTCGATCGCTCGCTCGCCCAGCTGCTGCTGCTGCTCTCCCCCTCGCTCGTGCTGCTGCTCTGCTCCAATTAAGCCACACTTCAGTCGACTGAATCGACTTTTGGGTCAGTCGATTTTCAGGGGTTGGGGGTCTCGCCGGAGTTAAGGAAGAACCACCCGCAGCGGGGGCGGGGGCTCGCTGGAGAGGTACCCCACTATCTATCTTAGGGTTCAGGGTGGGGGGGTAGGCGGGGGGCCTAGAGGGCTGGCCGGGGCGGCGGTGGCGAGTTGTTTCGGGGCGGCGAGGCGGCGCTGGGGCCGGCGGTTCGGCCGGTGGTGGCTGGCGGCTCAGGGGGTGCAGGTTGAAGATGAACTGCAGGCCCTCCCTAAACTACATGTCAAGTGCCTCTCTGCTACCATTGCGTTCAGTTTCGACAGTAGCATTCAGATTCCACAGTAAATTTCAGTTTCGACAGTTAAGTTCAGAGTCAACAGTTTTTACCTCATCTGTTGTAGTCAGGTGGTTTTTGGTGATGTTAATTTTACATCCATTTTACATCATCTATTGGAGATGCTATTAGAATCCCACTTGAGATTGACGATGTATGTCTTGTGCTGCTTCAGCCTTGACGTCATACGGCTCACTGGAGCTGCTCCAACGACAGAACGATCCGTCACAACAGAGCAGTGCCCTGGACGCCGCCTACAGATTCCTCAGATCTTCCTCCACACCTCCGACAGCCACCTCTGCCTCAACTGCTTCAGCGACCAACCCAATGACGCTGAGGTCGACACGGCTACGGCAAAGAGGTTGTACACTTGTTGCATCACTTATTACTATACATTCACGTCGATCCATTAGGGCTATTTTGGTTCAATGGAAAAACATCGATCCACTGGTTGTTACCATCACTCTAAATTTCTGCATGCTCTCCTTACATAATCTCACCATATTTTTTCGTATGCATGTCAGATATTGTACACAGTCATGCTGAACATGTAGAGAAAAAGAGAAGAGTTTTGCGCGGCAATACAATGTCATGCAGACATCGCTCGATGGTGGGTTCAATGGCAAACCCTCCCCACCCCTCTCCAGATTGTAATCCAGAGGAAGATATCTATTCTGAGGCGGATTCGGACGCCGCTGACCACTCCTATTTACCCCCAAGGTGTTTGCTCTACCTTGGCATGATGATGTTAGTCATATCATGCATATGTTGCCTTGCAGTGCCTACTTTTGACATCATATAAGTCATCTGCTTAGTTTAGACATGTTCTGTAATGCCACCTGTTTAGTTTCTATATCATATATGGGAATTATGCAGTCCCATGTCTTTTACCAGCCATAATATATGTGAAATGTGCAATGCCATCCTGTTTAACCAGGCATCATATATTTGAATGATATCTTGCCCATCCTTTTCTTCATTACATTTCCATTTGTCGACAATGTTTGTACATTAAACTACTCTTCCTGTGAATCAGCCATTTGGGTGGGAGATGGAAAAATCTGGAGTGAAAACAAGGCCTTCAGAGCAGACAGTGCTACCTGTCGAGGCAGATCTCTTGTTGGGTCCCGATAGCTCCTCAGAGATGGATTCAGAGACAGATGACCAGTCCTATTCCCCCACTGAGGTGTATGCTCTAACTTGGCATGGTTATACTGCTCATATCATGCATACGGTGTCTTGCATTGCATAGTTTAGACATCATATACACAATATTCAACACTATGTTCTTAGTTCAGACATCATATCAAATGCCCTCTGTTTAGCATATAAATCACATGTCAATTAAATGATGCCATCCTGATTACTTAGATAACATGTAGGTGAATTATGTCATGCGATCCTGTTTAGTTATTCATCATATCTTTGAATTATGTTATGCTATGCTATCCAGTTTAGATAGACATCATATATGTGAAATTATGTCATGCTATCCGTTTTAGTTAAACAATATACATGTCAACTATTTCATGCCCTCTTTTTTCCACACTATCTATTGCATCTGTCTCTCATACAATGTCTGTACATTCAACTATGTTTCCTGTTTATCAACCATTTAAATTGGAGTGGGTGATGCCAGTATCTAGCGGACTAAAAACACGGTCTTAAAATAAAACAGTGCTACCTCTTGGTGAAGATAGCACCCCGGTTGTACATGCACAAGAACCAGCCCTACCACACATAACCCAAACTCTCGCAGATTGTACCCCTACTATGATGGACAGAGAACTATCTTCACCCAATCTAACCCCAGCCCCAGCCGATAGTAACCCAGTTCCTGTTGGCACAGCACCATCTCCACCACAGAGCTCCCAAACAAGAGCAGTTAGTAAGGCAGCTCCAGTGCCCAAAGGGCCAGTACTATCACGGCGAACCCCAACTCCACCAGTTAGTACGCCTATTCCTGTGGAGGAAGCACAACCAGCTAGTCGTAGTTTAGCATCTATCGCATTTGATGTTGTTAAATCGTATGTGTGTATCTTCCCATCTTGGAAATATTATACTGAAGATGAAGGAAAATGTCAGTTGCAGGTGTTTGTCCAGGAGTTATGTGTAAGTAATGTTATTCATGGCAATTACTTTGCTTCGTCCCATATAGCCTACCTCCATGATGGTTATAATACAACAAATTTTCCCATTTTTCTCTATAGAGAAGGAACGATTTGGAAACTCAGGATGAGGTAACCTATGCTAATACCTCTGCTATCTTCAAGAATGCTTGGTGGCAGTATCAGAATTACCTGAAGAAAACGTACTTCACTGGCAAAGAAACTCATCAAATTCCCTTACGTTCTCCTGAGACACATTTACTAGACGATGACTGGGAACGCCTTGTTCTGTACTGGTCCCAAACCAAGAATGTGGTAAGGTCTATGAGCTCATTTTCTATTTTTAAGTATTATATTCTTGCGTCTTACTGTACTCTGTTCATGTAGAACAAGTGCCTAAACCTGAAGAACAACTGTTCTAATTTAAGATTCCATTGCTACCATAGGACATAGATATATGTTTGTTTGATGCTTTTATTATGTACTAGTACTTGGCAATAGAAGACTTTGTAGTTTAATCCTGTCCACCTTACTAATGAACTGCTTCACCGAAATGAGTTTCATATACTAGTACATGCTAAACTTGTTATGTGTCTGCTTGTTTCTTCTTTTAGAATGCTGACAGAATATTGGGGAAGAGTGCCTTATTAAACAACGGTAAATGAAATAATGCAGATAAGGTTCAGGATAGTGACACATCCTGTCTTGGTTTAGTGTTGGAGTTACTGGCCACTACTGCTTGCACAAGCTATTCAAACTCACTGTCTGAATCAGTTCAGTTTCTTGAGTCTCAACTACAAGCTGAAAGACATCGATCAGCTGTGCTGCGACAAGAAGCGGAAGGACTGCGGAAGTCCCTGAAGCATTCAGATGCATACTTTCTGGTGCAACAGCAAGCGTTGGAGGATTTTAGCGCCAAACAGGACAAAGCTAATCAGCTTGCTAAGCTTATTGCCAGCATGGTGGATACCCAGGATAACGTTTCTTGAGCTCTTCTGAAGTTGTTTCAGTTATGCTCTTGTTTTGCTGCCACGTTTATTTGCACTGGTGGCCAATTTTGACGGCCAGTGTATATGATATGCTGCTTTGTTCCCTATATTTGCACTGGTGGCGAATTTTGATGCCCAGTGGATGTAATATGTGTAATAGTCGTGATAGCCTAGCGTCAGTTGCTTGCTTATTTATTTCCTTGTTGTCTTGTTTATTTGTTTGCTTGTAGTCATTGCAGTTCTTTTTCCGCGGTTAACTAGTGGCTGCAATAACCTATTTTTTAAAACTAGGCCACAATAACCATGGGCTAATATTTACTGTAGTGACACTGGGCCTCCAACGGGCCGTAGAAACAGTGGGTCTTCTACGGGCCGTAGAAACAGTAGGCCTTCTACGGGCCGTATCATCAATGGGCCTTATACGGGCCGTATGATTGATTGACCAAACATGGGCCAATAACAGGCCGCATTATGGCCGTAAACGGGCTAGAGTTGGAATCGTTCGTTCATGGGCCGACCGTAACGGGCCATTGTTAATAGGCCGTATTTGATGACGCTATGAAAATGGCCCAACGTATTAATGGACCACAAACGGGCCGACTATAACCATGGGCTGAATTTGGCCCACAAGCAGAAAATGATAGTAACGGGCCGTAAGTAAACGAATGCTGGAAATGAGCCCAAGAATAAATGGGCTCTGAGAAGGCCGAAAGATAACATGGGCTGGAAACGGCCCAACGGGATAACGGACCGTTAATGGGTATAAAGTGATACATTGTTCATTACGGGCCAATTTCACCACGGGTCGTTAATGGGTGTAAAGTGATACACTGTTCATTACATGCCAGTTTCACCACGGGCCGTTAATAGGCCAAGAGTTACACAGGGCCTCATATGGGCCAAAAGACGTCATGGGCCATATATGGGCCAGAAGTGAAAACGGGCTGGAATCATATTGGATGGCCCAGATGACGCTACTGGGCCTAATTCGGATATGGCGTAACGGGCCTTGGGTTAGCGGACTGTAAATGGGCTATATGCGAACAGGCCGTTAACAGGCTTTACATGGGCCGGCCCGCCACCTTTTGACCAAATCAAACGGGCCGGCCTTTTCACAGGAATGGGCCTCTGTTGGGTCGTGCCATGTGTCGACGTATCATAGGCGCCTATCTGACCCACTGACGAGCTGACACGTGTTTCGTCCGGCCAATAAGAATTTTACACGTGGAAATTTCCCATTGGTCGAGGCTGTTAACGGGTTATTGGATCCAAAACCCGACCCGATAGCTTAACGGCGTTCCGTTACTGTGGATGTCACGTGTCGGTCACCCTTGACGAAAGCACTTCTGTGACGCGCGATTTATCGTCATGGCAGTGGACACTTCCGTGATGATAATTTTGGTAATGTCATGCAACACTTCTACGACAGCACATGTATGACTATCTTGATTCTGTCATAAATTTGTCATGAATGTACATGCATGACAAGAAACACGACCTACTGTGACAAACACGTATCATCACGGAAGTGTATTTTTTTTGTAGTGATGCACCACATCCATGGCAACAACCATCTTACACCGTGTCTCGTTTATCATTTTTAGATTCATCAACATGTCTGCACCACAACCATGCCCCAACGAAGACCCAGACCCTCTTGAAGACCCCAAATTCTGGCTTATCCATCCAACCGCACCAACTTCAACATCCCGAATGTCTTTGCAGAAGGTATATTTAGTCACCTCAAAGTTTGACGAATACAAAGCTTTCCTTGTTCAAGATATGGGCTGGGGAGATGTCCTCAAGCTCAGACCACTTCCCAGGATTAACCTTAAATTCAGCATATGGGTCATGAATAGAGTGGACACTATTGTCATATCTATAATTCTTGATAATCTCAGGAGCCTGAGGTTTTCTGATGCTGATGTTCATAAGGTTTTTGGTATACCATGTGGGAAACTTGACATTTCACTATAGGAGCAACCTAAAGAAACAACCGTAAACATCATATGTGCCGCTCTCGGAATGCCTGAAAAAGGAAATCAGATTCTGAAATCAGCAAAGAAAGTTTTAAGCCGTCCACTCTCTGAAAAGTTCTCATCAACTATCAAGAAAGACAGTTTTAAAATGGCACTTGTTATTTTTGTTATGGGACACTTGCTTGCACCAACTTCCAAGCATGACGCTGCTCTGATTGATTACTGGGCTGCAATAGTTAACCCAGAGAGAATTTCTGATTACAATTGATGTGAGTATGTTTTAAAAGATTTGTTGAAAGCTATATCCAAGTTAAAAGCTGACATTCTGAACAACCGAACCATTACACACTTAGAAGGTTGCCATCTTTTCCTTCAGGTCAACTTCCTAATTTTCAATCACCATCACCCATCAATAATTGTGTACATATATATATATATATATATATAACATTTTGCAAATTTTGCCAGGTTTTCTACCTTGATAACGTTGACTTAGGAATTTACAACACGTCACACAATACTCTCCCAAGGATATCTGAATTTGAACTATCAACTTTCCGCGGGATGATCCTCCAGTGCAGCAACCCCTCAAAGTATATTGAAGATTATTCTAATGTCCGAGTAAGTTATCTATCACTCATTTTTCCAATACCATGTCTGAGATGTTTATCTTATGCACAACTTAACCATTGGGACAGAACCACCCAGCTGCTGAAATTTGCTACAAACGAGCTGTTTGGGATTCTACACCTGACATCCAAACTCCTGGATTACGCAATAAACCTTCTAGCAGCAACCATCCAAGCCCAGGGCCTCACACACAGTGTTACCGACAGTCCAGTCCTTCCATAGGCACTGGTTCATCTTGGCATACCACACCACAAACCAATGTTTCTTCGCAACACTATCACACTCCTCGATTATGCACTGCCAATGACTTTTCGATTCACATGAAGGACAGATACCCTAATCTGGTGAGATACACTATTCTGTAGATTTTTTAGTGATTTTATTTCCATCTTGCCATAGTAATCTCACATATCATGTATTCAGGTATACACTGAGGTTGGTATAATGCTAAAAGAGCACAATGCCATAACATTCAAGATGATTGCCGATGTGAAAGACTCCATATTGAAAGAGAATACCCAATTCCTAGACAAAATAGCTCCAAAGTTGGAGAACAGATGCACACACTGTTTAAAAAGAGCAACCCCCTGCCTGCTTCAACCCAATAATCAGGCACCCCGACCCAATGATAGCACATTTACCACACCGGATAATAATTCTGGATTGAAACATCGACGTCTCTACACACATGATTCTGAAGGTAAAAAATGCTTTGTTTTGCACGTACTAATATTGATTTGCCTGCTTTTTATCTACCCACTGCTAATAATATGGATATCCATGAATGTATCAGCTTTTAGTCCAACTTCATCTTCAACCAACAAAAGGAAAGGATTACATACCTCACGCCACAGGCAAACAGGTACACCTATATTCATAATAAATTCATCATATATCTTTAATGTCTTACACAATCAAAATTGACCTCAGGCTCATCATCATTGCACAAACCTGAATCTTCCACCGCTGTTCATGCCAAATCGAAGCATGATACAATCAAATCATGGGCAGACACTATTGTTGGCGGAATTATCATGTGCAATGATGACATATCTGTCCCTGATGGATCGGTCATTCGTGGTCAAGAATCCGCACGCCCTCAAGAAAAAGTTGTTGTCAACCATTCTCATTACGCCATTAGTCATTGGTCACCCGGTAGGACCATCGGCTTCCCATCAATAGCCCTCCAGGACCGTTTGGCCACTATCATTTATCGCCTACCAATTGCTGACAAAGAACGGTGCGTTGCTTAGTAAAGTCTAAACATTTTTATGCATTTCCAATTAATAGTTATTAAGTAAGTTATTTATTGTCTTCTTCACAGATTCAGTATCACACACACCCGCCCTAGGTTCATCACTTTGTCATGCGAGGCGATTGCAGACCAACTTGTTTGTTCTAATATAATAGACCATGAATTATTCTCCTCGCTAATTCATCGTATTAGGCAAATTGATCAAGAAATACTTTACCCGCATGATTCTGCACCATGCCGCCACTACCTCGAACCAGATTTTGCCGTAAGCAAGACACCACTTTCCCAATTTATTGTTTTTTTCACTTTCATTTTTATCTCATTTGTACTAATGGTTTTTTTTGTATCCACATGCAGACTAGTGTTTTATCCAGTGATAAGGCCCGGTTGATGAAATCTGTACAGGATCAATTCTTTGGGAAACTTGTTCCTTACAACATATCGCAATGTAGACTGGTAATGAAATTCATACAACCTCACTATGTCAGGCACCCATTACCAAAATTTGATTTCCTATTACTTGATTGTTTCAGTGGCACGTGCCTGCTATACTCGAATCAGGTTGGGTGATTTTCACATGGGACATGCTATCAAAAACAATTTACATCGTTGATGCTACCTCAGGGTTGTCCAACCAACTGAAGAACAGGCATGAAATGGTTGCTGACAAATTACATGTTGCACTTTTTGCTTGCATCTTATTTATTTTTTGAAAAATGGCATGTTGATTGTTCCAACTGGAGAAAGAAATTCCCTTTCTTGACGACATCTATTTTCCCAAAGTAAGTTTTACTCTGTTTTTCATCGTTTCCCACTTATCTGCACATAGTTCTGTCATCTAATATTTTTCTGACAAAATTCTTTCATTCAGGAATGAATTTGGTGTCTGCGCTCTTCACGTTGCAAGACATTTTAACGGGAGCATCTCTGGAAGAAATTTTGACACATGTATGTATCATGTTTTCTTTACTTTGCTACAGATCATCATTACCCACACAACAACTCCTCATATGATTAAAATTAATTATCCAGGATGGAATAACTAGAGAGAGGATTCCTTCTTCACCAAATCCTAGTCATCATGGGCAACATTTCAAACCTACCACAAATTCTGCAGGATGCACTAGGCAGTAACTGAAGCACTTCAAATACAGATCACATGATTTCGCTTGTTTCTTTTATGTTTAAGGACATCATGTACTATGAATTTTAATAAAGATTGTAACGCACATTTGTCATACTACAATTTAATTTTCACAATCCCTCTTTGCATACCTCGGTCCATTTTGAATTAATCGATTATGAACACAACACAACCTGGTATAATGTTTGCATTAACAAGTTCATTGCACTATTACACAATTCCAATTCTGCAAGATGAACCCACACTTTTCTTTCGTTGCAAACTTGTTTACGATGCCATGCTTGTTTAAATTGTATCATCACAATTAAACCTAGTTAGGTTTTATAATTCTTTAAAGCGTGAATGAGTCACATCAAATACTCAAAGTTTTTTTCCAACAGTTGGTAATTGAGAAATGTATCGTTTTTTACACCTTGTTTTTTTAACTTAAGCATATTTCATTTGTTGATGCTGAATTCAATTGCATGACATGACCGAAATTCTTCTAACACAACCAAATTAGTAGAATTATAAATAGGAACATACTACATAACCCCCTGATTATTTGTCATGTTCTTCATAAGTTCTGCTAGATAGTAATCGTTCTAGATATGTTACAGACCAGAGTTTGGCATTACATGGCTATATATAAGCCTTAATTTCCTCAACATTTTTTACCTAGCATTCCCCCTGCATGCAGGAACACTACCCACCCAGATTGCAATGCTTGATTGTCTTCATCATTCGTCGTCGCTTACAGGATCGACATAACCCAAATTGCTTTCCAGCTGAAGCACAAGGTACATCAGTTTTTTCCTCAGATGATCCACGCTATCCTGTAAGTCAATATCACAAGAAGTAGACATTATCAGTACTATGAAAATCTGCAGTTCAAGCATATATAAATTTTCTTTTTTTACATACCTTGTCAATGTTGCGTGGACATGCATGCCATAAAAAAACAAGATGTAGTGAAATCCATAGACTGGCGTGTCCTCTTTTCATTGTCCACAATATAACTCAATTAGCTTAACTGATCTTTTTTCTATAGTCTAGAATGTTGCTTTTGTGACTGATTTCTTATGTGCGGCAAGGAGTATTAACATAATCATGGTATTTGAACTTCCATCTTGATCTGTCCTATTCCCGGCCTACAAAGTAAGCATCGACAGAGCGTAGAAGTCCATCTAGTAGTATCTCACAAGTATCATGATGAAGCCTCTCCAGAATTCTTATTCCAGCACATGTGCGCTTCGGGTCAAAGACATGTAGAATTTCAAGGTCCATATCAAAGGCATACATGATGCAGTATCCTTCTACTGTTTCATGAATGGCCCAAATCTGCAAATATATTAATACCAATTAGCATCTGAACAACTATCAATGGAATTTTTGCATAAAAATTAATTCTGTTTCCATACCAGCTGACATGTATCCAAGGCATAATCACACTGACCACCAGCAAACATTTGTCTCATCTTTTTACTATTGATGTAATCTCCCCTCTCCAGCACCATTTCCTGTATATCAGCTATCAGAAGCAACTCTGTACCATTTTTTATTTGCAAACTCACCACCCATTCCTTCGGTAAGATTTTGCGCCACCTTCTTCTCTCTTGTTCTCCATACCATCCGTGTTCATTTTCATCAAGCATCCTTCTGATACACTCGTAGGTCTTTCTGGTAAAAATGCCAAACTCTTGGAAGACCTCAATGAGCTCAGATCCACTTATTTTAAGTAGGGTTGGATCCATATGAACATACCATAACCTGGACAACAACAATAGAGATGAAACTTTTCCATAACAGCACTGCAACTAATAGAATATATTTTAGTGCTTACTTTTTGTTGTGGCAGAGTCAGAGAATAACAGTCTATCATATAAATCTTTAGCTGTAGCACGCGTAGGAAACACTATCCTCCTGTTGTAGTGGAAAGGGTTTTTCTGCTGGAGGTAGATCTGAGTACGCCTGTTTCTCCATCATCAAGTAGTTTGGTTCTAATCTAGCCCTTCTACCTGAATTTATTTTTACTGGATGTAAGAGAGAAATTTGAAATGCACCATCGATAATGGTAAAGATCAAAAAAGCAACTCACTATGCGTTGCTGTGTACATGATTAGCTCTTTGCCTCCAGACTCATGTGCAATATCGCTTTGTTTTGCGTTGGAGAAGCACTGATGCCAATATGAACACATGGCTCTTTGCCTCGAGACTCATGTCCTAAATCACCTTGTGCTCGCTTCGGAGAAGCACTCACCCCGCTAACACTGCAACCAACACTGACATCTGCATTTTGAATAACACCAATCAATAAGGGGAGCAAAAGATTAGTATCGAGGACTACCCGATGTTACCATTTAAGTAATGTATGTTCCTTTTTTGGTTTACCTCCATTTTTTTGCACCACAGAGACATTGTTTTGACCATCATCTCTAGTAATGTCTTTCCCATAAACATGTTCCGCAGAATCATCTTGAGGTCTCTTTTGCTTGACCACAACAGCGCTTAGACTTGAAGTGTCGGCCCTCTCCGGATTATCATGCGCATCTAACAAGTAAGACAACCCTTCATTAGTCTATCTCATTTGGTTCTAAGTACACTGTTCACCTGTGATCTTACCTCCATAATTTGAGAAAGCACTTCCATTGCTTTGCCGTACATTTGATCCACAAACTTGCACTTCTATTAGTTCTACTCGTGCTCCATTCATGTTAACTGGTGCTGACCTTAAAGGCACTGGATTGAGCACCAGTGTGCTTTGATGATGTGCTCTAATATCATGCTCGACACCATTCCAGTTGGGGACACCAAATGAAGATTTAGTTCCAAGTAATCCTATTAAAAAAAGCAAAAGAGACGCTGAACTTGAACTAGTCCCTTGCGCTCCACCTACAGTGCCACCTGCATTTCATAATACATTCCTTTCTTAGTTCAGAATTTTAGTGCATAACTTCTTCTAAGATAAAGATAATGATTGCTACCTCTTGAGCACGCGTTGGTTTTCCCTTGAAGAGGAAAGGGTGATGCAACAAAATAGCATAAGTATTTCCCTCAGTTTTTAAGAACCAAGGTATCAATCCAGTAGGAGACTACATGCAAGTCACCTAGTACATGCACAAACAATCAAGAACCTTGCAACCAACGTGATAAAGGGGTTGTCAATCCCTTCACGGCCAGTTGCAAAAGTGAGATCTGATAAAGATAATAAGATAAATATTTTTGGTATTTTTTGTATAGATTGAAAAATAAAGATTGCAAAATAAATAGTAAACCAGAATTATAGATCGGAAACTTATATGATGCAAAGTAGACTCGGGGGCCATAGGTTTCACTACTGGCTTCTCTCATGATAGCATATATTACGGTGGGTGAACAAATTACTGCCAAACAGTTGATAGAAAAGCACATAGTTATGAGAATATCTAGGCCTATCATGAACATAGGCATTACGTCCGTGTCAAGTAGACCGAAGCGATTCTGCATCTACTACTATTACTCCACACATCGACCGCTATCCAGCATGCATCTAGAGTATTAAGTTCATAAGAACAGAGTAACGCATTAGGCAAGATGACATGATGTAGAGGGATAAACTCAAGCAATATGATATAAACCCCATCTTTTTATCCTCAATGGCAACAATACAATACGTGCCTTGCTGCCCCTGCTGTCACTGGGAAAGGACACCGCAAGATTGAACCCAAATCTAAGCACTTCTCCCATTGCAAGAAAGATCAATCTAGTAGGCCAAACTAAACCGATAATTCGAAGAGACTTGCAAAGATATCAAATCATGCATATAAGAATTCAGAGAGGAATCAAATATTGTTCATAGATAATCTTGATCATAAACCCACAATTCATCGGATCTCGGCAAACACACCGCAGAAAGTATTACATCGAATAGATCTCCAAGAATATCGAGAAGAACTTTGTATTGAGAACCAAATAGAGAGAAGAAGCCATCTAGCTAATAACTATGGACCCGAAGGTCCATGGTAAACTACTCACACATCATCGGAGAGGCTATGTTGTTGATGTAGATGCCCTCCGTGATCGAATCCCCCTCCGGTAGATCGCCGGAAAAGGCCCCCAGATGGGATCTCACGGGTACAGAAGGTTGCGGCGATGGAAAAGTGGTTTCGTGGCTCCCCTGGATGTTTTCAGGGTACAAGAGTATATATAGGTGAAAGAAGTAGGTCGGTGGAGCTTCGTGGGGCCCACGAGGGTGGGGGCGCACCTACCCCCCTAGGCGCGCCCCCTGCCTCGTGGAAGCTTCATGGACTTCCAGACTTGTACTCCAAGTCTCCTGGGTGACGTTTGTTCCAAGAAAGATCCTCGCGAAGGTTTCGTTCTGTTTGGATTCCGTTTGATATTTCCTTTTCTGCGAAACACTGAAATAGGCAAAAAAACAACAATTTGCAATGGGCCTTCGGTTAATAGGTTAGTCCGAAAATTAATATAAAAGTGCATATTAAAGCCCATTAAACATCCAAAACAGATAATATAATAGCATGGAACAATAAAAAATTATAGATACGTTGGAGACGTATCAAGCATCCCCAAGCTTAATTCCTGCTCGTCCTCGAGTAGGTAAATGATAAAAACAGAATTTTGATGTGGAATGCTACCTAACATAATTTTCAATGTAATTTTCTTTATTGTGGCATGAATGTTCAGATCCGAAAGATTCAAGACAAAAGTTTAATATTGACATAAAAACAATAATACTTCAAGCATACGAACCAAGCGATTATGTCTTCTCAAAATAACATAGCCAAAGAAAGCTCATCCCTACAAAATCATATAGTTTGGCCATCTTCATTTTCATCACACAAAATGCTCCCATCATGCACAACCCCGATGACAAGCCAAGCAATTGTTTCATACTTTAGTATTCTCAAACTTTTTCAACTTTTACGCAATATATGAGCGCGAGCCATGGACATAGCACTATGGGTGGAATAGAATATGATGATGGAGGTTGTGTGGAGAAAACTGATGTCTACTACACAACCTTCTTCTTGTAGACGTTGTTGGGCCTCCAAATGCAGAGGTTTGTAGGACAGTAGAAAATTTCCCTCAAGTGGATGACCTAAGGTTTATCAATCCGTAGGAGGCGTAGGATGAAGATGGTCTCTCTCAAGCAACCCTGCAACCAAATAACAAAGAGTCTCTTATGTCCCCAACACACCCAATACAATGGTAAATTGTATAGGTGCACTAGTTCGGCGAAGTGATGGTGATACAAGTGCAATATGGATAGTAGATAATAGTTTTTGTAATCTGAAATTATAAAAACAGCAAGGTAACTAATGATAAAAGTGAGCGTAAACGGTATTGCAATGCGTTGAAACAAGGCCTAGGGTTCATACTTTCACTAGTGCAAGTCCTCTCAACAATAATAACATAATTGGATCACATACTATCCCTCAACATGCAACAAAGAGTCACTCCAAAGTCACTAATAGCGGAGAACGAACGAAGAGATTATGGTAGGGTACGAAACCACCTCAAAGTTATTCTTTCCAATCAATCCGTTGGGCTATTCCTATAAGTGTCACAAATAGCCCTAGAGTTCGTACTAGAATAACAGCTTAAGACACAAATAAACCAAAACCCTAATGTCACCTAGATACTCCAATGTCACCTCAAGTATCCGTGGGTATGATTATACGATATGCATCACACAATCTCAGATTCATCTATTCAACCAACACATAGAACCTCAAAGAGTGCCCCAAAGTTTCTACCAGAGAATCACGACGAAAACGTGTGCCAACCCCTATGCATAGGTTCATGGGCGGAACCCGCAAGTTGATCACCAAAACATACATCAAGTGAATCACGTGATATCCCATTGTCACCACAGATACGCACGTCAAGACATACATCAAGTGTTCTCAAATCTTTAAAGACTCAATCCGATAAGATAACTTCAAAGGGGAAACTCAATCCATTACAAGAGAGTAGAGGCGGAAGAGAAACATAAGATCCAACTATAATAGCAAAGCTCGCGATACATCAAGATCATGCCAAATCAAGAACACGAGAGAGAGAGAGAGAGAGATCAAACACATAGCTACTGGTACATACCCTCAGCCCCGAGGGAGAACTACTCCCTCCTCGTCATGGAGAGCACCGGGATGATGAAGAAAGCCACCGGAGAGGGATTCCCCCTCTGGCAGGGTGCCGGAACGGGTCTAGATTGGTTTTCGGTGGCTACGGAGGCTTCTGGCGGCGGAACTCCCGATCTATTGTGTTCCCCGATCGTTTTAGGGTATATGGAGATATATAGGCGGAAGAAGTACGTCAGGGGAGCCACGAGGGGCCCACGAGGGTGGAGGGCGCGCCCATGAGGGTGGGCGCGCCCCCTACCTCGTGGCTTCCTCGAAGCTTCCTTGACGTGGACTCCAAGTCTCCCGGGTTGCTTTCTTTCCAAAAATAAGTTCCGTGAAGTTTCAGGTCAATTGGACTCCATTTGATTTTCCTTTTCTGCGATACTCTAAAACAAAGAAAAAACAGAAACTGGCACTAGGCTCTGGGTTAATAGGTTAGTCCCAAAAATAATATAAAAGTGTATAATAAAGCCCATAAACATCCAAAACAGAAGATAATATAGCATGGAGCAATCAAAAATTATAGATACGTTGGAGACATATCAGCATCCCCAAGCTTAATTCCTGCTCGTCCTCGAGTAGGTAAATGATAAAAACAGAATTTTTGATGCGGAGTGCTACTTGGAATAATTTCAATGTAATTCTTCTTAATTGTGGCATGAATATTCAGATCCGAAAGATTCAAGATAAAAGTTCATATTGACATAAAAATAATAATACTTCAAGCATACTACTAAGCAATTATGTCCTCTCGAAATAACTTGGCCAAAGAAAGTTCATCCCTACAAAATCGTATAGTTTAGTCATGCTCCATTTTCGTCACACAAGAATGCTCTCATCATGCACAACCCCGATGAGAAGCCAAGCAATTGTTTCATACTTTAGTAATGTCAAACTCATAAACCTTCACACAATACATGAGTGCGAGCCATGGATATAGCACTATGGGTGGAATAGAATATGATGATGGGGGTTATGTGGAGAAGATAGAAAGGAGAAAGTCTCACATCAACGAGGCTAATCAATGAGCTATGGAGATGCCCATCGATTGATGTTAATGCAAGGAGTAGGGATTGCCATGCAACGGATGCACTAGAGCTATAAATGTACGAAAGCTCAACAAAAGAAACTAAGTGGGTGTGCATCCAACTTGCTTGCTCACGAAGACCTAGGGCACTTGAGGAGGCCCATTGTTGGAATATACAAGCCAAGTTCTATAATGAAAATTTCCCACTAGTATATGAAAGTGACAAAACAAAAGACTCTCTATCATGAACATTATGGTGCTACTTTGAAGCACAAGTGTGGTAAAGGATAGTAGCATTGTCCCTTCTCTCTTTTTCTCTCATATTTGTTATTTTTTTTGTTTTTTGGGGGGCCTTCTCTTTTTATGGCCTTTCTCTCTCTTTTTTTGGGCCTTCTCTTTTTTATGGCCTTTCTCCTTTTTTATTCCTCACTTGGGACAATGCTCTAGAAAATGATGATCAACACACTTCTATTTATTTACAACTCAATGTTTACAACTCGATGCTAGAACAAAAGATGACTCTATATGAATGCCTCTGGCAGTGTACCGGGATATGCAATGAACCAAGAGTGACATGTATGAAAGAATTATGAACGGTGGCTTTGCCACAAATACTATGTCAACTACATGATCATGCTAAGCAATATGACAATGATGAATGTGTCATGATAAACAGAATGGTGGAAAGTTGCATGCCAATATATCTCGGAATGGCTATGGAAATGCCATAATAGGTAGGTATGGTGGCTGTTTTGAGGAAGATATAAGGAGGTTTATGTGTGAAAGATCGTATCATATCACGGAGTTTGGTGCACCGGTGAAGTTTGCACCAACTCTCAATGTGAGAAAGGGCAATGCACGGTACCGAAGAGGCTAGCAATGATGGAAGGGTGAGAGTGCGTATAATCCATGGACTCAAAATTAGTCATAAAGGACTCATATACTTATTGCAAAAATCTACAAGTCATCAAAAACCTCGGCACTATGCGCATGCTCCTAGGGGTATAGATTCGTAGGAAAAGACCATCGCTCGTCCCCGACCGCCACTCATAAGGAAGACAATCAAATAACACCTCATGTTTCAAATTTGTTACACAATGTTTACCATACGTGCATGCTACGGGACTTGCAAACTTCAACACAAGTATTTCTAAAATTCACAACTACTCAACTAGCACTACTTTGATATTATTACCTCCATATCTCAAAACAATCATCAAGCATCAAACTTCTCTTAGTATCCAAAACACTCATAGGAATTTTTTTACTAATCTTGAATACCTAGCATATTAGGATTATTTAAGCAAATTACCATGCTATTTAAGACTCTCAAAATAATATAAGTGAAGCATGAGAGTTCATCTATTTCTACAAAATAAAACCACCACCGTGCTCTAAAAGGATATAAGTGAAGTACTAGAGTAGATGACAACCTACTCCGAAAGATATAAGTGAAGATCAATGAGTAGTCGAATAATTATGCAACTGTGTGATGACTCTCTAACATTTAATAATTTCAGATCTTGGTATTTTATTCAAATAGCAAGCAAAACTAAATAAAATAAAATGATGCTCCAAGCAAAACACATATCATGTGGCGAATAAAAATATAGCTCCAAGTAAAGTTACCGATGAACGAAGACGAAAGAGGGGATGCCTTCTGGGGCATCCCCAAGCTTAGGCTCTTGGTTGTTGATACGTCTTCAACGTATCTATAATTTTTGATTGCTCCATGCTATATTATCTACTGTTTTGGACTATATTGAGCTTTATTTTCCACTTTTATATTATTTTTGGGACTAACCTATTAACCGGAGGCCCAGCCCAGAATTGCTATTTTTTTTGCCTATTTCAGCGTTTTGAAGAAATGGAATATCAAACCGAGTCCAAATGGAATAAACCTTTTTGGAACGTGATTTTCTTCCCGAATATGACCCAGGAGACTTGGACCCTACGCCAAGGAAGCTTCGAGGTGGGCACGAGGTAGGGGGCGCGCCCTATACCCCCAGGCGCGCCCCCACCCTCGTGGGCCCACCGAAGCTCCACCGACGTACTTCTTCCTCCTATATATACCGACGTACCCCCAAACGAGCAGAGACGGAGCCAAAAACCTAATTCCACCACTACAACTTTCTGTATCCACGAGATCCCATCTTGGGGCCTGTTTCGGGAGAGGGCCGTCATCACAGAGGGCCTCTACATCATCATAGCCTGTCCGATGAAGTGTGATTAGTTTACCTCAGACCTTCGGGTCCATAGTTATTAGCTATATGGCTTCTTCTCTCTTTTTGGATCTCAATACAAAGTTCTCCCCCTCTCTTGTGGAGTCTATTCGATGTAATCTTCTTCTTTTTGCGGTGTGTTTGTTGAGACCGATGAATTGTGGGTTTATGATCAAGTCTATCTATGAATAATATTTGAATCTTATCTGAATTCTTTTATGTATGATTGGTTATCTTTGCAAGTCTCTTCGAATTATCAGTTTGGTTTGGCCTACTAGATTGGTTTTTCTTGCCATGGGAGAAGTGCTTAGCTTTGGGTTCGATCTTGCGGTGTCCTTTCCCAGTGACAGAAGGGGCAGCAAGGCACGTATTGCATCGTTGCCATCGAGGATAACAAGATGGGGTTTATTTCATATTGCATGAATTTATCTCTCTACATCATGTCATCTTGCTTAAAGCGTTACTCTATTTTTAACTTAATACTCTAGATGCATGCTGGATAGCGGTCGATGAGTGGAGTAATAGTAGTAGATGCAGAATCGTTTCGGTCTACTTGTCACGGACGTGATGCCTATATACATGATCATGCCTAGATATTCTCATAACTATGCTCAATTCTGTCAATTGCTCAACAGTAATTTGTTCACCCACCGTAGAATACTTATGCTCTTGAGATAAGCCACTAGTGAAACCTATGGCCCCCGGGTCTATTCTCATCATATCAATCTCCATCACTTTAATCTTGCTTTGCTTTTTTACTTTGCCTTTTAATTTTCACTTTGCATATCTATACCAAAAATATTATATCTATCAGATCTCACTCTCGTAAGTGACCATGAAGGGATTGACAACCCCTAATCGCGTTGGTTGCGAGTAGCTATCATTTTGTGCAGGTACGAGGGACTTGAGCGTGGCCTCCTACTAGATTGATACCTTGGTTCTCAAAAACTGAGGGAAATACTTACACTACTCTGTTGCATCATCCTTTCCTCTTCGAGGAAATCCAACGCAAGCTCAAGAGGTAGCAAGAAGAATTTCTGGCGCCGTTGCCGGGGAGGTTCGCGCAAGTCAAGATTTGACTCCCGAAAACGAGCCATTTCTGGCGCCATTGCCCGGGAGTCTACGCAAAAAGTCAATATACCAAGTACCCATCACAATCCCTATCTCTCGCATTACATTAGTTGCCATTTGCCTCTCATTTTCCTCTCCCCCACTTCACCCTTGCCGTTTTATTCGCCCTCTCTTTCCCAATCTCCTTCTCCTTCTCTTTCTCCGTTTGCCTTTTCCTCGCCTTGCCTTTTGTTTGCTCGTGTGTTGGATTGATTGTTTGTCACGATGGCTCAAGATACTACCAAATTGTGTGACTTCACCAATACCAACAATAATGATTTCCTTAGCACTCTGATTGCTCCTCTTGCCAATACTGAATCTTGTGAAATCAATACTGCTTTGTTGAATCTTGTGATGAATGATCAATTCGCCGGCCTTCCTAGTGAAGATGCCGCTACTCATCTGAATAGCTTCATTTGATTTATGTGATATGCAAAAGAAAAAAGATGTCGATAATGATGTCGTTAAATTGAAGCTATTTCCTTTTTCGCTTATAGATCGTGCTAAAGCTTGGTTTTCGTCTTTGCTTAAAAATAGTATTGATTCTCGGAACAAGTGCAAAGATGCTTTTATCTCTAAGTATTTCCCTCCCGCTAAGATCATCTCTCTTAGAAACGATATTATGAACTTTAAGCAACTTGATCATGAACATGTTGCACAAGCTTGGGAGAGAATGAAATTAATGATACGTAATTGCCCTACTCATGGTTTGAATTTGTGGATGATTATACAAAATTTTTATGCCGGATTGAATTTTGTTTCTAGAAATCTTTTAGATTCGGCCGCGGGAGGCACTTTTATGGAAATCACTTTAGGAGATGCTACTAAACTCCTAGATAATATTATGGTTAATTATTCTCAATGGCATACTGAAAGATCTTCTAACAAAAAAGTGCATGCGATAGAAGAAATCAATGTTTTGAGTGGAAAGATGGATGAACTTATGAAATTATTTGCTACTAAGAGTGTTTCTTCTGATCCTAATGATATGCCTTTGCTACTTTGATTGAGAATAACAATGAATCTATGGATGTGAATTTTGTTGGTAGGAATAATTTTGGTAACAACGCTTATAGAGGGAATTTTAATCCTAGGCCATATCCTAGTAATCCTTCTAATAATTATGGGAATTCCTACAACAACTCTTATGGAAATTATAATAAGATGCCCTCTGAATTTGAGAATAGTGTTAAAGAGTTTATGAATTCACAAAAGAATTTTAATGCTTTGCTTGAAGAGAAATTGCTTAAAGTTGATGATTTGGCTAGGAACGTTGATAGAATTTATCTTGAGGTTGATTCGTTAAAGCTTAGATCTATTCCTCCTAAGCATGATATCAGTGAGTCTCTCAAAGCCATGAGAATTTCCATTGATGAATGCAAGGAAAGAACCGTTAGGATGCGTCCTTCCAAAGATGCCTTTATTAAAGCGTGTTCTTCCAATTCCTATGAAAATCAAGATGAAGATCTAAAAGTTATTGATGTGTCTCCTATCAAATATTTGTTTTGCAATATGAATCTTGATGAAACTGAATATGATCTTCCTCTACCTAGAAGGCGTTCAAAAAATTCAGAGTATTTAGATCTTTATGATGAAATTGATGAAAGTGGGATTGAAAAAAATAAAAATCTAGATGTTGCTAAACCCACTATATTGGATTTCAAGGAATTTAATTATGAAAGTTGCTCTTTAATTGATTGTATTTCCTTGTTACAATCCGTGCTAAATTTTCCACACGCTTATAGTCAAAAGAAAGCCTTCACCGAACATATTGTTGATGCCTTGATGCAATCTTATGAAGAAAAACTTGAGTTGAAAGTTTCTATCCCTAGAAAACTCTATGATGAGTGGGAACCAACTATTAAAATTAAAATTAAAGATCATGAGTTTTATGCTTTGTGTGATTAGGGTGCTAGTGTCTCCACTATCCCCAAAACTTTGTGTGATTTGCTAGATTTCCACGATTTTGATGATTGCTCTCTAAACTTGCATCTTGCGGATTCTACGATTAAGAAATCTATGGGAAGGATTAATGATGTTCTTATTGTTGCAAATAGGAATTATGTGCCTGTAGATTTCATTGTTCTTGATATAGATTGCAATCCTTCTTGCCCTACTATTCTTGGTAGACCTTTCCTTAGAACGGTTGGTGCGACTATTGATATGAAGGAAGGGAATATTAGATTTCAATTTACATTAAAAAAGGGCATGGAACGCTTTCCAAGAAAGAAAATAAAATTGCCATACGAAACTATCATGAGAGCCACTTATGGATTGCCTACCAAAGATGACAATACCTAGATCTATCCTCGCTTTTATGCCTAGCTAGGGGCGTTAAACGATAGCGCTTGTTGGGAGGCAACCCAATTTTATTTTTAGTTTTTTTGTGTTTGTCTTGTGTTAGGGAATAAATAACCCATCTACCTTCTGTTTGGATGTGGTTTTGTGTTTTAGTTAGTGTTTGTGCCAAGTTAGACCTATTGGATCTTCTTGGATGATAGTTATTTGATCTTGCGGTAATTTCCAGAAACTTTGCGTTCAGTGGCCGAATTGTTAAAAATCACCAGAACGTGATAAAATAATGATTCCAATTGCTGCTGATCAATAAAAAAATTATCTAGGTCTTCCAAGTTTGGTAGATTTTTTGGAGTTGCATAAGTTTGCGTTAGTTACTGATTACTACACACTGTTCTGTTTTTGACAGATTCTGTTTTTCGTGTGTTGTTTGCTTATTTTGATGAATCTATGGTTAGTAAAATAGTTTATAATCCATAGAGAAGTTGGAATACAGTAGGTTTAACACCAATATAAATAAATAATGAGTTCATTACAATACCTTGAAGTGGTCTTTTGTTTTCTTTCTCTAACGGAGCTCACGAGATTTCTATTGAGTTTTGTGTTGTGAAGTTTTCAAGTTTTGGGTGAATTCTTGTGATGGATTATGGAACAAGGAGTGGCAAGAGCCTAAGCTTGGGGATGCCCATGGCACCCCCAAGATAATCCAAGGACACCAAAAAGTCAAATCTTGGGGATGCCCCGGAAGTCATCCCCTCTTTCGTTCACTTCCATCAGTAATTTACTTGGAGCTATATTTTTATTCACCAACATGATATGTGTTTTGCTTGGAGCGTCTTGTATTATTTGTGTCTTTGGTTGTTAGTGTGCCACAATCATCCTTGCTGTACACACCTTTTGAGAGAGCCATACATGAATTAGAATTTGATAGAATACTCTATGTGCTTCACTTATATATTTTTGAGCTAAGTAGTTTTGCTCTATGTGCTTCACTTATATCTTTTTGAGCTAAGTAGATTTGCTCTATGTGCTTCACTTATATCTTTTTGAGCTAAGTAGTTTTCCTCTGTGTGCTTCACTTATATCTTTTTGAGCTAAGTAATTTTGCTCTATGTGCTTCACTTAGATCTTTTAGAGCACGGTGGTGGATTTGTTTTAAAGAAACTATTGATCTCTCATGCTTCAATTAAATTATTTTGAGAGTCTTAATAGAATGGTAATTTGCTTAATAATAACATGCTTGGTATTCAATATTTGTGAAACTTTATTTTGAGTGTGTTGAATACTATGAGAAGTTTGATACTTGATAATTGTTTTGAGATATGGAGATGGTGATATTAAAGTCATGCTAGTTGAGTAGTTGTGAATTTGAGAAATACTTGTGTTGAAGCTTGTGATTTCCGTAGCATGCACGTATGGTGAACCATTATGTGATGAAGTCGGAACATGATTTATTTATTGATTGTCTTCCTTATGAGTGGCGGTCGGGGACGAGCGATGGTCTTTTCCTACCAATCTATCCCCCTAGGAGCATGCGCGTAATACTTTGCTTTGATAACTTGTAGATTTTTGCAATAAGTATAAGAGTTCTTTATGACTAATGTTGAGTCCATGGATTATACGCACTCTCACCCTTCCAACTTTGCTAGCCTCGCTAATACTGCGCACCTTTCGCCGGTATCATACACCCACCATATACCTTCCTCAAAACAGCCACCATACCTACCTATTATGGCATTTCCATAGCCATTCTGAGATATATTGCCATGCAACTTGCCACCGTTCCGTTTATTATGACACACTCCATCATTGTCATATTGCATATCCCGGTACACCGCCGGCGGCATTCATATAGAGTCATATTTTGTTCTAAGTATCGAGTTGTAATTGTTGAGTTGTAAGAAAAATAAAAGTGTGATGATCATCATTATTAGAGCATTGTCCCAGTGAGGAAAGGATGATGGAGACTATGATTCCCCCACAAGTCGGGATGAGACTCCGGACGAAAAATAAATAAAAGAGGCCAAAGAAGCCCAAAAAAGAGAAAGAAAAGAGTCCATAAAAAAAGAGAAAAGGCCCAAATAAAATAAATAAATAAATAAATGAGAGAAAAAGAGAGAAGGGACAATGTTACTATCCTTTTACCACACTTGTGCTTCAAAGTAGCACCATGATCTTCATAGTAGAGGGTCTCTCATGTTATCACTTTCATATACTAGTGGGAATCTTTCATTATAGAACTTGGCTTGTATATTCCAATGATGGGCTTCCTCAATTTGCCCTAGGTCTTCATGAGCAAGCAAGTTGGATGCACACCCACTTAGTTTCTTTTTGAGCTTTCATATACTTATAGCTCTAGTGCATCCGTTGCATGGCAATCCCTACTCACTCACATTGATATCTATTGATGGGCATCTCCATAGCCCGTTGATACGCCTAGTTGATGTGAGACTATCTTCTCCTTTTTGTCTTCTCACAACCACCACTCTATTCCACCTATAGTGCTATATCCATGGCTCACGCTCATGTATTGCGTGAAGATTGAAAAAGTTTTGAGAATGTCAAAAGTATGAAACAATAGCTTGGCTTGTCATCGGGGTTGTGCATGATTTAAATATTTTGTGTGGTGAAGATAGAGCATAGCCAGACTATATGATTTTGTAGGGATAACTTTCTTTAGCCATGTTATTTTGAGAAGACATAATTGCTTTGTTGGTTTGCTTGAAGTATTATTATTCTCTATGTCAATATGAACTTTTGTCTTGAATCTTCCTAATCTGAATATTCATACCACAATTAAGAAGATTTGCATTGAAATTATGCCAAGAAGCACTCCGCATCAAAAATTCTCTTTTTATCATTTACCTACTCGAGGACGAGCAGGAATTAAGCTTGGGGATGCCTAATACGTCTCCAACGTATCTATAATTTTTGGTTGCTCCATGCTATATTATCTACTATTTTGGACTATATTGAGCTTTATTTTCCACTTTTATATTATTTTTGGGACTAACCTATTAACCGGAGGCCCAGCCCAGAATTGCTGTTTTTTTGCCTATTTCAGTGTTTCGAAGAAACGGAATATCAAACGGAGTCCAAACGGAATAAACCTTTCTGGAACGTGATTTTCTTCCCGAATATGACCCAGGAGACCTGGACCCTACGCCAAGGAAGCTTCGAGGTGGGCACGAGGTAGGGGGTGCGCCCTATACCCCCAGGCGCGCCCCCACCCTCGTGGGCCCACCGAAGCTCCACCGACGTACTTCTTCCTCCTATATATACCTACGTATCCCCAAACGAACAGAGACGGAGCCAAAAACCTAATTCCACCGCTGCAACTTACTGTATCCACGAGATCCCATCTTGGGGCCTGTTCCGGAGCTCCGCTGGAGAGGGCCGTCATCACGGAGGGCTTCTACATCATCATAGCCTCTCCGATGAAGTGTGAGTAGTTTACCTCAGACCTTCGGGTCCATAGTTATTAGCTAGATGGCTTCTTCTCTCTTTTTGGATCTCAATACAAAGTTCTCCCCCTCTCTTGTGGAGATCTATTCGATGTAATCTTCTTCTTTTTGCGGTGTGTTTGTTGAGACCGATTAATTGTGGGTTTATGATCAAGTCTATCTATGAATAATATTTGTATCTTCTCTAAATTCTTTTATGTATGATTGGTTATCTTTGCAAGTCTCTTTGAATTATCAGTTTGGTTTGGCCTAATAGATTGGTTTTTCTTGCCATGGGAGAAGTGCTTAGCTTTGGATTCGATCTTCCGGTGTCCTTTCCCAATGACAGAAGGGGCAGCAAGGCACGCATTGCATCGTTGCCATCAAGGATAACAAGATGGGGTTTATTTCATATTGCATGAATTTATCTCTCTACATCATGTCATCTTGCTTAAAGCGTTACTCTGTTTTTAACTTAATACTCTAGATGCATGCTGGATAGCGGTCGATGAGTGGGGTAATAGTAGTAGATGCAGAATCGTTTCGGTATACTTGTCACGGACGTGATGCCTATATGCATGATCATGCCTAGATATTCTAATAACTATGCTCAATTCTGTCAATTGCTCAACAGTAATTTGTTCACCCACCGTAGAATACTTATGCTCTTGAGAGAAGCCACTAGTGAAACCTATGGCCCCCGGGTCTATTCTCATCATATCAATCTCCATCACTTTAATCTTGCTTTGCTTTTTTACTTTGCCTTTTAATTTTCACTTTGCATATCTATACCAAAAATATTATATCTATCAGATCTCACTCTCGTAAGTGACCGTGAAGGGATTGACAACCCCTAATCGCGTTGGTTGCGAGTAGCTATCGTTTTGTGCAGGTACGAGGGACTTGAGTGTGGCCTCCTACTGGATTGATACCTTGGATCTCAAAAACTGAGGGAAATACTTACGCTACTCTGCTGCATCATCCTTTCCTCTTCGGGGAAATCCAACGCAAGCTCAAGAGGTAGCAGTTGTCCTTGAATATTACCTTGGGGTGCCTTGGGCATCCCCAAGCTTAGGCTCTTGCCACTCCTTTTTCCATAATCCATCGAATCTTTACCCAAAACTTGAAAACTTCACAACACAAAACTTAACATAAAACTCATAAGCTTCGTTAGCGAAAGAAAACAAAACACCACTTCAAGGTACTGTAATGAACTCATTCTTTATTTATATTGGTATTAAACCTACTGTATTCCAACTTCTCTATGGTTTATAAATTCTTTTACTAGACATAGATTCATTAAAATAAGCAAACAACACATAGAAAACAAAATCTGACAAAAGCAGAACAGTCTGTAGTAATCTGGATCAAACGTATACTTCTAGAACTCATAAAATTCTCAAATAAATTCTGTTTTTTTCAGCAAGCTCAAACAACAATCATCCAAGAAGATCCTAAAGGCTTTACTTGGCACAAACACTAACTAAAACATAAAAAACACAATCATAACAGAGGATAGATGATTTATTTATTACTAAACATGAACAAAAAGCAAGGAACAAAAATAAAATTGGGTTGCCTCCCAACAAGCGCTATTGTTTAATGCCCCTAACTAGGCATAAAAGCAAGAATAGATCTAAGTATTGTCATATTTGGTATGCAATCCATAAGTGGCTCTCATAATAGATTCATAAGGTAATTTAATATTCTTTCTAGGAAAGTGTTTCATGCCTTTTGAGGGAGTCCTGGATTAGGGGGTCTCCGGACAGCCGGACTATTGGACTATGAAGGTACAAGATTGAAGACTTCGTCCCGTGTCCGGATGGGACTCTCCTTGGCGTGGAAGGCAAGCTTGGCAATAAGGATATGTAGATCTCCTCCCTTGTAACTGACCTTGTGTAACCCTAGCCCCCTCCGGTTTCTATATAAACCGGAGGGTTTAGTCCGTAGGACAACATACAATCATACCATAGGCTAGCTTCTAGGGTTTAGCCTCTACAATCTCGTGGTAGATCAACTCTTGTAATACTCATATCATCAAGAATAATCAAGCAGGACATAGGGTATTACCATCATCAAGAGGGCCCGAACCTGGGTAAACATCGTGTCCCCTGCCTCCTGTTACCATCCGCCTTAGACGCACAGTTCGGGACCCCCTACCTGAGATCTGCCGGTTTTGACACCGACATTGGTGCTTTCATTGAGAGTTCCACTGTGCCGTCACCGTAAGGCTTGATGGCTCCTTCGATCATCGGTAACGATGCGGTCCAGGGTGAGGTTTTCCTCCCTGGACAGATCTTTGTATTCGGCGACTTCGCACTGCGGGCCAATTCACTTCGCCATCTGGAGCAGATCGAGAGCTACACGCCTGGCCATCAGGTCAGGTTTGGAAACTTAAACTACACTGCCGACATCCGTGGAGACTTGATCTTCGACGGATTCGAGCCCATGTCAGGTGCGCCGCATAATCACGACGAGCATGACGTAACTCTGCCGTCGGACAGTGTTCGGGAGATCACATCTGCAACTACTCCGGCCTTCAATCCGGAGCAAATTGCTCCATCCAAGGACGGAGGGATAGACCCCGCCATGGAGGCCGCACTCTCAGTGGCGATGGAGTCCAATACTGACTTCACCCCTTACGAGAGCCATGTCGCCGAACACTGGATTCGTCACCGGCCACGGACTCCGAGCCGCCTGCATCCGTGCCTATCGAATCCGACTAGGAGCCAATCATGGAGTTCACCTCCGCGGATATCTTTCAGCACTCGCCTTTCCGTGATGTGCTAAATTCATTGAGGTCTCTCTCCTTGTCAGGAGAACCTTGGTTGAACTATGTCCGGCTAGAATGGGATGCGGACGACGAAGACATTCGCTGCCCACCCACCACCCACTTAGTAGCCACTGTCGATGATTTAACCGACATGCTCGACTTCGACTCTGAAGACATCGACGGTATGGACGACGATGCACGAGACGAACAGGAACCACCGCCCATAGGGCGCTGGACCGCCACCTCATCATATGATATATATACATGGTGGACACCCCCAAAGAAGGCAATGGCGAAGAGACAACGGAGGATGGCCCCTCCAAGAAGCAACCCAAGAGCCAACGTCAGCGGCGCCGCTCTAAGTCCCGCCATAACAAAAACAGCGATAACAGCACAAGAGAAAACAACACTCCAGTCGACTCTAGAGGAAACGACGACCACATTGCCCCGGCGGCAGAGCACGATGAAGCTGCAAATAGCGAACATAGTACGGATCCGACGTCCGAACACGACGATGCCGAGGATAAACCTCATCAAACCCCCTCTGGGGAGGAAAACAGTTCGGACAAAGATGCACACATCATCCCGGAAACGCACTTGGAGCAAGAGAACCTCTGCAAAAGGCTTATTGCCACAGGGAGGAGTCTGAAGAAGCAGAAGCAAAGGCTTAAGGCCGCACAAAATACGCTCAACAGCAGGTGGAACAAAGTGCTCGACAATGAAGAAAAGTATGGTGGAAGTTACCACACAAAGAGCTATCCAAAGCGCAAGCTATTACCTGAATTCGGCGATGAGGCCTTAGAGCCCACACAGCCGAAAAATGAAACAGCCAACCAGCCGGATCAACCACCTTGTGACCGCAATAGAGCGGCTAACAAGGTCACACATAAGTCAACACACGATCTACGTGAGGACTTGTGCCAAAAATCCGGTACGACCAGATCCATCTATGGTCTAGGAAGCGCGCTCCGGCACAAAATCAAAACAGAATACTACAACCATCCGAACGCCATGGTACATCCAAATACAGGGGTGCCGCACACCCCCTATGTTTCACCGATGAGGTGCTGGACCACGAATTCCCAGAAGGGTTCAAACCAGTGAACATAGAGGCGTACGACGGGACCACAGACCCTGGGGTCTGGATTGAGGACTTTATCCTCCATATACCTATGGCTCGCAGAGACGATCTCCATGCCATCAAATACTTGCCCCTCAAGCTTAAAGGACCAGCTCGGCATTGACTAAAAAGCCTCCCCGAAAACTAAATTGGAAGTTGGGAGGAGCTCGATGACACTTTTCGGGCTAATTTTCAAGGGACATATGTCCGACCTCCGGATGCAGAAGATTTAAGTCATATAATTCAACAGCCCGGAGAGTCAGCCCGAAAGCTTTGGAACAAGTTTCTCACTAAGAAGAACCAAATCATCGACTGTCCGGACGTCGAAGTCTTAGCAACTTTCAAACACAGCGTCCGATACGAATGGCTCGCCAGACACCTCGGCCAAGAAAAACCAAGAACAATGGCAGCCCTGACAAACCTCATGACCCACTTTTGCGCGGGCGAAGATAGCTGGTTAGCCCGCAGTAGCACCAGCAACCCAAGCACATCCGAAGTCAGGGATGGCAATGGAAAACCACGACGCGATAAAAACTTGCGTTGAAATAAAGAAGATAGCCCAGATAATACGGCGGTAAACGCCGGATTCAGGGGCTCTCGACCAAGTCAGCGGAAAAAGCCTTTCAAAGGCAGCAGAGATGGACCGGCTGGCCTAAACAGGATTCTTGACAAACTATGTCAGATTCATGGCACCCCCGAAAAACCTGCAAATCACACCCACAGAGAATGCTGGGTCTTCAAGCAGGCCGGTAAGCTAAACGCCAAACACAAAGTGGGGGGGGGGACACCAAGCGAAGACGAGGACGAACCTCGCCAGCAAAACATTGAAGGACAGAAAAAATTCCCACCAGAGTTTAAAACAGTAAACATGATCCATGTGACGAAGAGGAGAAGCAAACATGCACTCCGAGACACACGCTCCATAGAGCCCGTCACCCCTAGGTCCAACCCCTGGTTGGCCTGCCCAATCACTTTTGACCGCGGGGATCAACGCGACAAGCATCCGGCACGAAGGATTGGCTGCCTTGGTGTTAGACCCAATAATAAACGGATACCATCTCACAGGAGTCCTCATGGATGGTGGCAGTGGTCAAAATCTGATATATCAGGACACAGTCCGCAAAATGGGGATAGACCCGACAAAAATAAGCCACAGTAATACTACCTTCAAGGGAGTAATACCAGACCCAGAGTCCCGCTGTACGGGCTCTCTATTACTAGAGGTTATATTTGGTTCTCCCGACAACTTCCGAAGCGAAAAGTTAACTTTCTACATCGCTCCATTCCGAAGTGGCTATCAAGCACTACTCGGAAGAGCGGCTTTCGCTCATTTTAATGCAATACCGCATTACACTTCTCTCAAGCTTAAGATGCCCGGTCCACGTGGCACCATCACAGTTAGTTGAAATACTGAGCGTTCTCTACACGCGGAATAATGTGCGGCGGCTTTAACAGCCGAGCACTAGACGGCCTCACCAACCAGAAAAAATGACAGGTCGTCAAGACCACAGACACGGTTAGACGAGTCCGGTGCACCACTACATATACATGAGATTGGTTCGATGGTCAAACCCTCATAGATGGTACCAGGGGCTTCCTGCTTGTAATCAGGGCTAGTCCGGCTCAAACTTGACTTATCTTGAATTTTAATGGTTTATTGATAATAACCAATTTTCTGGCACGACAACTTTCACCTAAGTTCTTCTCTTTTAAAGATGACAATCGTGCTACACCCGTCCAGGACACGGCACAATGGAGACACAGGCACAAACGTGCAGCAGGGACCTGCTCAAAGGTTTCTTTTCAGATTAAGACCATGCGTAAACCTTTTTTACTGTCTCTTGTTGTTCACATCCTCCGGATACTCAATACAACCGAGAAGGATGTTGACGTTATTGGCACGTGGCCACGTCAGGATATTGCACGTACCTGGACACTCGGGGTTTATTATTAAGGGCATTGTTCAGCCCGGTATATGTTATAAAGGTTGAATACCTTAGGGAGTGTTCGGAGTCGCGAGTTTGGCCTTATATGCATCAGCTCCGAATCATGTCTTTGGTCAAATGTTGGGTTTGCCCGGCTCCCATGTTTTGGTACCTTACGTTCCGCTATATCGGCTAAGGTAGCACTGGGAGAACTACTGCGATTGTGCCCTGGTTCATCCGGATGAGCACCTCAGTAGAGAAAGCCGAAAACTGACTGTCATGATAAAGCGCGAGACTGGTCAACCACTCGATGACTTAGTGGAATCTTCGGGATTCCTCCGCATTAACGAAGGGCCGTTTCCCGTTCATGTACGTACGCGCCCCGTACTCGGACGAGCGCAGAAGTACCAGGGGCTATATAGTAGTCCCACTGTCAAACTCCTATGGCTAAGTGAAAGTGTTAAAGCAATATAGTCTGATTGCCTCGTTCGCTGCACTACCACCTCCTTCACGGACCAAGATGTTGGATCAAGTGTGAATATGCGTTTTTTGCGAACCCCCCCCCCCCCCCGCATTATATGCGTGGGGGCTGAAGCCGACGACTGCAAACTTTCAGGTTATATACATATATACATAAACGGCCGCACGGGAGGCATCATAATACTTTCAGGCAAAAGTATAAACATAGCCTTTATAATTCAATAAAACATTGTTTTTACAATGGGAATACATGTCACTAGAACATAATATTCTTCGAGCACTGAGCCTCTATAGAACGAGCGCCTTCAAGGACTTCTTCAAAGTAGTGCTCGGCAGCCACTCGGCCCGTGGACGAACCCTGTGTTGCAATAGTGGTGGCCTCCTGCCCAGTATGTCTTGACACGGGCAAGTGCCATCTGCGCACCCTCTATGCACGCCGACCTCTTCATAGCGTCGATGTGCGACACAACACCAAGGAATTGTTGCACTAAACTAAAGTAATTATTCGGCATTGGCCCTCCCGGCCACAGATGATCCACAACAGACCTCATGGCAAGTCCGGACAACCTATGGAGCTCGGCCCACTCGGCCATTCGCTCATTCAACAGCAGGGAACGCACTGGAGCATGGAACTGTGACCAGAGTAGCTTTTCCACTTCACGATCTTTTTGATCCTTGAAGTACTCGGCCGCATCAACAACACTTGCCGCCAAATCCACGTAGGCGTCTGTAGAACTCCATAGTTGATCAACAGGAGCATACTTCGGATCTCTGAACTTAGTCCGCAACAAGAAGGGCTTCCCAGCTACGCCTTTGTCGCTCTGATTTTGGAGTGGGCTTCCTTGGCTGCTACCATGGCCTTCTCCAGGTCCGTCGCCTTCGCTCGGCTTTATTTTTCAAGAAGCTGGTAACGGTCATCGGCATCTTTCAACTCAACGGCCGTCTTGGCTATTCTTTCCTTGCTCTAGCAATGCGCGGCCTGTTCGGCCCTCACCTCTTCGACCGCCTTTAGAGCGGCCGCATCGCTATTCCTTGCTTGTTCCTTGGCTCGGGCAAGCTCCGCCCGAAGGGTCTCCACGGTGGCAGCTCCATCTGCAGCCACAACATATTAAAGATACCGGCATCATGCTCCTCTTACTATGTGTTGATCACCGGAGAAATCACTTACCCTGTGCCTCGTCAAACCGCTTGTTGACAAGCACGATGTCGGCATCTGCCGCATCAAGTTGCCGCATTAGCTCAGCAAACTCATCAGTCCAGCTAGCCATCGGACCTTCAGCCACCTGCACATAAAGGCTGTCTGGTTATTACCTGGGACTATGATCCTCTGTTTGCCGCCGTTTTCGACGGCAACCAGAGTCTCAGGGGCTACTATCTGCATAGGGCACACCTAACGTGTGCGGTACTGTAAAAAACATACACTATTTCACGTACCTCAAAGCCTTCCAGCAGACTCATAAAAGCTTCATGCAACCCGCTTTCGGTGGATGAAATCCTTTCAATTACCGTACCCATTAGCGTACGATGCGCTTTTGAGGTGGATGCTTGCTCCAGAAGATCCTTCAATGCGTCCGACCGCACACTGTACGATTCCGAACTCTTTTTGTTGCTCCCTTTAGGAGCCGAATCCTGAGGACTCCGGGTGGCCAAAGGATTACCCTCTAGCCTTGGCGGATCAAGAGAAACCCTCCACGACGACACTTCAGGGTTGCCCGCCTCATGAGGCGAGGTGGCAGGGGGAGGTGTTTCGCTCTCCATCATCTCCGGAAGAAGATCCCCCGAAGACGAACTCTGTCGAGAAGGGCTATGATCCGAACTACAAGATATAAGCTTCGGTTATTGTCTTCAGAAGTAAGGTAGGATATTTTCACTATTAAGTACTTTTTGATTACTTACATCTCGGTAGAGGGCTGATCCCCTTGTGGACATTGTGCGTCAAGAGTACCCTCCAAGGCAGGACCCTCTGGCGAAGATTTGCTCCCCCGTTCGGAAACCTTTATTTCCGGATCTTCAGAGGTGGTCCGCTTCCTTCCTCGGGGAAAGGGAATGTCAGATTCTTCTCCCTGGTTATCCTCCTTCATGGAGGCGCTAATTCCCCCGGTTTGGTAAAGTGGGGGAAAGGAAAACGAGAGGCGAATGGAAAATAATGTAATGCGAGGGACAAGAGTTTGTGATGGGTACTTGGTATGTCTTGACTTGAGCGTAGATATCCCCGGCAACGGCGCCAGAAATCCTTCTTGCTACCTCTTGAGCATGCATTGGTTTTCCCTTGAAGAGGAAAGGATGATGCAGCAAAGTAGCGTAAGTATTTCCCTCAGTTTTTGAGAACCAAGGTATCAATCCAGTAGGAGACTACATGTAAGTCACCTAGTACCTGCACAAACAATCAAGAACCTTACAACCAACGCGATAAAGGGGTTGTCAATCCCTTGACGGCCACTTGCAAAAGTGAGATCTGATAATGATAATAAGATAAATATTTTTGGTATTTTTGTTGTATAGATTGGAAAATAAAGATTGCAAAATAAATAGTAAACTAGAATTATAGATCGGAAACTTATATGATGTAAAGTAGACCCGGGGGCCATAGGTTTCACTAGTGGCTTCTCTCATGATAGCATATATTACGGTGGGTGAACAAATTACTGCCGAGCAATTGATAGAAAAGCGGATAGTTATGAAAATATCTAGGCATGATCATGAACATAGGCATCACGTCCGTGTCAAGTAGTGTGACGCCCCGAGTCTGATGCGCCAGGTGTCTTCCAATTATTCGTTGTTGTTGCCTTGTCATTTGCTTGCGTGTTGCATCTTGCCATGTCATCATGTGCATTGCATCATCATGTTTTCAAAACTTGCATCTGTCCGGGTTCCCCCAGTTCCGTTTGTTGTCCGTTCTGAGCCCAGACACACTTGCATGCGCCTGCGACATGTCCGAAATAGTATTTTATAAGTGGCCGGAAAATGTTCTCGGGATGGGTTGAAGGTCGGCGTGCGGTGTTGCTTTGTTGTCAATAGACCGCCTGCCAAGTTTCATCGCATTCAGAGTTTGTTTGATAGCCCAATGGATAACTATATCGACAATATAGTCGGTCAAAATGCCGGACGTTTTCGGTCTCCGAAAATAGTCGTCGGGCCTCTCTCTTCTCTTCTCTCAGCCCAAGGCATTCTGCACAGCCCACTACCACTCACTGCCAAACCCAACCTAACTTCTCTCGTCAGCCCGCGGCCCTCTTCGCGCCTGTCCGAAACTTCCCCGGACCCGACCCGGGCAGTCGTCACCGTTGTGTCCGGATCATCCCCAAACATCTACAAAACATCACCGTTTTCTTATTTGGACTCCCTAGCTATTTTATTCGCGATCGTCCAATTGCGATCGGAGGGCTCGAGTAGCCCCTAACCTTACCACTCACTATATATTTTAGCCTAACCCAAGACCAAATCCCTAATTTCTAGGGATCCTCCCAGCCGCCGCCGCCGCACTCATTCCCCACCTCGGGATCCTCTCATTCCCCCTTCACCAACCATCAGCCACACACAGATCCAATCCATCCACGCAGCCCCGCGCCCGAGCTCTTCTCCCCCCCCGATGCCTCTTCCTCCTTGCTTCGCTCAAGTCCAAAGGAGAGGAGCTCCTTCTCTGCCCCGGCGAGCCTCAACGCCGAGCACCAGCAGGAATTGCTTGCCGTGGACCCTCCTTGTTCCTCTCTCTCCCTCCGTCTTTCTTTTTCCCTCTCTGGTTCTCCCCTCACCTCATCTCTCTCTTTGCTCTCTTCATAGGAGCACACCGGCGCCATGGAAGTCACCGTCGGCCTACACGTTCCCGCCATGCCCCTGCTGCGCTGCCTCCATTCCCACGCCGTTCCCGCCGTGCCCCTACTGCGCCGCCGTGCGTCTGCCGTCCGCGTCGGTGACTGCAGCGCCCAGCCATGGCGTCCATGGAGCCCTCCTGTCGCCGCCTCGCCGGTCTCGCTCATGCCCAGCAGCCAACCGGATGAGCGTCGCCCCCCTTCTTCTCCTTCCCGTTTTCCTTCCTGCGTTTCCCCTCTCTCATCTCTCTCTGTTCTCTTTTTCTCTGTCGACAGGAGCACCCCGTGCCATGGCCTCGCTGAGCGCCACCGCGCCCAAGCTCCTCTGTCCGTGCTGCCATTTGCCCAGATCCGGCGCCAGCGGACCGGATCCACCCTTCTGCGTGTTCCCGGCGTTGCCGGAGCCCCAAGTTCCCTCATCGCCGTCCTGCTCAAGCCCCTGCGCCTGCGCCGCCGTGCCAAGTCCTCCTTTCGTCGCCCCTGCTTTCTCTGCATCGGTCTACTGTGCGAGGGAGACGAGCGCTCGACCGCGCGTTGACCGCACACGCGTGGACCATGAGGCCTCGATGGCCTCCAACCAAGCCGCCTAGGCCCAGCCCAGCCGCCCGCGTCCTGCGCCAGCAGGCCAACCCAGCACCAACCAGGCCAAGAGCCCATGGGTGAGGCCGCCCCCCGAGCGCCCTCCTTTTTTTTTTCTTTCTCTATTGGGCCAACCAGTTTCGGCCCAACTGCTATTTTTTTAGCAGACGAATTTCCATATTTTGTAGAAAACTACATGTTTACAGATTAGACCCTTAACTTCCTGCATTTTATAACTCATCAACCGTGCATCGGATCTGAATAAATTATATATGAAAGTTGCTTAGAGTTTTGTCTAGTTTAATAATATCCAACTTTCATGCATGTTTGAAATGTTTAAACTGTTGTTTGCATGTATTTGCTTAATTGCCATGTTAAAATAATTTAATTCATAACTAAATAACCATAGCTCCAAACTTAACAAACTTTATATGTAAATGGGGTAGAAAAATGCCTAGTTTAACATGGTGGCTTTACTTTGCATGTTTAACAACTCTAAAATATGGTTTAGGGCAGAACAGTACCAAAACCTAAAATATGCACATGAGGAGTTTCTGGACTTGTTGTTTGTTGTTCCGGCCTCATTTAAACTTGCCTAGTTAGGTAGTTTTATTATGCTTCACCCTCTTGCCATGTTAATCAACATTTAATCTTATTGGATACATAAACAAGAGAGAACTAAATAAGTCATGTGGTGTTTTCTTCAATATGCAACTCCGTTGCATATTGAGCTCCACTTAATTTGTAGTGTTGTTTGTTGCACTTTGCCATGACATGCTTCATTAAATCGGACATGCATCATATTTGGTTGTGCATCATGCCATGTTTATGTGTTGGTTGTTTACTATGTTGTTTGCTTCTTTCCGGGTTACTTCTCGCGTTAGCTTCGGTTTCCGGAGTTGTGAGGATTCGTTGGACTCCGTCCGTTTGTCTTCTTCATGGACTCGTTCTTCTTCCTTGTGGGATCTCAGGCAAGATGACCATACCCTCGAAATCACTTCTATCTTTGCTTGCTAGTTTGCTCGCTCTTTTGCTATGCCTATGCTGCGATACCTACCACTTGCTATATCATGCCTCCCATATTGCTAAGCCAAGCCTTTAACCCACCTTTCCTAGCAAACCGTTGTTTGGCTATGTTACCGCTTTGCTCAACCCCTCTTATAGCATTGCTAGTTGCAGGTGAAGATTGGAGTTGTTCCTTGTTGGAACCTGTTTATGTTGGGATATCACAATATCTCTAATTTAATTAATACATCTATATACTTGGTAAAGGGTGCAAGGCTCGGCCTTATGCCTGGTGTTTTATTCCACTCTTGCCGCCCTAGTTTCTGTCATACCGGTGTTATGTTCCTTGATTTTGCGTTCCTTACGCGGTTGGATTATAATGGGAACCCCTTGACAGTTCGCCTTGAATAAAACTCCTCCAGCAAGGCCCAACATTGGTTTTACCATTTGCCACCTAGCCTTTTCTTTCCCTTGGGTTCTGCAGACTCAAGGGTCATCTTTATTTAAACCCCCGGGCCAGTACTCCTCTGAGTGTTGGTCCAACCTGTCAGCTGCCGGTGGCCACCAGGGGCAACTCCGGGCTGGCCTACCGGAACCTTGGATAATCCAGTGTGCTCTGAGAACGAGATATGTGCAGCTCCTATCGGGATTTGTCGGCACATTCGGGTGGCTTTGCTGGTTTAGTTTTACCATTGTCGAGATGTCTTGTAACCAGGATTCTGAGCCTGATCGGGTCTTCCTGGGAGAAGGTGTTGGGTAACATAGTAATTTCAAAAAAATTCCTACGCACACGCAAGATCATGGTGATGCATAGCAACGAGAGGGGAGAGTGTGATCTACGTACCCTTGTAGATCGACAACGGAAGCGTTAGCACAACGTGGTTGATGTAGTCGTACGTCTTCACGGTCCGACCGATCAAGCACCGAAACTACGGCACCTCCGAGTTCTAGCACACGTTCAGCTCGATGACGATCCCCGGACTCCGATCCAGCAAAGTGTCAAGGAAGAGTTCCGTCAGCACGACGGCGTGGTGATGATCTTGATGTACTACCGTCACAGGGCTTCGCCTAAGCACCGCTACAATATTATCGAGGACTATGGTGGAAGGGGGCACCGCACACGGCTAAGAATATGATCACGTGGATCAACTTGTGTCTCTAGGGGTGCCCCCTGCCTCCGTATATAAAGGATCAAAGGGGGGGTGCGGCCGGCCAGGAGAGGGCGCGCCAGGAGGAGTCCTACTCCCTCCGGGAGTAGGATTCCCCCCTTTTCCTAGTTGGAATAGGATTCGAGAGGGGGGAAAGAGGAGAGAGAGAAGGAAGGGGGGGCGCCGCCCCCCTCTCCTTGTCCTATTCGGACTAGGGGGGAGGGGCGCGCGGCCCAGCCCTGGCCACCTCTCCTCTATTCCACTAAGGCCCACTAAGGCCCATATACCTCCCGGGGGGTTCCGGTAACCTCTCGGTACTCCGGTAAAATCCCGATTTCACCCGGAACACTTCCGATATCCAAATATAGGCTTCCAATATATCAATCTTTATGTCTCGACCAATTCGAGACTCCTCGTCATGTCCATGATCACATCCGGGACTCCGAACAAACTTCGGTACATCATAAACTCATAATGTAACTGTCATCGAAACCTTAAGCGTGCGGACCCTACGGGTTCGAGAACAATGTAGACATGACCGAGACACGTCTCCGGTCAATAACCAATAGCGGAACCTGGATGCTCATATTGGCTCCTACATATTCTACGAAGATCTTTATCGGTCAGACCGCATAACAACATACGTTGTTCCCTTTGTCATCGGTATGTTACTTGCCCGAAATTCGATCGTCGGTATCCAATACCTAGTTCAATCTCGTTACCGGCAAGTCTCTTTACTCGTTCTGTAATACATCATCTCGCAACTAACTCATTAGTTGCAATGCTTGCAAGGCTTATGTGATGTGCATTACCGAGAGGGCCCAGAGATACCTCTCCGACAATCGGAGTGACAAATCCTAATCTCGAAATACGCCAACCCAACATGTACCTTTGGAGACACCTGTAGTGCACCTTTATAATCACCCAGTTACGTTGTGACGTTTGGTAGCACACAAAGTGTTCCTCCGGCAAACGGGAGTTGCATAATCTCATAGTCATAGGAACATGTATAAGTCATGAAGAAAGCAATAGCAACATACTAAACGATCGGGTGCTAAGCTAATGGAATGGGTCATGTCAATCAGATCATTCACCTAATGATGTGATCCCGTTAATCAAATAACAACTCTTTGTCCATGGTTAGGAAACATAACCATCTTTGATTAACGAGCTAGTCAAGTAGAGGCATACTAGTGACACTCTGTTTGTCTATGTATTCACACATGTATTATGTTTCCGGTTAATACAATTCTAGCATGAATAATAAACATTTATCATGATATAAGGAAATAAATAATAACTTTATTATTGCCTCTAGGGCATATTTCCTTCAGAAGGAATATCCTTCGTTGACCGTGAGAGCTTGTGATGGGCTAAGTTGGGACACCCCTGCAGGGATTTGATCTTTCGAAAGCCATGCCCGCGGTTCTGGGCAGATGGGAATTTGTTAATGTCCGGTTGTAGAAAACCTGAAGCTTAACTTAATTAAAATACATCAACCGTGTGTGTAGCCGTGACGGTCTCTTTCCAGTGGAGTCCGGGAAGTGAACACGGTGTTGGAGTTATTCTTGAGCGTAGGTTGCTCTAGGATCACTTCTTGATCATAGTTTTCTCGACTGTGCTTTGCCTTCTCTTCTCGCTCTCATTTGCGTAAGGTAGCCACCATATATGCTAGTGCTTGCTGCAGCTCCACCTCAAACCTTTTACCCTTCCTATAAGCTTAAATAATCTTGATCGCGAGGGTGTGAGATTGCTGAGTCCCCGTGACTCACAGATTACTTCAAAACCAGCTTGCAGGTGCCGATGATACCGTGCAGGTGACGCAACCGAGTTCAAGGAGGAGCTCGATGAAGATCTCGTTCATTGTGTTGTTTCATTCCAGTTGATCAGTAGTGGAGCCTGAAGGAAATATGCCCTAGAGGCAATAATAAAGATATTATTTATTTCCTTATTTCATGATAAATGTTTATTATTCATGCTAGAATTGTATTAATCGGAAACATAATACATGTGTGAATACATAGACAAACAGAGTGTCACTAGTATACCTCTACTTGACTAGCTCGTTAATCAAACATGGTTATGTTTCCTAACCATGAACAAAGTGTTGTTATTTGATTAACGAGGTCACATCATTAGTTGAATGATCTGATTGACATGACCCATTCCATTAGCTTAGCACCCGATCGTTTAGTATGTTGCTATTGCTTCCTTCATGACTTATACATGTTCCTATGACTATGAGATTATGCAACTCCCGTTTGCCGGAGGAACACTTTGGGTGCTACCAAATGTCACAATGTAACTGGGTGATTATAAAGGAGCATTACAGGTGTCTCCAAAGGTATATGTTGGGTTGGCGTATTTCGAGATTAGGATTTGTCACTCCGATTGTCAGAGAGGTATCTCTGGGCCCTCTCGGTAATGCACATCACATAAGCCTTGCAAGCATTGCAAATAATGAGTTAGTTGCGAGATGATGTATTACAGAACGAGTAAAGAGACTTGCCGGTAACGAGATTGAACTAGGTATTGGATACCGACGATCGAATCTCGGGCAAGTAACATACCGATGACAAAGGGAACAATGTATGTTGTTATGCGGTCTGACCGATAAAGATCTTCGTAGAATATGTAGGAGCCAATATGGGCATCCAGGTCCCGCTATTGGTTATTGACCGGAGACGTGTCTCGGTCATGTCTACATTGTTCTCGAACCGTAGGGTCCGCACGCTTAAGGTTTCGATGACAGTTATATTATGAGTTTATGAGTTTTGATGTACCGAAGGTTGTTCGGAGTCCTGGATGTGATCACGGACATGACGAGGAGTCTCGAAATGGTTGAGACATAAAGATTGATATATTGGAAGCCTATGTTTGGACATCGGAAGTGTTCCGGGTGAAATCAGGATTTTACCGGATTACCGGGAGGTTACCGGAACCCCCCGGGAGTCATATGGGCCTTATTGGGCTTTAGTGGAAAGGTGAAAGGGGCTGCCCATAGTGGGCTGCGCGCCTCCCCCCTCCCCTAGTCCTATTAGGACTAGGAGAGGTGGCCGGCCATCTCTCTCTCTCTTTCCCCCTTGGGAGTCCTATTTGGAATAGGATTGGGGGGGGAGTCCTACTCCCGGTAGGAGTAGGACTCCTCCTGCGCCTCCATAGGGCTGGCCGCACCCCTCCCCCTTGGCTCCTTTATATACGGAGGCAGGGGGCACCTCTAGACACACAAGTTGATCATTGAGATCGTTCCTTAGCCATGTGCGGTGCCCCCCTCCACCATATTCCACCTCGGTCATATCGTTGTAGTGCTTAGGCGAAGCCCTGCGACGGTAGAACATCAAGATCGTCACCACGCCGTCGTGCAAACGGAACTCCTCCCCGAAGCTTTGCTGGATCGGAGCCCGGGGATCGTCATCGAGCTGTACGTGTGCTAAGAACTCGGAGGTGCCGGAGTAACGGTACTTGGATCGGTCGGATCGGGAAGAAGACGTGCGACTACTTCCTCTACGTTGTGTCAACGCTTCCGTTGCAATCTACAAGGGTATGTAGATCAGACTCTCCCCCTCGTTGCTATGCATCACCATGATCTTGCGTGTGCGTAGGAAATTTTTTTGAAATTACTACGTTCCCCAACAGTGGCATCCGAGCCTAGGTTTTTATGGTTTGATGTTATTTGCACGAGTAGAACACAAGTGAGTTGTGGGCGATATAAGTCATACTGCCTACCAGCATGTCATACTTTGGTTCGGCGGTATTGTTGGATGAAGCGGCCCGGACCGACATTACGCGGACGCTTACGCGAGACTGGTTCTCCCGACGTGCTTTGCACAAAGGTGGCTAGCGGGTGACAGTTTCTCCAACTTTAGTTGAACCGAGTGTGGCTATGCCCGGTCCTTGCGAAGGTTAAAACGGAGTCTATTTGACAAACTATCGTTGTGGTTTTGATGCATAGGTGAGATTGGTTCTTGCTTAAGCCCGTAGCAGCCACGTAAAACTTGCAACAACAAAGTAGAGGACGTCTAACTTGTTTTTGCAGGGCATGTTGTGATGTGATATGGTCAAGACGTGATGAGATATAAGTTGTTGTATGAGATGATCATGTTTTGTTGAAGTTATCGGCAACTGGCAAAATCCTTATGGTTGTCTCTATATTGCATAAGATGCGAGCGTCCAATAATTGCTTTACTTTATCGCTATGCGATAGCAATAGTTGCAAGAGCAATTGTTGGCGAGATGACCACGCAACGACACATTGATATAGATCAAGATGATGGAGATCATGGTGTCATGCCGGTGACGATATAGATCGTGACAGTACTTTGGAGATGGAGATCAAAGAAGCAAGATGATGATGGCCATATCATGTCACATATTTTGATTGCATATGATGTTTATCTTTTATACATCTTATTTTTGCTTTGATTGACGGTAGCATTATAAGATGATCTCTCACTAAATTATCAAGAAGTGTTCTCCCTGAGTATGCACCGTTGCCAAAGTTCGTCGTGCCCAGACACCACGTGATGATCGGGTGTGATAAGCTCTACGTCCATCTACAACGGGTGCAAGCCAGTTTTGCACACGCAGAATACTCAGGTTAAACTTGACGAGCCTAGCATATGCAGATATGGCCTCGGAACACGGAGACCGAAAGGTCGAGCGTGAATCATATAGTAGATATGATCAACATAGTGATGTTCACCATTGAAACTACTCCATCTCACGTGATGATCGGACATGGTTTAGTTGATTTAGATCACGTGATCACTTAGAGGATTAGAGGGATGTCTATCTAAGTGGGAGTTCTTAAGTAATATGATTAATTGAACTTAAATTTATCATGAAATTAGTCCTGGTAGTATTTTGCAAATTATGTTGTAGATCAATAGCTTGCGTTGTTGCTTTCATATGTTTATTTTGATATGTTCCTAGAGAAAATTGTGTTGAAAGATGTTGGTAGCAATGATGCGGATTGGATCCGTGATCTGAGGTTTATCCTCATTGCTGCACAGAAGAATTATGTCCTTGATGCACCGATAGGTGACGGACCTATTGCAGGAGCAGATGAAGACGCTATGAACGTTTGGCTAGCTCAATATGATGACTACTTGATAGTTTAGTGCACCATGCTTAATGGCTTAGAATCGGGACTTCAAAGACATTTTGAACGTCATGGTGCATATGAGATGTTCCAGGAGTTGAAGTTAATATTTCAAGCAAATACCCGAGTTGAGAGATATGAAGTCTCCAACAAGTTCTATAGCTAAAAGATGGAGGAGAATCGCTCAACTAGTGAGCATGTGCCCAGATTGTCTGAGTACTACAATCGCTTGAATCAAGTGGGAGTTAATCTTCCAGATAAGATAGTGATTGACAGAATTCTCTAGTCACCATCACCAAGTTAGTAGAACTTCGTGATGAACTATGATATGCAAGGGATAACGGAAACGATTCCCAAGCTCTTCGTAATGCGGAAATTGACGAAGGTAGAAATCAAGAAAAACATCAAGTGTTGATGGTAGACAAGACCACTAGTTTCAAGAAAAGGGCAGAGGGAAGAAGGGGAACTTCAAGAAGAACAGCAAGCAAGTTGCGGCTCAAGTGAAGAAGCCCAAGTCTGGTCCTAAGCCTGAGACTAAGTGTTTCTACTGCAAAGGGACTGGTCACTGGAAGCGGAACTACCCCAAGTGATTGGCAGATAAGAAGGATGGCAAAGTGAACATAAGTATATTTGATATACATGTTATTGATGTGTACTTTACTAGTGTTTATAGCAACCCCTCAGTATTTGATACTAGTTCAGTTGCTAAGATTAGTAACTCGAAACGGGAGTTGCAGAATAAACAGAGACTAGTTAAGGGTGAAGTGACGATGTGTGTTGGAAGTGGTTCCAAGATTGATATGATCATCATCGCACACTCCCTATACTTTCGGGATTAGTGTTGAACCTGAATAAGTGTTATTTGGTGTTTGCGTTGAGCATGAATATGATTTGATCATGTTTATTGTAATACGGTTATTCATTTAAGTAAAAGAATAAATTGTTGTTCTGTTTACATGAATAAAACCTTATATGGTTACACACCCAATGAAAATAGTTCGTTGGATCTCGATCGTAGTGATACACATAATCATAATATTGAAACCAAAAGATGCAAAGTTAATAATGATAGTGCAACTTATTTGTAGCACTGCCGTTTAAGTCATATTAGTGTAAAGCGCATGAAGAAACTCCATGTTGGTGGGTTTTTGGAATCACTTGATTATGAATCACTTGATGCTTGCGAACCATGCCTTTTGGGCAAGATGACTAAAACGCCGTTCTCCGGAACAATGAAGCAAGCAACAGATTTGTTGGAGATCATACATACTGATGTATGTGGTCCGATGAATATTAAGGCTTGCAGCAGGTATCATTAGTTTCTGACCTTCACAGATGATTTGAGCAGATATGGGGATATCTACTTGATGAAACATAAGTCTGAAACATTTGAACAGTTCAAAGAATGTCAGAGTGAAGTGGAAAATCATCGTGACAAGAAAATAAAAATTTCTACGATATGATCGCAGAGGTAAAATATTTGAGTTACGAGTTTGGTCTTCAATTAAAACAATGTGGAATAGTTTCACAAACTCATGCCACATGGAACACCACAGCATAATGGTGTGTCCGAACGTCATAATCGTACTTTATTGGATATAGTGCAATCTATGATGTCTCTTACCGATCTACCACTATCGTTTTGGGGTTATACATTAGAGACAGCTGCATTCACGTTAAATAGGGCTCCATCTAAATCCGTTGAGACGACACCGTGTGAACTATGGTTTGGCAAGAAACCTAAGCTGTCGTTTCTTAAAGTTTGGGGTTGCGATGCTTATATGAAAAGGTTTCATCCTGATAAGCTCAAACTCAAATCGGAGAAGTGCGTCTTCATAGGATATCCAAAGGAAACTATTGGATACACCTTCTATCACAGATCCGAAGGCAAGACTTTTGTTGCTAAATTCGGAAACTTTCTAGAGAAGGAGTTTCTCTCGAAAGAAGTGAGTGGGAGGAAAGTAGAAAACTTGATAAGGTAATTGTACCTTCTCCCTTATTGGAAAGTAGTTCATCACAGAAATCTGTTCTTGTGACTACTACACCAATTAGTGAGGAAGATAATGGTGATGATCATGTAACTTCAGATCAAGTTACTACCGAATCTCGTAGGTAAACCAGAGTGAGATCCGCACCAGAGTGGTACGGTAATCCTGTCCTGGAGGTCATGTTACTTGACCATGACGAACCTATGAACTATGAGGAAGCGATGATGAGCCCAGATTCCGTGAAATGGTTAGAGGCCATGAAATCTGAGATATGATCCATGTATGAGAACAAAGTTTGGACTTTGGTTGACTTGCCCGATGATCGGCAAGCAATTGAGAATAAATGGATCTTCAAGAGGAAGACGGACGCTGATAGTAGTGTTACTATCTACAAAGCTAGAATTGTCGCAAAAGGTTTTCGACAAGTTCAAGGTGTTGACTACGATGAGAGCTTCTCACTCGTATCTATGCTTGAGTCTGTCCGAATCATGTTAGTAATTGCCGCATTTTATGAAATCTGGCAAATGGATAAACAAAACTGCATTCCTTAATGGATTTATTAAAGAAGAGTTGTATATGATGCAACCAGAAGGTTTTGTCAATCCGAAAGGTGCTAACAAAATGTGCAAGCTCCAGAGATCCATCTATAGACTGGTGCAAGCATCTCGGAGTTGGAATATACATTTTGATAAGTTGATCAAAGCATATAGTTTTATACAGACTTGCGGTGAAGCCTGTATTTACAAGAAAGTGAGTGGGAGCACTACAGCATTTCTGATAAGTATATGTGTATGACATATTGTTGATCGGAAATAATGTAGAATTATTCTATAAAGCATAAAGGAGTGATTGAAAGGAGTTTTTCAAAGAAAGACTTCGGTGAAGCTGCTTACATATTGAGCTTCAAGATCTATAGAGATAGATCAAGACGCTTGATAAGTTTTTTCAATGAGTACATACCTTGACAAGATTTTGAAGTAGTTCAAAATGGAACAGTCAAAGAAAGAGTTCTTGCCTGTGTTACAAGGTGTGAAGTTGAGTAAGACTCAAAGCCCGACCACGGCAGAAGATAGAAAGAGAATGAAAGCCATTCCCTATGCCTCAGTCATAGGTTCTCGATTATGGAAGTGAAAAAGGTTCGTCGTAAAGGGTTACGCCGATGCAAGTTTGACACTAATCTAGATGACTCTAAGTCTCGGTCTAGATACATATTGAAAGTGGGAGCAATTAGCTAGATTAGCTCCATGCAGAGCATTGTTGACATAGAAATTTGCAAAATACATGCGGATCTGAATGTGGCAGACCCGTTGACTAAGATTCTCTCACAAGCAAAACATGATCACACCTTAGTACTCCTTGGGTGTTAATCACATAGTGATGTGAACTAGATTACTGAATCTAGTAAACTCTTTGGGTGTTGGTCACATGGCGATGTGAACTATGGGTGTTAATCACATGATGATGTGAACTATCGATGTTAATCACATGGTGATGTGATCTAGATTATTGACTCTAGTGCAAGTGGGAGACTGAAGGAAATATGCCCTAGAGGCAATAATAAAGATATTATTTATTTCCTTATTTCATGATAAATGTTTATTATTCATGCTAGAATTGTATTAATCGGAAACATAATACATGTGTGAATACATAGACAAACAGAGTGTCACTAGTATGTCTCTACTTGACTAGCTCGTTAATCAAAGATGGTTATGTTTCCTAACCATGAACAAAGTGTTTTTATTTGATTAACGAGGTCACATCATTAGTTGAATGATCTGATTGACATGACCCATTCCATTAGCTTAGCACCCGATCGTTTAGTATGTTGCTATTGCTTCCTTCATGACTTATACATGTTCCTATGACTATGAGATTATGCAACTCCCGTTTGCTGGAGGAACACTTTGGGTGCTACCAAACGTCACAACGTAACTGGGTGATTATAAAGGAGCATTACAGGTGTCTCCAAAGGTATATGTTGGGTTGGCGTATTTCGAGATTAGGATTTGTCACTCCGATTGTCGGAGAGGTATCTCTGGGCCCTCTCGGTAATGCACATCACATAAGCCTTGCAAGCATTGCAACTAATGAGTTAGTTGCGAGATGATGTATTACAGAACGAGTAAAGAGACTTGCTGGTAACGAGATTGAACTAGGTATTGGATACCGACGATCGAATCTCGGGAAAGTAACATACCGATGACAAAGGGAACAATGTATGTTGTTATGCGGTCTGACCGATAAAGATCTTCGTAGAATATGTAGGAGCCAATATGGGCATCCAGGTCCCGCTATTGGTTATTGACCGGAGACGTGTCTCGGTCATGTCTACATTGTTCTCGAACCGTAGGGTCCGCACGCTTAAGGTTTCGATGACAGTTATATTATGAGTTTATGAGTTTTGATGTACCGAAGGTTGTTCGGAGTCCCGGATGTGATCACGGACATGACGAGGAGTCTCGAAATGGTCGAGACATAAAGATTGATATATTGGAAGCCTATGTTTGGACATCGGAAGTGTTCTGGGTGAAATCGGGATTTTACCGGATTACCGGGAGGTTACCAGAACCCCCCGGGAGTCATATGGGCCTTATTGGGCTTTAGTGGAAAGGTGAAAGGGGCTGCCCATAGTGGGCTGCGCGCCTCCCCCCCCCTCCCCTAGTCCTATTAGGACTAGGAGAGGTGGCCGGCCATCTCTCTCTCTCTTTCCCCCTTGGGAGTCCTATTTGGAATAGGATTGGGGGGGGGGGAGTCCTACTCCCGGTAGGAGTAGGACTCCTCCTGCGCCTCCATAGGGCTGGCCGCACCCCTCCCCCTTGGCTCCTTTATATACGGAGGCAGGGGGCACCTCTAGACACACAAGTTGATCATTGAGATCGTTCCTTTGCCGTGTGTGGTGCCCCCCTCCACCATATTCCACCTCGGTCATATCGTTGTAGTGCTTAGGCGAAGCCCTGCGACGGTAGAACATCAAGATCGTCACCACGCCGTCGTGCTGACGGAACTCCTCCCCGAAGCTTTGCTGGATCGGAGCCCGGGGATCGTCATCGAGTTGTACGTGTGCTAAGAACACGGAGGTGCCGGAGTAACGGTACTTGGATCGGTCGGATCGGGAAGAAGACGTACGACTACTTCCTCTACGTTGTGTCAACGCTTCCGTTGCAATCTACAAGGGTATGTAGATCAGACTCTCCCCCTCGTTGCTATGCATCACCATGATCTTGCGTGTGCGTAGGAATTTTTTTTGAAATTTCTACGTTCCCCAATAGAGCCCAGTTGGGGCGATCGGGGATCTGTAGCATTAGGGGTGGTCTTCTTTTATTTTGGGTCCATAGTCGGACCTTGATTGTATCTAGATGTTGTAATGCTATTTTCATGTATTGTGTGAAGTGGCGATTGTAAGCCAACTATGTATCTCTTTCCTCTTTCAGTACATGGGTTGTGTGAAGATTACCCCTTTTGCGACATGCCTACAATGCGGTTATGCCTCTAAGTCATGCTCCGACACGTGGGAGATATAGCCGCATCGTGGGCGTTACAAGTAGACCGAAACGATTCTGCATCTACTACTATTACTCCACACATCGACCGCTATCCAGCATGCATCTAGAGTATTAAGTTCATAAGAACAGAGTAACGCATTAGGCAAGATGACATGATGTAGAGGGATAAACTCAAGCAATATGATATAAACCCCATCTTTTTATCCTCAATGGCAACAATACAATACGTGCCTTGCTGCCCTGCTGTCACTGGGAAAGGACACCGCAAGATTGAACCCAAAGCTAAGCACTTCTCCCATTGCAAGAAAGATCAATCTATTAGGCCAAACTAAACGGATAATTCGAAGAGACTTGCAAAGATATCAAATCATGCATATAAGAATTCAGAGAAGAATCAAATGTTCATAGATAATCTTGATCATAAACCCACAATTCATCGGATCTCGGCAAACACACCGCAGAAAGTATTATATCGAACAGATCTCCAAGAACATCGAGGAGAACTTTGTATTGAGAACCAAAGAGAGAGAAGAAGCCATCTAGCTAATAACCATGGACCCGAAGGTCTGTGGTAAACTACTCACACATCATCAGAGAGGCTATGGTGTTGATGTAGAAGCCCTTCGTGATCGAATCCCCCTTCGGTAGATCACCGGAAAAGGCCCCCAGATGGGATCTCACGGGTACAGAAGGTTGCGGCGGTGGAAAAGTGGTTCCGTGGCTCCCCTGGATGTTTTCAGGGTATAAGAGTATATATAGGCAAAAGAAGTAGGTCGGTTGAGCTCCATGGGGCCCACGAGGGTGGGGGCGCGCCTACCCTCCTGGGCGCGCCCCCTGCCTCGTGGAAGCTTCGCGGATTTCCAGACTTGTACTCCAAGTCTCCTGGGTGACGTTTGTTCCAAGAAAAATCCTCGTGAAGGTTTCATTCCGTTTGGATTTCGCTCGATATTCCTTTTCTGTGAAACACTGAAATAGGAAAAAAAAACCGCAATTTGCACTGGGCCTTCGGTTAATAGGTTAGTCCCAAAAATAATATAAAAGTGCATATTAAAGCCCATTAAACATGCAAAACAGATAATATAATAGCATTGAACAATCAAAAATTATAGATACGTTGGAGACGTATCAATGATGCAAACCTGAAAGTAGGACATTTATCATGTTTAGGTGTTTTTCTAAGCCTGGCATGTGCTTTCCAACACCATGATCAACGAGGTGGTTGTGTAAGTATTGCAAGGTAAGAAGTTTTGTTATCTTCTGAATTCCTCTATGGTTTGCTACCATTGCGTTTACTGAACCATCAAACATGGCTGTCCTCCTCTTTACTTATTCTAAGAACTTGTCATCAGCTAGCTTACAATTTAGCTCCATACTTGCAATAGCGTTTTGGAGCCAAACCTTCGCCTATTAAAAAATATGATCAAATACTTTTCTATCGGGGGCAAGTAGTAAGACCATAATGTGCAAAGATTTACCACTCACTTGATTAACTATATTCTTAATCTCCTCTAGGCTTTCCATCCCAGAAAGTCTTGTTTTTGGCATGTCACCAAATATTGAGCCATGAAATCCACCGCTACATTCCCCAAATTGTTCAGGCATGCACCTCCCCGCATTTTTGGATGCAACATTGTTTTCTGGAAGCGCTACCATTACTTCATCTACATGAGTTAGAATGACAGCAGCCTGCTCATTGAGAACGGTTCTAAGCTGTGACCCGCTTGCCGTTCGCTTCTGCCTCTTTAGATTGGCCGCCTGTTCCTTCACATCAGGCTGGACAAATTTAAATTTTAGCATTTCCTCTGACTTACAGCAATACTATTATTAGACCAGGTTTATATCACTCACTCTCAGCATGCAGTAAACCCTCATTTATATACAATTCATGGTGTCCCTCTCAAGAAGAGCAAAAAGTTTTGGAGCATTGTAGACACATATCCTAGGACAAACAGTAGGATCGACATTCTGATCTCCAGCATCCACAGAATCAAAATACAACACCTATAAAAATCAACACAATGGCTTATGTGAGTAAAATGCAGACCGAACTAGCAACAACACAACCAAAGAAATGTAAACTAATACCTGAAGATAGTAGTGGCAACCAAAGATAGTGATTCCAGGCCCTGGGTTTGCATTGACATACTGCTGAACTCTAGCAGGAGCATCAAGAAGCTCAACAACTCCGTAATTGGTCCGGTTTAACTTGTCCAGATTTTCAAGAGCATATGCCAGAAGATATGCATCCTTTGGGACATATCCTCTCTTGTCTCTGGGGCTGTAGAAAACTGACAGAACTAACATTGCGAAGGCAAGTTTCAACCTTATTCCCTTGTTTTGGTGAACTCCTCAGGATGGTCTTCACACAAAACTTTCAAAAGATCTGGTGTTTTCACTTCTTGATGGTTTAGATCAAGGTCTAGCATTTTTCTGACCATAAATATTTCTTTCATCGTAGGACCTTCTCTGAGTCTCTGAATCTCTACATCACCACCTTCTCTTGTACCTAATATGGCAGACATCGATCTCTCACTGATCTGAGCAATTTTTTCCCTAGAACAAGCCTTTTCCTCCTAGTGTCTATAGATTGCAGATAGAAAAGAGAATGGTTCCTGCTAAAGTGAGTAAAATGATCTACATGTAGCAACCCACCCAGGCCCATCTCTATGATATGTTTTTTTGGACTCTCACCCCACTTTGCTAGTGCTATAGCAATATCCTTAGGTGCAAATGAACTTTTTAGAACACTGTGACCTGTTTTAGGGATTCTACCAACACTAGGGTGAAGAACAAATTCAGGAATATCAGGTTCAGTAGGCCTGTTTGGTGCTAGTACCAACTCTGCATCACAGTTGATATTCTCAACATCAACAACAGGCACAAGTGCAGGCATTGGGATAGCAGCGTTGATAGATGCAGCACCCAATCCCATGAAATCTATAGTACGTATCTGGAAAAAGGAAATAAATAACTGAATCGGGATAGATGAACAATAGAGAGGAAAAATGTTTGATAGCTTGAAAATAGAAAAATCCAGCCAGGAAATCACAAAAACAAGTCCAGAAAAGATAAACTGTTATTCCATTCTTACCTCTGTTGTGTCTTCCTCCATGCTTGTGTTCTCCAACGCGGACCAGGCTTATTCCCCTGCTGTTCTTCCCTCAGCTGCTAGCAAGAAGAAGACGGGGAACTCGGTTCTGCCAAGCTCCACCATCGCTTTGAACTGCTATTTACTCCCTCCTCATCCAGTGAGCAACGGAGACAAGTGAGGCCTCACTGGCTCTGGCATTGCTATTAACACGCATAAATCATGGCATGACAGTGCTACAACCCTACAAAAGACTTTTTTTCAAGCAGCTACTGCCATCAGTGTACCATTTTGACATATTTTGTGGTATGAGGACGCAAGCATGCCTCTCTCCTTCACCAAGTATTGTTCCTTTAATGTATTATATCTGTTTCCACAGTGTTGCTCAAGGAGAGAGAGGAGCTGGCCATTAAACCGAGCTCTCAATTTCTGTCAGCACCTACGTGAATGCTACCGCGTGATATCGTCTCCGGCAGCTCTTGGAGTACCAAACCCACCCACAAGGGGATCAAACGCCCCTCTCGTACATTAAAGCCTAGTAGCCTACTCAATTACTCATAGAGCCTCGTATGAAGCAATCTTTGCGGTAGATTTTGCAACGACGCCCAGCACGACTGAATCTTACTACATGTGCTACAGTCGTATGAGTACATGGCCCTTTTGACCATGCCTGCATTTTTCAACTACCACGTACCATTTTACGATTTTTCTCTTCAAACACACATAGTGGATAGACAGAAACACATTACATTTTTTGGCTAATTTGATTTATTACACTGGATTCGAGTGAAAGTTTCAAACACTAACAACAGGGTTCTAAAATAATTAACTCCTCTGCCTCTTGCACATATGGCTGTCAATCTCATCTTCATCTTCAAACTCTACGACTTGTACTGCAACTGAGCAGCAGCCAGACCCCTCCTCTGTTGCACTATCCACCTTCACAATATCGCTCTCTTTCTCTCCACCGCTTGAGCCTGTAAATGGATCATGTTCTCCCCAGCAATCATCAATCTGTCGCTGTTTAGTTGATTTGCTGGCGTCGACTGGATGTACTTGAAAAAATTCAGCATGCAATGCAACTATTTTTTACTTCAGTTCAAGAAAGTAATCAAACTAACCAATATTGCTCTCGTGTTAGAGCACAGTAGTAGATTTCCCTCTTTAACAAAGTTTGATTCAACACACTCCTGAATCATCACAGGTCACGATCAAAAGTGAAAATGAAAATAATTAATATGGATTATTGAAAGAGGAAAGATTAACCTACCGAAAGATCGTCAACATGATCATCCTCACTGCTCTCATTCATCATAATAACCCCAACGCAACTAAACTGTACATTAAGAGAGGGTATCAGAGTGATTCAAGTACAAATATGCCCACCCAAATACCAGCTCAAAAGTAAACATACCATAACATTGTGAACAACTTCTACAGTTGTATCTGCCTTCTGATGTTCCATGCGTGGCTCCTCCAAGCTTCCTCCCCCAACTGCTGATGTTTGCTTCCTCCCCAAAGCAAACCATTGAACTTATATAGACTATAGAGTGCCACCACCGCTCCAAAGAATGAAGTTCAAATTTCAAATAACATTAACTTCTGCATTCTAACCACTCACAGGCCTAATTAATGCTTGCCTTGCATTTTTTTCTTCAGGGTAGCATGCATTATCATCGTTAATTGGTTGTCAAAATGGTTGGTGCACAATTCTTTTTGTGTTATGCAAAAAAACAACATTGTTTCCAACTTTCCTATTGCTAGCATATAAAGGATTGCTTCAACAAATAACTCAGTTCATACATAAATCTAGATGTCTCTTCCATTTTAAACATTGATACATAAAATCACCACTTGTTCACAAAAACATCTAGTCATTGTCTTCACCATCCATGGAAGACATGCCGGGGAATGTATTCATCCCTTCCATGAAACTGGCCATTTTCTTGGAGCAGTTGTTCTTCCTGTGTCCAGCAACCTTGCAATTGCTACAAAGTGTCTCTTTCCTTGGTTTCACTGGTAGATCACCCCTCTGTGGACATGTAGTACTCTCGTGTCCTTTACCACGACAAATACTACATAATCGTGTTCGCTTATGTGAATCTTCATAAGGCGCTTTTTCACGCGATGTGCTTGGGTACCCCCTCTTCAGATGCCTTTCCGGTGCTAACATGACCTCTCTTGAAGAGACCTCAACATTACCATTGCAGCTCTGGTCCACAAGATTGATATGAGACGATTTAGAAATTGTTTCTTTAGAAATACTTGGGTGCTTTGTTTTTAGTGTTTTGCAAGAAACCCTAGAACCAACCGAGTTGGTCATGCTAGATGCCTTTTTCGAAAAAAGGCTTTCGCCCCGCTTTATAAATAAAGCAACCACCAAGCATTCAACAAGGTATCACCCAGCACAGACACACACACAACGCCACCGCAACAAGGTCCAGCACAAACAACACAAAGTCTGCTGTGGGCACAACTCAACAAGCCCAAACACCACAAAGGTGGCACACCCAACACACGGCGGCGGCGTCAAAGACGTAGAATAGCTAATCTGGCTCAGGTGGTGGAGGGGGAAGCTGCGGAGCCATACGGAGAGCCATCGCGCGAAGCTGGGTGATGATGGAGGTGATGGCGTCTCTCTCCCTGGGGCGGCTAAGCGGCCACCAAAGCTGCAGGTAACCAGACCATTTGAACAAAGCATTAGTAGCGCGCCGAAGAGGAATACGTTGAATCACAAGTTTATTCCTAATAGTCCACAGCGTCTAGGCAAGCACGCCGATGGTCAGCCAAGTAATGTGGCGGGACGGCGGTGGCAGTGCCTGGAGTTCGGCGAAAAGGTCGGGGAAGTTGTTCTGGTCCCATCTGCCCCCAACCGTCTCGCAGAAACAGCTCCAGAGGAACTGCGCGGAAAGGCAGGTGAAGAAAATATGGTTTGAATCCTCTTCCGGTCCGCAGAGCGGGCAGCGTCCGTCGCCGGGGCCGTTGCGCTTCAGGACTTCCACCCCAGATGGGAGGCGGCCACGAATCCATTGCCATAGGAATATCCTAATTTTCAGAGGGAGCCGGATCTCCCAGATGACGGTAAGCGCCGCAGGACCCGGAGTGGGGGCTATCACCTTGTAGAGCGACGTGGTGGAGAAAAGCCCAGATGGCTCTAGACGCCATCGAGTGCGGTCCTCACCATTCTCAAGCATAGGTTCGTGAAGCGCAATGCATGCGATCAGGTCATCCCAAGCCGCAGTCTCTGCCGGGCCGAACTGACGCCGGAATGCGAGACGCCCTAAGTCAATAAGGGCTGTCGCCACCGATATGCGCGGGTCTACCGCGATGGAGAACAGGTCCGGAAAACGAGCCGCGAAGGGGGCATCTCCAGCCCAGCGATCAAACCAAAACAGCGTGGTAGTACCAGATCCAACCGTAATCGAGGATCCAATGCGCAGGACCGGAAGCAACTGTATGATAGATTGCCAGAACTGGGAGCCACCTGACCGCTGGCAAAAGGCGAGGGGTTGGCCTCGTAGGTATTTCCGCTGAATGATGCGGAGCCACAGGCCACCCTCGCCGTTCGTAATCCGCCAAAGCCATCGAGTTAGGAGGGCAATGTTCATCCGCTTGGAGCACATTATCCCAAGCCCGCCCTGATCACGCGGTTTACAAATTTCAGACCATCGTACCATGTGGTATTTTTGCTTGTCTCCCTCACCAGCCCAATAGAAGCGACCCTGAACCCTGGCAATCTCATGGTGCAGAGTCTCGGGTAGGCTGTAAAAGCTCATTATGAATAGGAGCAGGCTGGATAGGGACGAGTTGATCAGCACCGTTCGGGCGGCTTTGGAAAGCCACCTTCCCTGCCATGGCTCCACGCGGTGCTGGAGCTTGCCAACCGTGGGCCGAAGCTCGGCCACCGTGAGCCTCGAGTCACTAATGGGTATCCCCAGATAGGTTGTGGGGAAACTCCCGAGCGGGCAATTGAGCCGGTCCGCGATACTCCGACGCTCGGCGTCGGAGTATCCCAGAACCATCACTGAGCTCTTATCGAAGTTAATCTTGAGGCCAGACATCTGCTGGAAGCAGAGCAAGAGGAACTTCAGGTTCAAGATGTCGCTCGCCGAACCTTCCACCATGATAATGGTGTCGTCCGCATATTGTAGGAGGGACACGCCGGTTCCTCCTACTAAGTGTGGGACTATGCCTTTGATGTGGCCTGCAGCTTTTGCTTTGTCTAAGATGGCTGCCAGGGCATCGACCACCACGTTGAATAGGAACGGAGAGAATGGATCGCCCTGGCGTACCCCACAAAAGGTGGGGAAGAACGGGCCAATCTCGCCGTTAATATTCACTGCGGTTCTGCCTGAGCACACCATCTGCATCACCCGGGTCACCCATCTCTCGTCAAAGCCCTTACGGAGCAGGCATTCACGCAGGAAGTGCCAGCTAACCGTGTCGTAGGCCTTGTGGAAATCTAGTTTCAGGAAGACTGCCTTGAGGTGCTTGGAGTGCACCTCGTGTAAGCCTTCGTGAAACACTAGGACTCCGTCCAGGATATACCGGCCCTGGATGAAAGCCGACTGATCCGGGTGGATGATTCAGTCCACAATAGGGGCCACCCTATTGGCGTACCCCTTCGCGAGGATGCGAAAGATGACATTGATCACCGTGATTGGGCGGAATTGGCGGATGTCCGAGGCACCCGTAACTTTGGGGATGAGCGTGATTATTCCAAAGTTGAGACGGGTGAGATCAATGGCCCCAACATAGAATTCTTCAAATAGGGCCATGACCTCAGGCTTAATGGATTCCCAGAAAGTTTGAAAGAACTTTAGTGGAAGGCCATCGGGGCCGGGGGCCGAGGATGAGTTCATGCCCTTAATGGCTGCCCATACTTCAGCTTCAGAGAACGGTGCCGTAAGAGCAATGTTATCCTCCTCTGAAACACAGTATCGGGGCGACCAAATATCATGGGCAAGCGCTAATCCTCCCCGAGGGGAGGCAGAGAATAGGTCTCTGTAGAAGCCATCAACATGGGCCCGGATGGCCTCCGGCTGTTGAAGCAGGGTATCACCATCCCAGAGCAGGGGGATGGTGTTGCGGCGGCGGCCATTCGCGATTACCTGGAAGTAGGCTGTATTAGCGTCCCCCTTGAGGACCCAATTCTGCGTACCTCGGAGGCGCCAGAATGCCTCCTCGTCCGTGTAGATGACCGAGAGTTGGTCTTCCAAATCGTATCTACGCATCCATTCCTCGGCCGAGAGGCCCGCGGCATCTGCCTGGAGGTCAAGAGCCTGGATGCCTTCAAGGAGAGTCTGCTTCCGCTCTCGAATGTCGCGACCTAAGTTAGCACCCCACTCTTTCATGAATTGGCGCGACCGTTTGGCACAGAAATGCCAAGAGTCGACGGCCGAGAAGGAGCGGTGGGGCGCCTCACGAGCCTCACGCCACCTAGCGGCAACCGCAGCCGCAAACCCGGGCTGGTTCAGCCAGAATGTCTTGAAGCGAAAGCGGGGGGGCTGGGGAGGTCGCTCGTTCTCCGAGGAGAGAAGTAAAGGAACATGGTCAGAACCGATCCTAGTAATCGCGCGTAGCGACGCGAGAGGGCACCGCAAGTCCCATTCCGGGGAGACAAAGACCCGGTCGAAGACCGACCTGGTCGGGTTGGCCTAGCGGTTAGTCCAGGTGAACCTGGCGCCGACCCTATCTAGTTCACAGAGGCCCATGTCTGCGATGCAGTCATTAAACATTTGCATCCGGGGAAAGTTGACCAAGTTATTGCTTTTATCGTCTTCAGACCGAATGAGGTTAAAGTCCCCACTCAGCACAACCGGGAGCTGGGCGGCCAAGACTTTCGTTTGGATCTCAGCGAGGAAGGTCTCTGAGCGGCTATGGTCAGCCGGTCCGTAGACGATAATGACCTCCCATTTGAAGTTGAGGGCACGCTCAAAGATCTCCATGCTGACGAAGAACTCCCCACGGTCCATGCTACCGACCTCGAAGGTGGCATCCTTGACACCTAGAAGGATACCACCCGAGTGGCCTGCGCTCCCACTAGAAGGGAGCCAGTGCCAAGCAAATAAGTCGGAACTCAAATGTTCGAGTTCCGACAGAGAAAACTCCGTACGCATCGTTTCTTGGATGGCCACAATGTCTATTCGCTCGTTTCTCATGTACTCGATGAGTTGGCGGCGATGGCCGTCTTGGCCGAAACCGCGGATGTTCCAGAATAGGGTTCGCATCACGAGACCATTGGGGGGCTGCTTGACCCCAAGACTCGGGATGCGCTTTGCGCGCGGAGGGCAGCGGTGCGTGACCGAGTGCGGCCCCGGACCTCAGTCGGAACAATCGCTGCCCGGGGACCTCGCGGGGCCACTGTGGAGGGGACGGGGGCGTCTTGGAGGCGAGCACGTGCCTCGGCAAGGTGCCCGTCCAGGATTTCGCGGGCACGGATCGCCGCAATCTGGACAAGCGGGGGGCCAACCTCCCCTCGGAATATGATGGCCGAATCAGTTGCCACCTTAGCTAGGTGGCCTAACGGAGCGGACTCTAGAGCGGAAAACGAGCAAGTAGCGGGGGTTACTGGGACGAGCGGGGTACCTGGCTCGAGGTTCCGGGCGGCGGCCCTGAGCTCCGCCTGCTCGGGGATGGGCAGAGCTGGGCTACCCTCCGGCCTGGCCGCCTCGATCCTGGCGCTGCGACGAGAAGACGTCACTGGTGTCGAGGTCGACCTGCCTCTCCTGGAGTACGCCGTGGTCCGAGGGGGGAGGGGGTGGACAACCACCGGGGTGGTCACCTCCGCCGTCACCCCTCCGGGCATCGGACCGTGAGATGGGAGCTGGGTCGGTGAAGCGGTGGGCCCAGGCCGGACTGTAGAAGCAGCGGGAGGAGACGGTGGGGCATCATCCGAAGAGCACGCGCCAAGGGCCATCGGGGCCAGGAGCACTGGAGTGGCCAGGGAGGGAGGGCCCGAAGGCTGCGCCACAGCCAATCCCAGCCCAGGCGATACCGCTGCCACCGATAGCGACGCGTCCCGAGGAGACGGGTCTGGGGGTGGCTCGTGCGCAACCGGGTCGGCCAGCATCGGTTCGGCAAGCATGCCAGAAGCCGGGCGGCCCGGAGCCGACTCCATCCCAGCCAAGGGAGCATCCAGCGTGGGGGGCACAGGCGAGCAGATGGCGGTGGTGATGACGATTGGGGCGAGGGTCGTGATGCCGGGGGAGCGGGGAGTTGACGCCGGGAACACCTGAAGGCTGGCGTCAGAGGAGTCGCTGCCGTCAGCCACGGCGTGGGAGCGGCCGGTCCCCGCGCCGCCCCTCGAGGCCGGAGCGGCAGCCGGGGGGTGGGGCGGGCTATCCTCGGAATCATCATCATCCTGCTCCGAGCCGGGGTTGGGACCGTGGTGTGGGTTCCTGTCGCTGTGCTGACCCGGCCCATCAGAGTCGCCACCCAGGAAGTTGTCGTCGGGGATGCGTGGGCGGCCAACATGGTTGGGCAGCTCGAGGGAGATCCTGAGGTCGAAGCCCTAGTCGTTGAAGAACACCCGGATCTTGGCATGGAGTTTGGACGAGTCGAGGGACTTGACTTTGACGCGCACCTCCTCCTCCTTCCGAAGGGAAAGCTCATCCACCACGACCACCTTGCCAAGGATGCGGGACATGCTTCGGATGACACGCTCCGAGCGTGCGATGTCGGGGAGGCCGACAATGAGGATCCAAGCCGTGTCAAGGACGGCAACCGCCAAGGGGTCCCGAATCGGCACCGAGATGTCCACCACCAGCTTGTTGAGAGCAAGAGTGATGTCACCACTGCGGGTGCCATATCCGTGGCTGACGGCGTCGGGGAAGATGACCGGGAACTGGTTTCCGTCCATCATGGTGACCTGCCAATCCCAGGTGCAGTGGTATAGGTGGTTGAGCTCCGCTTCAAGCATCTCTGGTGACGCCACCCCCTCCCGAATAGAAACAATCGCCTGAAGCGAGGGGGATGGTGGGGGGATGTCCGGCACCTCGATGCGGAAGAAGCCCATGCCCTTAATGCCGTGCCCATACATCATGATCTCCTCCGACACGGGGCGGTCCGGGCATAGGAAGGCCGAGTGTCTCGAGTCCGAGCAAATGTAGCAGCACGGTGGACTGGTGCAGGCGACCTGCGAATGGCCGGCGAGGCCGTAGTTGAAGCACTTCTGGAGGTCTTGTGGTTGGTTCCAGGCGCGGGCTGGGTTGGCGGAGGTGGTCGCCGGGTCACGGGTCGGAGCCAGTGGAGGGGCACCACCATTCCCACGACCGAGACCGCGCTTCTTCTTCCTCTTAGACCCCTGACGGCCGCGGCCTGCCCCATTCATTGTGGGAGGGAAGGCCGGCTCGTCGCGGGGGGGCTGGTACCGACGACCAGGGGCGGTGGGGGCGGGCTGGGAGAGCTGCTGGTTGGAACGGGGAGGCGAGCGCGAGTGGCCCGAGCGGACGGGGGATCGGTCGTCCCGGCGCCGCGTCAGAGATGGGGAGCGACGCCGTTGGTTGCGCCAGTCCGCCCCAGGAGCGGGCGAGCGGGACCGAGATCGGCCCCGGCGATCAGCCCGTCCAGGCGAACGGCGTGGCAGGGAGCGGGTGTCCGTACGGGGAGGTGAGCGACGGTCAGGGCGGGGAGGAGATCGACGGCCATCGCGCGCCGATAGGTGCCGGCGCAGGTCGTCTTCGCGGCGGAGCGCCTCAGGCAATGGACGCACAGCATCACGGCGGTCGTCGGCGCGTCGCTTGGGGCGGGTCCCCTCAACACCCCAGTCCCGTGGCATGGGGCGGGTCCGGGGAGGGCGGCCTGCTGCGCGAGCGGAACAAGCGCCAAGGGGAGCTAGGAGGCGGCGGCGGCGGAGGAGGGTGCGAGAGGACGGGTTGTCGCTAGGTAGCGCCTCGGTGGAGAGGATGGAGGCCTAGGGAAGCCAACAGGAGGCCATATCGACCTAACTGGCGGACCGAGCAGCCCAGGACCGGACCGGGGCAGAGTGGGCCAGCCTAGCATCGGAGCGGCCCACGAGCCAATCGCAGGGCCCATCCGCGGCCGGTCCATCAGAGGACGGCCTGACTGGAGTCGGCCCAGCCCGCGAGGAGGCGAGGGGGCAGCGAGGGTTTCCCCTCCCGCCGCCGCCGCCGCCGCCGCGGCCGGGACCGGCGTCCTGGACAGGACGAGCGCGGGTCGATGCTGCCCTGGAACGTGACGAGGAGAGGAGCTGAGCTTGGAAGCCCCGAACGACGCAATGAACGGTCTGAACGGCGAGCGGCGCACGAGCACGGGCGGGCGAGTCGGAGTGGCCGTCAGGCGGCCCGGCGACGCGCCGGCCAGGGAGGAGGGTGCCAGAGGGGTGGAGGACCGCCATGAGACCCGGGCACACCCCTGGTCCGACCGCCCAGCGACGCCCCACGCCTGCGCGCGGCGGCGGCGAGCGGTACAGGACCCAAGGGGAGCCCTTTGGCCCGGCGTCCGCGGGGAGACCGCCCCAGGGTACCGGCGCGACCGCGGGATGGAGCACGATCCGTCCCGGCGAGGGGGGAGGGCGCAGTCCCGGCAGGTCGACGGCGGCCGAGCAGGGGGTTCCCGGCGTACCACCGGCCGTCCGGCAGCCACGTCGTCCTCCTCCGCCAGGTCGGCCCAGCGCGGTGGCTCGGCCGGTTCGGGGGATGCGGGGACAGCAGGCGTCGGGGGTAGGGGCGTGGACAGGGGGGCTAGCGGCGCGGCCGCGACCGCAGCGAACGGGAAGGTCGCGGGGTGGAGGTCCGGCAGCAAGGCCGCCGGCGGCCGGGAACGAGCGGCGAGTCGCCCTCCGCGTCGCTAGAGCCCATCGCCTTGTCTCTCCACCGAGCGGCGAGTCGCCCTCCGCATTGCTAGATGCCTTAGCCTTCTGAACCACGCTTAGTCCTTTTTTTTCCATGCTCAATGCCATTGCTCTCTGCTTCAAATCACACAGCCCACTCATAACGGACTCGAAAGCCTCTGCATTACTGTCCCCAAGATGAACAATTAATCTGCAATGCAGTTATGTACATCGCAGAATGCCTGAATGTCATTGCATCCGGTGGACCCATGTCTCTCTGGTAATGCTTGATATGATCAGGCAAAACATCATGAGCATCTACTGTCCATCTCTTCATTATGTGTGCTTTCGGGATTTTCTTAACATCTAGTATGATCATTACTTAGACGAAAAGATCATCAGTTAAAATGTATAATAATCATTAGTCCGATTTAAAAAAAAGTCAGAAAATACCTTAAGTATATGACAACAAATCATTCCCATGTGTTCATATCTTCCACACTCACAAGTGTACTTTGTTTGATCTTCAGATATAACAACCTCATACCTATTCTTGAACCAGAGGGATCTCTCTGCTCAGGGTTACCGTGTATGGCTGCATATTTCCTTCTTGGTTCTATCTCTTCAACATCATAGTAACCATCTACATAAAGAACCCTTCCAAACATCTCAAACATTGTTCTGGTATATATCTTGCTTGCGTGACACTCAATTGGGAGATTAGATTTTATAACAGCCCCCCTGCAGTTTAAAGTGAAAAGTGCCAGTTCAAGTTGCATACAAAATATGTTTGTATAATTCTAGAAAACATACCAGCCTTGTCCTTTTCTCTTGAAATCCTTCCTCCTGATCTCTGTCATATTGTAGCTTGCCATACTGCTTAACGAAAACGTTCATTGGACATGCTGGTGGCACATAGTTTTTAAGCATGTGGTTCGCACTCTCACTCCGTTGTGTTCTTGTCATTTTTGCACAGAATTTCCCACTGAAATATGGTTCGGCCCATTTCTCCCTAACCTCGTAAACTTGAGCTAGGAATGTGTTACTCGCCAACCCGTACTTCACAATTAAATTGGACCACCCTTTTTCTAATTCTTCTATAGTCAGCATTTCGTCACAAAGACGGTGAATCTCTGTCCTGAAGTCTGACTTCTTTGTATAATTGCTCCCTAGTGACTCCTTTGCTTTTTTTAACACATGCCAGTTGCACCATCGGTGAGTCGTCCCAGGGAATACATTCATAATCGCAACCTCCATAGCCCTAGCTTGATCTGTTATATAAATAAGATCCATTTTAGATCATCATTGATTTTTTGTTAGTTCAAAAAAGAAACAGAATAATTAGTAGTACTGCTGTAGTGTTACCTGTTAAAATTGTAACTGGTTTCTTCCCGCCCATCATCTTTAGAAATCCGCTGAAAACCCATTCAAAGCTCTCTACTTTCTCATCACGCATCAAGACACCGGCATACTATGGAAGTGATTGTTTACTCCAACAAACAATCCGAAAGGCATATCGTACAGGTTGGTCTTATATGTTGTATCGAATGTAACGACATGGCCAAAATGATGGTACTGGAGCTTGCTACGTCCATTAGTCCACATAATTGTTCTTATCCTACTCTCGGTGTCTACTTGAACTATATACTGGAACTCACTGTCTCTTTCTTTCAAATCTGAAAACAAATCCATAGTTTTCCTAACATCGTCATCCGCCTGTTCCTTGCTTATTTTTCCACATAGCGTCCTAAGGCACCTTTTAGTGAAAGGTACATTCTCTATTCTACCAAAAAACGTGCCAATTATACTTTAAACTTTGCTTAGATTTATGTTATTCTCACGAAGCTGAGACACAAGCTCTCTAGTGTATTTGTCAATATGACGATGTGACTGGAAATGCAACTTCTCTGCACAATTTGCTAGCATAGCGTGATTGTGCACATTCCTATACTCACAGATAAACCATCCTTGATCTTCTGTTCTTAGAAGGCGTAACATGGAGGGGCATTCACAACGGCAGGAAGTGGTATTAGTTTTCTTTGGTTTCCCCTAATTATAAAATTCACAGTTAGCTGCACTATAACTCTTCGGTAAATGAACATAAATTACTGTCAGAAAAACTTATAGAATAACCACAGAGAAGGTCTTGCATGCATTTTGTTCCCCTGACGTTGGTTCTGCTTTTCCCGTATCTGATGCCAATTCCTAGCTCCCAAGAATATAGGTTGTAGAAATCATAAGCTTCACCCAAAGAATCAAAAACCAGACCAACCGAAGGTGCAACCACTGCATCTGTTTTCCTGGTAGAAGACCCTCTCGAAGCCTGCTCCAGAGGTGCAACTCTATCTGGTTTAGTCTTTCTTTCATCTGGCATGACCCCATGCCTCGGCCTAAATGAAAAAAATTAGATTAGTAAATTAATTGTTTCACTTGGACAATAACAAGATGCAGACTTTATGTAAGGTTTTACATTTAAACATATTATGCAGTTTGAAGAAGCATCAGGAAAATAAAGATTGCATTCCACTTCAAAACTGTATACAACGTTTGAGAGCTGAATAAACGTTTTCTACTTTCAATATTTTCTGTTATTTTTGTCATAATTATTACAAATCGAACCGTCCTATGCATTGCTACAGCCAAGATTTGCAGTATGGTCTTCGGTGTAATTATTTTGAAATCGATCCTTGTTGTGCCAGAATGATATACCTTCTGATCCACCCTCCTGAAGATCTAGTTGCAACAGAGTCGTCTTCTTCGGAAACGTCACGCACAAGATCGATCTGGGTCTCTTCGCTTGGAGAGTCATCAAGCTCCTGGCTCTTTACAACTTCATCAAGTGCTGGCAGCCGAATCGGCCGTTCTAAACTACTCCCTCCGTCTCATAATATAAGAACGTTTTTGACACTAGTGTAGTGTTAAAAACGTTCTTATATTTTGGGACAGAGGGAGTAACTGTTAACCAGTTCGCTACAATACAGAAATTGTACTGTCAGCAAGGTAACCCGAGATCTGACAGCTCCCAGATCCAGATCGATGTATTTTCAGTTGGGATGGACAACATACCTTCTCATTAGAGATGCAATCATTCCGCTCTAAATTCTCTTCTGTTGTTGTTGAGCTCGATTCCAGGACGACACCGCGCGGTGGTGGTTGGTGGTGGAAGAACTCCGCCACCGTCTTCTCGCCGGAGAGTAGTGGTCCATTTGTTTTGGGTAAGAACAGCAGCACCATCTACTCAAAGGAGTTCGCTATCCTCGTACAGAAACAGGACGCGATGCATTCACCACCCGTATTGATTATCCTTTTCAAAGCAATTTAATTCGACCGGCCGAAAGTGCTGTTCTTACCTGCACTGAAACGTCATCGTTCTTGCACCCGACATCGTATACAACTTGTATTGGCCAGACTATAGTTTTCCCCGCTTTTACAAAACATATTCACTACACTAGCAACAGATCTTAAAGCCAACAGCCGCCGTCCAGATACAAGGGGCGTGCGCCGCCCGGAGCCAAAAGTGCGCTTCCCATGCATATGACACTAGTCTAAATTACTATTTTTGTAGTGCAATGTAACATAGTAGTAGCGTCAAAGATGACCGATAAATCATGAGTGGACATGCAGCCACGCGAGGTCGTTATCAAGACCGACCATTTCCGCGTGATTTGTGCAGCTCTAATACATCGAGTCTGTATAATAAATTTCATCCACCGTATACAGTTAGTACAGCTCTTGTATTACTTCTGACCTTGCCAGGAGATGGCCCAGAAGGCAGACTCGCGCATTGAAGACATGTGTTGATTAACATGTCAGTCCAAATGGCCAGCTGCACCACAATAACTACACTCATCCATGCTAGTAGTACTCCCTCCATAAACTAATATAAGAGCGTTTAGATAACTAAAATAGTGATCTAAACGCTCTTATATTAGTTTACAGAGGGAGTACTTGATTAGAAGATGGCCGCGGAGCATGTCGTTTGAAGCGTTAACTACATTAAAAGCATGCACCATGTCCATAATCACACTAGCTCTCTCCATCCAGCATTGTTCAATTTGGAAAATGAGGTATTTTAGTTTTGTCATTTGTTTCGGACTACTGATTTAGAACTCTTACATGCATCAATTTTTTCATTGAAAAATCACTTAACTCCATCCTTCATAGTTAACTTGAATCACAAAAAATAGAATCTGATTTTTAAATGCAACGTTGATACAAAATCAGAATGTCAATTAAAAGATCAGGCAAAATTCTACCGAAAAAGTCAAAATACTTTTACATAACTTATAGGATATTTGAGACATCACCAATAAGAGAGAACGGTTTTTTTACGGCTTTGATTTTGATCTCAGCTTCACAAGTATACATGTTAACCAAAACTTACGGTTCCCATTTTTTAACAAATTAGAGACATCAAAACCAACTCCACAAATTTCTAATTGAACTTACAATATGAAAATATCTACGAGATGCATTTAATTACCTGAATATATGGGAGAAATTTTGTCATGGTTGCAGCTAAATTCATGTGCTTAGTTGATGTATTAGTAATATGTTAATCAGTAAATTAGGACTAACCATCATACACGTGTGTTTAATCAGTGTGCCAGTTATTAGCCATGTAATATCTTGGGCTAGTTAGCATATGAGTATTACCATACACTAAACCATCCAGTTTGTCATGAAACAGATGCTATGATTAAAGCTTCTTGTACTAGCATTATTCCATTGATGCATCTGCCAATTGATGGGTGACACATTAATACATATATAGACTTGGCCACCTAATAACAATTGCCATAAGAAAAGTCTGCAATGCAAGGGAACGAACAGGCTGGATATACGTCAGCACGTTTGTGCTTATACCCAAGTAAAATGCAGGATCAAATCCAGTGTCCATATGCTAACCTGTGTATCTCTGTTTCTACCGAAGTCATTTCCCCTGTTCTTCTACTCTCCACAGGATGCAAATCGAAAATGAGCTACAATGCACACCACGAGCAAGGGCGGTACTTATGGTGGCTGCCCCACATCCAGAGCAGTTATGAAGGAACCCAACATGCAAGGGACATTGCTACCAGACGAGCCAATATTCATACGAAAATTAAATGAGACCTGGCCCACGTGTGCGAGGTAATGTTGCGTATTTACGCTGGCGTGCGAATTGACCACCCCGTATTGCATAATGGGCTATATTAACTAGGAATCATGATGTGCATGTGGACGTGCGAGATTACGGCATCGCATGCCACCATGTCCCAAAAATTCGCGTCCCAAAGATGACTTCATTTATTATGTTGTGGACTCATCTTTTTTCGGGAAGCGCTATGTTACAGTAATATATTATGCTATCACTTTTCATTAACTACATGTCACATAAGCAAAATTTTCTTGATGTGCGCTATGTTACTTGCTAAGTTACTCCCACTATGACTAACCTAATAGGAGAGAGAAAGTAATAATTAATGTGCCATGACTAATTGTATCTTATTTCTTGATATGTTTGATGTTTCTTAGATGGAAAGTACATGATACTAATTAGGAAGAGAGAAAAACTATTTGTATAGTTATCGTCTCGGTCAGCTAGGGATTAGAGATTAATCGGAATCAGCGGATTAATCGATTTTATCGGTCGACTATTAATCGAATATTTTTTGCAAATCTCAGGTTCCCAACACTAAAATACGCTATATTCAACACCAAAATATTATTTGGCAGAAATGTTACCTTGATTCCTAGCCTTTGAATCCTCGTATAATGACAAAAAATAGAACACCAGTACATATTAGGTAACAAGGTCCACAAAACATAAATAAACATAGTTTTTGCAAACATAGTGCTATGAATAGGTATGATTTATCGATAGATTCCCAATAAATCGCTTGTCAGAGCGATAAATCGGTCCAAAAGATAAACGGTGAAGATAAGGCATAATCTTATCAGTCACCCCCCGATTAGCAATAAATCAGAAGATTAATCGCTGAATCGGAAGATTTCTTGAACAGTGTTTGTAATTAGCAGGCTATGCATGCATATTTTAGTTGAATTAGTAGCACATACACATGGGTATCTTGAGTATGCTTATATTTTTATTAGGTACAATACCCTGAGTATGTGTATTTTGATTAGGTATAACACCAAGACATAAATATTATCATTAGGTATAATACTGAACAACCACGTACCCTAAATATTTATGAATATGCAAGATGTAAAGTACTCAATATATTTTCACGTATGTGCATACTCGACGTATTTCTCCACAGCTACATACCCAACACGAAATGTATGAGCACATACCCAGAAAATATGTATATATGCGATATTTATGGGTACATACACATTAATTTTACATCTTGAGTATGAACTTATATATTGGATACTCTCAAGTTTCACATATTTGTATCTCAGGTATACACATACCAAAAAATATGACGAGTACATTCATACAAAGGAATAAAAAGGAGACGTACCAAATTAGAAAGTTTAAAATGATTGACGCTATAAATTAGGAAACAAATCAATGATGGTGCACGGTCACTTAAAACAAAAAAGGCTTAGCGGGTTGGACCCGATCAAGGTGATCAGGCACCTAGGGTGTGCTTTAGATAATTCGGTAGAGTATGATTTATACTCTATATTTGTGGTTTTTAGGGGCAAGCTAGCATTTAGGGAATCAAGAGTTGCTATAAGAAACTAAGAACCCATGTCTGCTATATTTACATCTACGAAGGACGAATCATCAAAGTTGATCTAAATTTTATTTTGCATAGATGTGGTGGACCCTATATACTAAATCGTCCAAGTTGATATGATTTCATAAATTGCACTTTATACTGAAGATACTTGAGATTTTCTCCTTATAGTTCAGGATGCTTGAACTTTATGGCTACATGCATATCTGAATTTTCCATTTACACCTTAATTCTATGTACCCACCTAATAGTACATGGATCCTTGATACGCCCTCATACTATAAGAAATGAAACTACTGCTCGCTACTAACTGCCAGACGGTGTGCCCCATGTAATTTTGTACTTTTAGATGTATTGATATTTGACTAATTCAACACACAAATCAACAACGTGTGGAAAGGCTAATTGGGTAGCATCCCAATTTTCTGATCACGCGTATTAATCACATACAAATATTTGTGAAATTGTACAAACTACATATCAAGAAGCTTGGAGTACGGACTTTAAATTTAGGAGCCTACCATAACACATACATACGTATGAAAAGCCTATGCCATAATATGGCATTTTTTTACAAAGGTCGGGCGATTAGCTTGAGGACCAGGCCTTGACTAACACATCGCAGTAATATAAATGTGACATAAACGTGCCAATTGACTAGACTCCCTACTTTAATTCTATGCATTGAGATGCAAGTAAAGAATCTACTAACTACACATACAAACTATATGCTTGATTTGTTCCTTGGTTGGCTCTTGTAGGACGTTCCAAGTGTCGCGTGAGGCCTTTGTTGTCCTATCGATCCACCTCATCCAGGTAGTGGAAAGCAACCACAATGCCATGTATAGTTGCGGTGGTAGGACACCGAAGACCTAAAAAACGATGCACACCGAAGCTTGCATCTCTGCTTGTCCAAGTCAATCAAAATCCAATGATAATTACTGTGCTAACTTCTTTCCCAACGCCTTTCATTCACATTGTTCTCCCCAAAGAGTGTATATGTCGCCTTTGTTTGGTACATCCTCTCTTTCTCTACCAGTGCATGTTGCTCCTTTAATAGACATTGTGGTGGGTCATAGTGAACTAAATGATGACGGGGAAGTAGGATATGGCGATTTCATAAATAATGAGCTACTCCCGAGGTTTTTTCTATGTTATTCCGTTTCTTCCCTATTCTCGAACAAAGTGACATTTAGACATTGTGAGACAAACCTAGCATATGATTTTTATTTGGTTAAAAATGAGTTGACATATTATTTGTAGAGTTTGACTTTGAAATATCTAAAATATTATAGGTGGTCAAAATCTGACGAAGGACAAGTCGAAAACTCACTTCATGTGAACTAGATTAGGATAGCCCTAGTGTTCCATTGTAGACTGCATCTAAAATTGTGATATCTTGCTTTTTGCTTAAGTGGATCCCTAATTAGGGGAACATTTTTATTACTCGCTCCATTCCAATGAATAAGATGCTCAACCTTTTCAAAATCCAACTAGAACCATAAATTAGTGACTTAAAAATTATACTACATCTGCCCGGAAATACTTGTCACTCAAATGGATGTATCTAGGGAGTACCATTGCAAACTTCTTTTCAATAGGAATTCAATGATATATTTTTTATCACATATAATTCACATTTGGTTGGTCTAATTTATGGTCAAAGTTTAATTCTGAGATGAGTGCACGCCTTATTCAAAGAGTTTCCGGATGGAGGGAGTACCACTGAAACAGATATATGTAGATTAGAGGGAGTGTCTTCTTTTTTCTTAAGTGGATGTCAAGTTAGGGGAACACTTTTACACATTTGAACTCTTGTGTGACTCCATTACTTCGATGTGATAGTGATACACGTACGCAAAAGACTTTCTAACGGTTGATTTTCTGAAATAAATGCACATACAAATACAAATACATGTACCGACATATCCAGTCAATTCTGGTAAGGGCGTTGTGTTGTTTGTAGGATATATGGATTGATTTTGTGCTGATTTGTCGATGCTGACTCTCAAACAGTCAAGTGGCCATAGTCTAGAAGAGGGAGTAATTTTGTGGAGAATAATCTATTGACACCGCTTGTTTGTAGCGACGGAGGAGGATTGTTCTTGAGCACAAGTGATTGAGATGAACGGGGCACTAGTAGAAAAAGGTCCAATTGTCCCGGTTACCAGAGGCCCACTTGTCTTGGTTCAGGAACCGGTACTAAAGTCCAACACCTTTAGTCCCGGTTCGCTTACGAACCGGGACAAATGTGGCTCCACGTGGCCACTGCGGCGAGCCCAGGCAGGAGGGCCTTTAGTCCCGGTTGGTAACACCAACCGGGACCAAAGAACATCCACGCGTCAGCAGCTCAGGAGCTGGGGTTTTTATTTTTGTTTTTGAAAGGGGGGTGGTTGGGGGTTTCATATATTGTGTTAGCTAGCTAATAGCTAGAGAGAAGTGACCTCTCTTATCTCCGTGCTTGGTCGACGCTACATACTATATGTATAGAGAGGACTCAACACACTAGCTAGTAAGAAAATGAAGGAAACCATTAAGCACAGAAGATCGTCATGAACATATACAGAGAGAAGTGATCGACCTCTCCTCTGAGAAATTGGTCGAACAACAAGTTTTCGTATATCTATCCGACGCTACTAGCTACATATATACAATATAAGATCTCTTACACTCCCTAACATCTGAAGTCAAGTTCCACATGGTATTCTCTGACTTTATTGATGACGTGGTCAAGAAAGAATCCCGCCAATTCCTCTTGAATTGCTTTTATGCGATCATGTGCTAGGAGTTCATCCCGCAACTGTCAGAGCTAAATTGAAGAAGAGGGTCAATACATGTGTATGAATGAAACTGATCAACACAAATGATGGTAATAAAATAAAATTGTGAATATTTTTGCTTACGCACTTCATATTCTTTTTCAGAGTAGCCCTGCTTATTAGAGGTCGTCGCGTTGTAGATGAATCACAAACGTAGTATCCAAAAAAATCATTCCCGGCTTCCTGCCACAAGCACTTTATGAGAAATAGAGGTCAATCAAACTGATAAGCAAACATGCTAAAGGGTATTGATGAAACTAGCTAGAATCAATGGGAGATGCGCGAAACTAGGTAGTAGTACTTACTTTCGGGTGTTTAAATCGCAGCTCGGTCAGAAGTCCCGGAGAAATTGTGGTGAACTCTTTCTAAACCCTGCGAGACAAAGAAAATAATTACTTAATATCAGGAAATGAACAAAGTTGCCAATATGGTGCGATAATGATCGATTGAACTTCTCGAGCATTCGAGTCATGTCCGCATACTCCTCGGGATCTTTTTGTTTGGAGTCTAAGACGGTTACTTCTCCCCGCTCAAGCTTAATCTCTAGGAGAGTAAAGTGGAACCTGCGCACGCATGCATAACTCATCAGTTACATTACTATAACCTCGGATAATAAGAGAAACCGAATGTGCACAAGAAAGTAACACTCACTTGGGTAAGGAAAGAGTATTTTATCTTTGCTTTGATTTTTGAGCAACGATTGTAGCAGTTATCCTTGGTTTCTGAGACATTGTGTTTAACCGTAAATTCATGTATGACATTTGGGTTAATGAACCCAATGTCATAGATTTGTGCTTTTCTCCATTCGATGATCTTCAATCTGTATAATATAGTGATGATAATTATATATACATGCAATGAAAGAGCTGAGCTATATATAGAGAGGCTTAATTACATAAAGTAGTACTTACAGACAATAGCAAGCCACGAGTGATTTGTCGAGGGCCTTTAGATTATAGAACTGGAAAAACTCGTCAAAATCAACAGTTAACACATCTTGTCCAATGAAGTCATGGTCATCTTTAATTCTCATTCAAAGCATACTTCCCAGACTCGCTGTAGGTTTTAATGTACCATTGATGGAATCTTCGCATCATTGTTGTTAGAGGAGGACTTCCATCTTTGAAGAGAGGCTTCCCGTACTGGTATCTGAATTTGTCCACCCCCATTGTATCAAAATGTGCATTGTCGGGCAGGTAATCACCAGGTGTTGGAAATATGCCCTAGAGGCAATAATAAAAGGATTATTATTATATTTCCTTGTTCATGATAATTGTCTTTATTCATGCTATAATTGTGTTATCCGGAAATCGTAATACATGTGTGAATAATAGACACCAACATGTCCCTAGTAAGCCTCTAGTTGACTAGCTCGTTGATCAACAGATAGTCATGGTTTCCTGACTATGGACATTGGATGTCATTGATAACGGGATCACATCATTAGGAGAATGATGTGATGGACAAGACCCACATACTTGTGGCACTGCCGCCTTGGTCACATAGGTGTCAAACGCATGAAGAAGCTCCATGCAGATGGACTTTTAGAGTCTCTTGATTATGAATCATTTGACACGTGCGAACCATGTCTCATGGGTAAAATGACCAAGACTCTGTTCTGAGGAACAATGGAGCGAGCAACCAACTTATTGGAAATCATACATACTGATGTGTGCGGTCCAATGAGTGTTGAGGCTCGCGGTGGCTATCGTTATGTTCTCACCCTCACTGATGACTTGAGTAGATATGGGTATGTCTACTTAATGAAACACAAGTCTGAAACCTATGAAAAGTTCAAGGAATTTCAGAGTGAAGTTGAGAATCAACGTGACAGGAAAATCAAGTTTCTACGATCAGATCGTGGAGGAGAATACTTGAGTCACGAATTTGGCACACACTTAAGAAAATGTGGAATAGTTTCACAACTCACGCCGCCTGGAACACCTCAGCGTAATGGTGTGTCCGAACGTCGTAATCGCACTCTATTAGATATGGTTCGATCTATGATGTCTCTTACCGATTTACCGCTATCTTTTTGGGGCTATGCTTTAGAGACTGCCACATTCACTTTAAATAGGGCTCCGTCGAAATCCGTTGAGACGACACCGTATGAATTATGGTTTGGGAAGAAACCTAAGCTGTCGTTTCTAAAAGTTTGGGGATGCGATGCTTATGTCAAGAAACTTCAACCTGAAAAGCTCGAACCCAAGTCGGAGAAATGCATCTTTATAGGATACCCTAAAGAAACTGTTGGGTATACCTTCTACCTCAGATCCGAAGGCAAGATCTTTATTGCCAAGAATGGATTCTTTCTAGAGAAAGAGTTTCTCTCGAAAGAAGTAAGTGGGAGGAAAGTAGAACTTGATGAAGTGTTACCTCTTGAACCGGAAAATGGCACAACTCAAGAAAATGTTCCTGAAGTGCCTACACCAACTAGAGAGGAAGTTATTGATGATGATCAAGATACTTCTGATCAAGCTCCTACTAAAATTCGAAGGTCCACAAGGACACGTTCCGCACCAGAGTGGTACGGCAACCCTGTCTTGGAAATCATGTTGTTAGACAACGGTGAACCTTCGAACTATGAAGAAGCGATGGCGGGCCCGGATTCCGACAAATGGCTAGAAGCCATGAAATCCGAGATAGGATCCATGTATGAAAATGAAGTATGGACTTTGACTGACTTGCCCGTTGAACGGCGAGCCATAGAAAATAAATGGATCTTTAAGAAGAAGACAGACGCGGATGGTAATGTGACCATCTATAAAGCTAGGCTTGTCGCTAAGGGTTATCGACAAGTTCAAGGGGTTGACTACGATGAGACTTTCTCACCGGTGGCGAAGCTGAAGTCCGTCCGAATCATGTTAGCAATTGCCGCATTCTACGATTATGAAATATGGCAAATGGACGTCAAAACGGCATTCCTTAATGGTTTCCTTAAGGAAGAATTGTATATGATGCAGCCGGAAGGTTTTGTCGATCCTAAGAATGCTAACAAGGTGTGCAAGCTCCAACGCTCGATTTATGGGCTGGTGCAAGCATCTCGGAGTTGGAACATTCGCTTTGATGAGATGATCAAAGCGTTTGGGTTTACGCAGACTTATGGAGAAGCCTGCGTTTACAAGAAAGTGAGTGGGAGCTCTGTAGCATTTCTCATACTATATGTAGATGACATACTTTTGATGGGAAATGATATAGAACTCTTGGACAGCATCAAGGCCTACTTGAATAAGAGTTTTTCAATGAAGGACCTTGGTGAAGCTGCTTATATATTAGGCATCAAGATCTATAGAGATAGATCAAGACGCCTCATAGGTCTTTCACAAAGCACATACCTTGATAAGATATTGAAGAAGTTCAATATGGATCAATCTAAGAAGGGGTTCTTGCCTGTGTTACAAGGTATGAAATTGAGCTCAGCTCAATGTCCGACCACGGCAGAAGATATAGAAGAGATGAGTGTCATCCCCTATGCCTCAGCCATAGGTTCTATTATGTATGCCATGCTGTGTACCAGACCTGATGTAAACCTTGCCGTAAGTTTGGTAGGAAGGTACCAAAGTAATCCCGGCAAGGAACACTGGACAGCGGTCAAGAATATCCTGAAGTACCTGAAAAGGACTAAGGAAATGTTTCTCGTTTATGGAGGTGACGAAGAGCTCGTCGTAAAGGGTTACGTCGACGCTAGCTTCGACACAGATCCGGATGACTCTAAGTCACAAACCGGATACGTGTATATTTTGAATGGTGGGGCAGTAAGCTGGTGCAGTTGCAAGCAGAGCGTCGTGGCGGGATCTACATGTGAAGCGGAGTACATGGCAGCCTCGGAGGCAACACATGAAGCAATTTGGGTGAAGGAGTTCATCACCGACCTAGGAGTCATACCCAACGCGTCGGGGCCGATCAAGCTCTTCTGTGACAACACTGGAGCTATTGCTCTTGCCAAGGAGCCCAGGTTTCACAAGAAGACAAGGCACATCAAGCGTCTCTTCAACTCCATTCGTGAAAATGTTCAAGATGGAGACATAGAGATTTGTAAAGTACATACGGACCTGAATATAGCAGATCCGTTGACTAAACCTCTCCCTAGAGCAAAACATGATCAACACAAAAAATCTCATGGGTGTTCGATTCATCACAATGTAACTAGATTATTGACTCTAGTGCAAGTGGGAGACTGTTGGAAATATGCCCTAGAGGCAATAATAAAAGGATCATTATTATATTTCCTTGTTCATGATAATTGTCTTTGTTCATGCTATAATTGTGTTATCCGGAAATCGTAATACATGTGTGAATAATAGACACCAACATGTCCCTAGTAAGCCTCTAGTTGACTAGCTCGTTGATCAACAGATAGTCATGGTTTCCTAACTATGGACATTGGATGTCATTGATAACGGGATCACATCATTAGGAGAATGATGTGATGGACAAGACCCAATCCTAAACATAGCATAAAGATCGTGTAGTTCGTTTGCTAGAGTTTTTCCAATGTCAAGTGTCCTTTCCTTAGACCATGAGATCGTGTAACTCCCGGATACCGTAGGAGTGCTTTGGGTGTACCAAACATCACAACGTAACTGGGTGACTATAAAGGTATACTACGGGTATCTCTGAAAGTGTCTGTTGGGTTGACACGGATCAAGACTGGGATTTGTCACTCCGTATGACGGAGAGGTATCACTGGGCCCACTCGGTAATGCATCATCATAATGAGCTCAAAGTGACCAAGTGTCTGGTCATGGGATCATGCATTACGGTACGAGTAAAGTGACTTGCCGGTAACGAGATTGAACGAGGTATTGGGATACTGACGATCGAATCTCAGGCAAGTAACATACCGATTGACAAAGGGAATTGCATACGGGGTTGATTGAATCCTCGACATCGTGGTTCATCCGATGAGATCATCGTGGAGCATGTGGGAGCCAACATGGGTATCCAGATCCCGTTGTTGGTTATTGACCGGAGAGTCGTCTCGGTCATGTCTACATGTCTCCCGAACCCGTAGGGTCTACACACTTAAGGTTCGGTGACGCTAGGGTTGTAGGGATATGTATATGCAGTAACCCGAATGTTGTTTGGAGTCCCGGATGAGATCCCAGACGTCACGAGGAGTTCCGGAATGGTCCGGAGGTAAAGATTTATATATGGGAAGTCCTGTTTCGGCCATCGGGACAAGTTCCGGGGTCATCGGTATTGTACCGGGACCACCGGAAGGGTCCCGGGGGTCCACCAGGTGGGGCCACCTGCCCGGGGGGCCACATGGGCTGTAGGGGGTGCGCCTTGGCCTACATGGGCCAAGGGCACCAGCCCCAAGGGGCCCATGCGCCTAGGGTTTCCAAAGGGGAAGAGTCCCACAAGTGGAAGGCACCCCCTAGGTGCCTTGGGGGGGAGGGAAACCTCCCTTGGCCGCCGCCCCCCTAGGAGATTGGATCTCCTAGGGCCGGCGCCCCCCCCTTGGCCCTCCTATATATAGTGGGGGAAGGAGGGCTTTTCACCCATGCCTTTGGTTGCCTCCTTCTCCCTCTCCAACACCTCCTCCTCCTCCATAGCGCTTGGCGAAGCCCTGACGGAGTACTGCAGCTCCATCACCACCACGCCGTCGTGCTGCTGCTGGAGCCATCTTCCTCAACCTCTTCTTCCCTCTTGCTGGATCAAGAAGAAGGAGACGTTACGCTAACCGTACGTGTGTTGAACACGGAGGTGCCGTCCGTTCGGTGCTAGGATCTCCGGTGATTTGGATCACGTCGTGTTCGACTACCTCATCCCCGTTCTTTGAACGCTTCCGCTTGCGATCTACAAAGGTATGTAGATGCATCCGATCACTCGTTGCTAGATGAACTCATAGATGGATCTTGGTGAAACCGTAGGAAAATTTTTGTTTTCTGCAACGTTCCCCAACACCAGGATTGGTACCGGGCACCATCCCCGGTAGATTTGCGACGATATCGCTAGACACCTTGAGCGGGGGGCACAATTGGTTCTCCTGTTCTCCCTGGGGAATTTTTTGTTGGGGATCATAGCAGAAATTAAAATTTTCTACGCATCACCAAGATCAATCTATGGAGTAATCTAGCAACGAGAGGAAGGGAAGTGCATCTACATACCCTTGTAGATCGCTAAGCGGAAGCGTTACAAGAACGCGGATGAAGGAGTCGTACTCGTAGCGATTCAGATCGCGGTTGATTTCGATCTAAGCGCCAAACAACGGCGCCTCCGCGTTCAACACACGTGCAGCCCGGTGACATCTCCTACGCCTTGATCCAGCAAGGAGAGAGGGAGAGGTTGGGGAAGACTTCGTCCAGCAGCAGCACGACGGCGTGGTGGTGGTGGAGGAGTGCGGTACTCCAGCAGGGCTTCGCCAAGCACTACGAGAGACGAGGAGGGAGAGAGGTAGGGCTGCGCCTTGGGAGAGAGAGACTCGTGTGTCGTGCAGCCCCAAAACCTCCACTATATATAGGGGCAAGGGCAAGGGGAGGCGCCCTAGGGTTTCCCCTAGGGGGACGGCGGCCAGGGCAGATGGGATTTCCCCCTTGGGTGACTTGGCCCCCAAGCCAGGAGGTGGGAACCCTAGATGGGGCGCCCCAAACCCCCTGGTCACGTGGGAATAGGTGAGGGGGGCGCACGGCCCCTTAGTGGGCTGGTTTTCCCCCTTCCCTTGGCCCATGAAGCCCCCCAACACTTGCCGGGGCTCCCGAAACACCTTTCGGTCATGCTGGTCATCACCCGGTACCTCCGGAACACTTCCGGACTCCAAAACCATTTGTCCAATATATCAATCTTCATCTCCGGACCATTTCGAAACTCCTCATGACATCCGGGATCTCATCCGGGACTCTGAAAAACATTCGGTAACCGCGTACATACTTTCCCTATAACCCTAGCGTCATCGAACCTTAAGTGTGTAGACCCTACGGGCTCGGGAATAATGCAGACATGACCGAGACATCTCTCTGGTCAATAACCAACAGCGGGATCTGGATACCCATTTTGGCTCCCACATGTTCCATGATGATCTCATCGGATGAACCACGATGTCAAGGATTCAGTCAATCCCGTATACAATTCCCTTTGTCTACCGGTTGTGACGCCCCCAATTTGACCGTACACTAATCATACATGCAAACGTGTACGATCAAGATCAGGGACCCACGGGAAGATATCACAACACAACTCTACAAATCAAATAAGTCATACAAGCATCATATTACAAGCCAGGGGCCTCGAGGGCTCGAATACAAGAGCTCGATCATAGACGAGTCAGCGGAAGCAACAATATCTGAGTACAGACATAAGTTAAACAAGTCTGCCTTAAGAAGGCTAGCACAAACTGGGATACAGATCGAAAGAGGCGCAGGCCTCCTGCCTGGGATCCTCCTAAACTACTCCTGGTCGTCGTCAGTGGGCAGCACGTAGTAGTAGGCACCTCCGGTGTAGTAGGAGCCGTCGTCGAAGGTGGCGTCTGGCTCCTGGGCTCCAACATCTGGTTGCGACAACCAGGTAGAAGGGATAGGGGGAAAAGAGGGAGAAAGCAACCGTGAGTACTCATCCAAAGTACTCGCAAGCAAGGAGCTACACTACATATGCATGAGTATCAAATGGAATAAGGGTATCATATGTGGACTGAACTGCAAAATGCCGGAATAAGAGGGGGATAGCTAGTCCTGTCGAAGACTACGCTTCTGGCAGCCTCCGTCTTGTAGCATGTAGAAGAGAGTAGACTGAAGTCCTCCAACTAGCATCGCATAGCATAACCCTAACCGATGATCCACCCCTCGTCGCCCTGTGAGAGAGCGACCACCGGTTGTATCTGGCACTTGGAAGGGTGTGTTTTATTAAGTATCCAGTTCTAGTTGTCATAAGGTCAAGGTACAACTCCAAGTCATCCTGTTACCGAAGATCACGGCTATTCGAATAGATTACCTTCCCTGCAGGGGTGCACCACATAACCCAACACGCTGGATCCCATTTGGCCGGACACACTTTTCTGGGTCATGCCCGGCCGCGGAAGATCAACACGTTGCAGCCCCACCTAGGCACAACAGAGAGGCCAGCACGCCGTTCTAAACCTAAGCGCACAGGGGTCTGGGCCCATCGCCCATAGCACACATGCACGTTGCGTACGCGGCCGGAGAGCAGACCTAGCAACCTCCATTACAAAGGAAGTCACGTTACGCGGTCCAACCCGGCGCGCGCCGCTCAGTCGCTGGCGTCACGAAGTGCTTCGGCTGATACCACGACGTCGAGTGCCCATAACTGTCCCCGCGTAGATGGTTAGTGCGTATAGGCCAGTAGCCAGACTCAGATCAAATACCAAGATCTCGTTAAACGTGTTAAGTATCCGCGAACATCGACCAGGGCCAGGCCCACCTCTCTCCTAGGTGGTCTCAACCTGCCCTGTCGCTCCACCTCAAAGTAACCGTCGGGGGCCGTCGGGAACCCAGGCCCACCACTACCTGGATGGAGCCACCTGCCCCTTCAGCCCCCATCTCCGAACAGCATCACAGGTAAGGTAACTGTGTAAAGTATATTGTATATGCCCGTGATCACCTCCCGAAGTGATCACTGCCCAGTAGTATAGCATGGCAGACGGACAAGAGTGTAGGGCCACTGATGGAATACTAGCATCCTATACTAAGCAGTAGGATAGCAGGTAATGGTAACAACAGTAGTAGCAAGGACAGGCTATGCATCAGGATAGGAATAACGGAAAGCAGTAACATGCTACACTACTCTAATGCAACCAGTATAGAGGAGAGTAGGCGATATCTGGTGATCAAGGGTGGGGCTTGCCTGGTTGCTCTGGCAAGAGAGAGGGGTCGTCAACACCGTAGTCGTACTGGGTAGCAGCGGCGTCGGTCTCGATGTCTAGCGAGAGAAGAGGGGGAAGAAGCAATAAATATAATGCAAACAAATGCATGACGAAGCATGACATGACAAAGCGTGATGCTAGGTGCGCCCTAACGCGGTACGAGGTGGTACCGGTGAAGGGGGAAACATCCGGGAAAGTATTCCCGGTGTTTCATGTTTTCGGACAAAGGAGCCGGAGGGGGAAAGTTGCGTGTTTGCTATGCTAGGGATGCGTGGCGGATGAACGGGCTGCGTATCCGGATTCGTCTCGTCGTTCTGAGCAACTTTCATGTACAAAGATTTTCCATCCGAGCTATGGTTCATTTTATATTAATTTTAAAAGATTGAAATCGTTTTTAGGATTTATTTAATTATTTAAATCAACATTATCCAGAATAGTAAATGATGATGTCAGCATGACATCATGCTGACGTCAGCAGTCAATTGCGCAGTTGACTGGGTCAACTGCGGTTGGGGCCCACATGTCATTGGCTGTTTAGTTAATGGTTAGGTTAATCTAATCAGGTTTAATTAGTTTAAGTAGTTATTAGGGTAATCAAACTTAATTAGATTAATTAAACATGATTAATTGACTTAATTAACTTATTAGTTAATTACTAATTTTATTTATTTTAACACATTTTTTATATACATTCTGGGCTGGGCCCCGGCTGTCAATGGGCCAAAGTCCATAGCGGGTTCGGGCGTTGCGGCCGAACAAGCGCCACGGGTGCTAGGACCCGGTTGGGCGAGGGAGGATACTCGAGGGAGCGAGCAGGGGCGACGCGCCCGAGCGCGCACGGCGGCGTGCCGGGCGGGGCGAGGCGGACCATGCGAGGCCATGGTGAGGCGCCAGGGCGCGGTTGCGGGCGCACCCGTGCGGGGCCAAGCCTGTGCACATGCGGCGCGGGTGCGGGACGATGCGTGCAGCGGCAAGGCGACGGGCGAGCCGGCGCGGTGGTGCCCGTGCGGGGATAGAGGGGAGAGGGAGCCGGCGCAGGACGAGGAGATGCGACGCGACGGGCGTGCAGCGCGTGAAGTGAGCACGGTGAGAGCGAGGCTCGGACGGGCATGGCGGTGGATCTGCCAGGGAGGAAGAGGGGAAGGGAAGGGGGCTCACAAGGCCCTGTAGTTGAGCGAGGCGTGAACGATGAGGAGGACGAGGAGGCGACGACGACGGTGGGAGGCTCCAGCGAAGCAATGGCGGGATGAGACGGCGATGGTGTACGGCGGCGGCGTGCGGCGAGGAGGGGGACGAGGACGAGCGACGGAGACGGATGGGAAGGCAGCACCGACGACGGCGGGTGGCTGGCCGGCCCCGGCGGGGGTTCCGGGCGGCGGCGACGGCGTTGATGAAGGGGGCGTCGGGCTCATTGCCCCTTCCCGATCCAGATCAGGTCAGGAAGAGGAGCGAGGGGGAGGCGAGCCGGAGAAGGGCGGTGGCGGCTCCAGATCGAGCGGGAGGGGGGCGAGAGAGAGTGGGGGGGATCGATCTCGATCCAGGGGAATCGGGGGAGGGAGTGGAGCGCATGGGGGGGCGAGTGGGGGTGTGGTGGTGGATTAGGGTTCGGTCGGGTGGGGGATGTAGTGGATAAGGAGTGGGGGAGGCCGGCCGGCTGGACCTGATGGGCCGAGGCCCAAGGAGGGGGGGGCTTGCGGCCTGCCGGGCCGAAGCCCAGGGGGTTTTTTCTTTGTTTGTTTGTTTAGTTTTTCTTTTTCGTATTTTCTTTTCTTTTATTTATTTACTTTTCTGTTTTAAATCATTTTAAATTATTTAGGCCTTTTATAAAAATGTGTTTACTACACCATATTTATCTATGTAATATTTAGTACAAACCGAACATTTTTGTTTTAATGTCTGAAAACTTTTATTATTTACCAAACTTTGAATTTGATTTGGACCGGTTTTGATCTAACGATAGATTAGTAGCGGTAACCGTGGTGACGTGGCACCATTAGCGTGGGATCACTGTAGCTTAATTATCCGAGCGTCACAATTCTCCTCCACTACAAGAAATCTCGTCCCGAGATTTAGGAGGCGTAAGGGGGAAGAAGATTCTAGTTACGAAATTCTAGCGAGTGTTCTCGGTCTTAATTGCTCTTTCCGAAGTAGTTGATCCCTTTTTGGTGATGTCTTCATTTCTCTGCTCCAGGCCATCATGATGAAGTGGCCATCCTTCCTTCGTAGTCTTCATCATACTAACGAAAGATTAAGGGGGTATACCGGAAGAATGGACCTCTGCAGGGTAGACTATCTGGTAGACAACAACGAGGAAGGTGGCGGAAAGTAGCTCTCGAATTGAAATTTAAGACAATATCGAGAGCAAAGCAAGAAGGTGCAAAAATAGAAGTTTTAAGCGCATAGGCAATCATTCGTTGCCTGAAGCGAAGTGTGAAAGGGGTTCAGAGCAATGGGAATAAGTATTGCGTCTGATACCAGATTGATGATCTCATCGGAAGGTGGCTCGTGAATTACACACTAGGCCACGCGTGAGGAATAACTTTGGGAACAAGGGGTGTACAGGAGAGTCAGGTTTTGATCCTGTGGAACTGTGGGTTATGGGCCCACCATGTGGGTTAAAAGTAGGAAGGGCGTTGACATCTTGCATGGTCATGTAGGCAAGGCATGTCAGAGGTTAGTCTGTCGGTTATGCCGACAACAACATCGGTACCAAGGGCGAGGGACGAAGAGAACCATTTTTCCTGCTCGTTCAACGAAGCGGACCAATAGGCAAAGTTCTCATCCATCGGTGGTTACCGGAATGTCATCAACAATAGAAACAGGGTCTTACTGACATGGTTATACACCAAGGTGTTTACATAAGCAGAAGAATATTACTGCTTAAATCATATGGATCACGAGGAAGATTAAACAAATCAATGGAAAGGAAAATGTGGTCATCAGATTAAATAGAGCAATGGAAAGGAAAATGTGTTTAAACACATTATTCAGGGGTATATCCTTCGCTAAGGACAAACAGAGCATGATATCCACAACAGGATATAATGTAGAAAACCCTTTAGGAAAGGGGAGAGAAACTTCATGACATTACCCATACAACGGTGTTTGGATAATTGATAAAGAAAATTCAACGTTGTGCTTCAAATGTTCTTATTGATGATCGGAGTACCACCGACATGCTTCGAGATAGCATTGTCATGGTCAACAGGTTAAGATCGGGCTATGGATACATAAGGGATCCATCAGGATCAACTTATAGAATAAGTCTTATAATTTCCTCAGGGAAGAATGGTTAACCTTGCTAATAAGGAAACTATAACAGCAGGTCATCCGGCCAGGTGTGCTGGACATGCCATCACCTTACCGGGTCATAAAAGACCAGTGTTATAACTCTTGGAAAAATGTTCCAACCATCATATCTGACCGAGATTCAGATCTGATCGGTGTTAGGATACCTCGGACTCAGGATGCCTGAGAAGGAAAGGTGCAAAATGAATTGACGAGACGACATTGTAAGATTCTCGGGAAATCTACTATGGAAGCGAGTTCCGAAATAGGAGCTCATCATTAAACCAAGGAGAGGATGAGGAGGTGGCTGATGGACTCAGCGACTATTAATCGAGATTAACAAAAAATGGATCTCCACAATGATGTGAACAAGGAGGTAACACTTGTCAGGTCAAACGATATAATGATGTATGCTCGAGGAAAACATACACAATTAAACATTGGTTGAAAGGTGCACCCGAAATATGGGCTGGGTTGCATGACCAATGTCGGAATGGTGATTCAATAATCAATAGTCTAAGAATGAAACTGTAGACCAATAACTTCAAAGCAATAGGGTTGCTAGAAGTTTAGAATTTGCACATCACAGACCATTTGTCGGTATTCCGGTTAGAAACAACACGGAGACCAAGAAATGAATGCAAAAGGCGAGAGTTATTACTATATCAAGAATTCTCAAGAGGTGGTAAAATTACCACGACATTCTTGACATAAAAGGTGGTAACATTCCAAGGTAAAGAAGAACAATTGCTGGATAGCGAGGATCTCAAGGTATAACACAAAACACGAATAAGTTTGTGTTGAACGGAAGGCAATAAAGTGGTCGGTGATAACACAAACCATTGAGGGGCGAGGATGGTATTTCTCATCAAGAATTCGATATATATCTTGGAAGAGCTCAGGATGTTGATGATGACCACGACACATTTGTCGAGAAATTTCATGAAGATGCAATCGGTTGGCGATGACATCAAGTCAAATGATGATGCAGCGAAAGTCAAATAATACTTGAAGAAGAACCCATAAGAAGTTATGCAGTTCCGTGATAATCTCGAGATACCAGAGGGGGTAATACTCGATGACAGGTCAAAGTAGAGGTTGGACTGGGGTATTGCTCTGCAAAAGACAAGCGCTTAAACTTGCACACGAAATGGTATTTAAAGGAGAACATGGTCGGAACCACGATTGCAAAAGGTCAGATCCCAGATATAAGATGAACTTATACCAAAGGAATAATTTAATTTAAGAGAAGCTTTAACGATAAGATCTACATCGTGTCCATGGGCATGAACACAAAGTTCAAGGTCGACTCCCACTTCTCCAATGCATAACCTTTCATTCACTTCTCACTTTTGAAGAAGTTGTATTGTTGAAATTTCATCTGGCAAAATACCAGAAGTGTATGAGTCGTGAAAACTTTCGAGTTCACATGGTTTTAGAGAAGGTTGTATAGGTTCAACCCATCGGGGTCTCATAGAAACATATACCACAAGTTTCAAGAGTAAATATCACAAGTTCGAAAGTAGAGCATGGTTAGCAAAACAGATGATACAATTTACCAAAGGTATCATATACCCATGGAAAGGCTCACAAGATTATTGAATAGGAAGGACACTGCCGGATAATAATCCAACAAGGGATCCTACGGTCTACAATGGAGCTGATGCGAGTATCGGTTCTCTATCTGAGGAAGATGGAATGAAAGGGCATCAGATTATATAAACAACTGAGTATTTCAAATCTTAAATACAAAGGAATTATCATTTCCAAATCAAGGGATCAAAAGCCAACGCTCTCATTAAGAATGGATCAGTCGAATAGACTTAGGGGTACAATCGACGACAATTTGATTGGTCGATAACCAACTCATGTCCAAAATGACGTGTGAGCCGGAAGGATGAATGATTGGATCTGATTGAGGATGGCGAGCATTCACAACATTTTGAATCAACGGACTCAACATGATAATGATAAGGGATGCCAATAAACTTATAGACTTATGGGATTAACCATAATGCAAGCAAGTAAGAACTTCAAGAGTAATAGGCTACTCAAGATTTTCGGAAGTTCAAATAGTATTTTGAAGACTTTTGTGAAATACATGAACCAACTAGGGATGAGCAAATATCCGGTGAGTGCTAGAAATTTACCCATAGTGGTATTCATGTGGCAAATAAATGCAAGGCAGTAGACACAAAGTATTCTCGGAACAATAGAGAGAATTTTGGGGCATCTTGTAATAACAAGATCAATGAGGAATGATTATATGAATGGCACATGTACGTGGTTATCCATAGAGGTTTATCGATAGAAGGGAATTGTAAAAGCAACAGGCACAAGGTCTCGACAGAATATCGGAGAGTATCTTCGAAATCCTCTAGTGCAGCCGGCGATCATCTGGACTGAAGGGGGTTCTCCGGGAGAAAGTATTTTCGAGAACCTAAGTTAGATTTTTAGTAAATTTATTAAACCCGAATAGGAGAGAGTTCAGAGTCCCGGAGTATAGACGAGGAGTAAAATATCCTAATACCACCCAATGGCGACGTGGGCCCGTAAGGAACACAGCCATGTTAGTAAAAGTTTTTTCAATGCCTAGACTCAACTTAGGCCAAGGAGTGTGGAAGGGGATTCCTACAGGCAGTCGGCTCTGATACCAACTTGTGACGCCCCCGATTTGACCATACACTAATCATACACGCAAACGTGTACGATCAAGATCAGGAACCCACGGGAAGATATGACAACACAACTCTACAAATCAAATAAGTCATACAAGCATCATATTACAAGCCAGGGGCCTCGAGGGCTCGAATACAAGAGCTCGATCATAGACGAGTCAGCGGAAGCAACAATATCTGAGTACAGACATAAGTTAAACAAGTCTGCCTTAAGAAGGCTAGCACAAACTGGGATACAGATCGAAAGAGGCGCAGGCCTCCTGCCTGGGATCCTCCTAAACTACTCCTGGTCATCGTCAGCGGGCAGCACGTAGTAGTAGGCACCTCCGGTGTAGTAGGAGCCGTCGTCGAAGGTGGCGTCTGGCTCCTGGGCTCCAACATCTGGTTGCGACAACCAGGTAGAAGGGATAGGGGGAAAAGAGGGAGAAAGCAACCGTGAGTACTCATCCAAAGTACTCGCAAGCAAGGAGCTACACTACATATGCATGAGTATCAGATGGAATAAGGGTATCATATGTGGACTGAACTGCAGAATGCCAGAATAAGAGGGGGATAGCTAGTCCTGTCGAAGACTACGCTTCTGGCAGCCTCCGTCTTGCAGCATGTAGAAGAGAGTAGACTGAAGTCCTCCAAGTAGCATCGCATAGCATAACCCTAACCGATGATCCTCCCCTCGTCGCCCTGTGAGAGAGCGACCACCGGTTGTATCTGGCACTTGGAAGGGTGTGTTTTATTAAGTATCCAGTTCTAGTTGTCATAAGGTCAAGGTACAACTCCAAGTCGTCCTGTTACCGAAGATCACAGCTATTCGAATAGATTACCTTCCCTGCAGGGGTGCACCACATAACCCAACACGCTCGATCCCATTCGGCCGGACACACTTTTCTGGGTCATGCCCGGCCGCGGAAGATTAACACGTCGCAGCCCCACCTAGGCACAACAGAGAGGCCAGCACGCCGGTCTAAACCTAAGCGCACAGGGGTCTGGGCCCATCGCCCATAGCACACCTGCACATTGCGTACGCGGCCGGAGAACAGACCTAGCAACCTCCATTACAAAGGAAGTCACGTTATGCGGTCCAACCCGGCGCGCGCCGCTCAGTCGCTGGCATCACGAAGTGCTTCGGCTGATACCACGACGTCGAGTGCCCATAACTGTCCCTGCGTAGATGGTTAGTGCGTATAGGCCAGTAGCCAGACTCAGATCAAATACCAAGATCTCGTTAAACGTGTTAAGTATCCACGAACATCGACCAGGGCCGGGCCCACCTCTCTCCTAGGTGGTCTCAACCTGCCCTGTCGCTCCGCCTCAAAGTAACCGTCGGGAACCCAGGCCCACCACTACCTGAATGGAGCCACCTGCCCCTTCAGCCCCCATCTCCGAACAGTATCACAGGTAAGGTAACTGTGTAAAGTATATTGTATATGCCCGTGATCACCTCCCGAAGTGATCACGGCCCAGTAGTATAGCATGGCAGACGGACAAGAGTGTAGGGCCACTGATGGAATACTAGCATCCTATACTAAGCAGTAGGATAGCAGGTAATGGTAACAACAGTAGTAGCAAGGACAGGCTATGCATCAGGATAGGAATAACGGAAAGCAGTAACATGCTACACTACTCTAATGCAAGTAGTATAGAGGAGAGTAGGCGATATCTGGTGATCAAGGGGGGGGGGCCTTGCCTGGTTGCTCTGGCAAGAGAGAGGGGTCGTCAACACCGTAGTCGTACTGGGTAGCAGCGGCATCGGTCTCGATGTCTAGCGAGAGAAGAGGGGGAAGAAACAATAAATATAATGCATGACGAAGCATGACATGACAAAGCGTGATGCTAGGTGCGCCCTAACGCGGTACGAGGTGGTACCGGTGAAGGGGGAAACATCCGGGAAAGTATTCCCGGTGTTTCACGTTTTCGGACAGAGGAGCCGGAGGGGGAAAGTTGCGTGTTTGCTATGCTAGGGATGCGTGGCGGATGAACGGGCTACGTATCCGTATTCGTCTCGTCGTTTTGAGCAACTTTCATGTACAAAGTTTTTCCATCCGAGCTATGGTTCATTTTATATTAATTTTAAAAGATTGAAATCGTTTTAGGATTTATTTAATTATTTAAATCAACATTATCCAGAATAGTAAATGATGATGTCAGCATGACATCATGCTGACGTCAGCAGTCAATTGCGTAGTTGACTGGGTCAACTGCGGTTGGGGCCCACATGTCATTGGCTGTTTAGTTAATGGTTAGGTTAATCTAATCAGGTTTAATTAGTTTAAGTAGTTATTAGGGTAATCAAACTTAATTAGATTAATTAAACATGATTAATTGACTTAATTAACTTATTAGTTAATTACTAATTTTATTTATTTTAACACATTTTTTATATACATTCTGGGCTGGGCCCCGGCTGTCAATGGGCCAAAGTCCATAGCGGGTTCGGGCGTTGCGGCCGAACAAGCGCCACGGGTGCTAGGACCCGGTTGGGCGAGGGAGGATACTCGAGGGAGCGAGCAGGGGCGACGCGCCCGAGCGCGCACGGCGGCATGCCGGGCGGGGCGAGGCGGACCATGCGAGGCCATGGTGAGGCGCCAGGGCACGGTTGCGGGCGCACCCGTGCGGGGCCAAGCCCGTGCACATGCGGCGCGGGTGCGGGACGATGCGTGCAGCGGCAAGGCGACGGGCGAGCCGGCGCGGTGGTGCTTGTGCGGGGATAGAGGGGAGAGGGAGCCGGCGCAGGACGAGGAGATGCGACGCGACGGGCGTGCAGCGCGTGAAGTGAGCACGGTGAGAGTGAGGCTCGGACGGGCATGGCGGTGGATCTGCCAGGGAGGAAGAGGGGAAGGGAAGGGGGCTCACAAGGCCCTGTAGTTGAGCGAGGCATGCTCGATGAGGAGGACGAGGAGGCGACGACGATGGTGGGCGGCTCCAGCGAAGCAATGGCGGGACGAGGCGGCGATGGTGTACGGCGGCGGCGTCCGGCGAGGAGGGGGACGAGGACGAGCGACGGAGACGGACGGGAAGGCAGCACCGACGACGGCGGGTGGCTGGCCGGCCCCGGCGGGGGTTCCGGGCGGCGGCGGCGGCGTTGATGAAGGGGGCGTCGGGCTCATTGCCCCTTCCCGATCCAGATCAGGTCGGGGAAGAGGAGCGAGGGGGGAGGCGAGCCAGAGACGGGCGGCGGCGGCTCCAGATCGAGCGGGAGGGGGGCGAGAGAGAGTGGGGGGATCGATCTCGATCCAAGGGAATCGGGGGAGGGAGTGGAGCGCGTGGGGGGGGCGAGTGGGGGTGTGTTGGTGGATTAGGGTTCGGTCGGGTGGGGGATGTAGTGGATAAGGAGTGGGGGAGGCCGGCCGGCTGGACCTGATGGGCCGAGGCCCAAGGAGGGGGGGCTTGCGGCCTGCCGGGCCGAAGCCCAGGGGGGTTTTTCTTTGTTTGTTTGTTTAGTTTTTCTTTTTCGTATTTTCTTTTCTTTTATTTATTTACTTTTTTGTTTTAAATCATTTTAAATTATTTAGGCCTTTTATAAAAATGTGTTTACTACACCATATTTATCTATGTAATATTTAGTACAAACCGAACATTTTTATTTTAATGTCTGAAAACTTTTATTATTTACCAAACTTTGAATTTGATTTGGACCGGTTTTGATCTAACGATAGATTAGTAGCGGTAACCGTGGTGACGTGGCACCATTAGCGTGGGATCACTGTAGCTTAATTATCCGGGCGTCACACCGGTATAGTACTTGCCCGAGATTCGATCGTCGGTATCCCGATACCTTGTTCAATCTTGTTACCGGCAAGTCTCTTTACTCGTTCCGTAACACATCATCCCATGATCAATTCCTTGGTCACATTGTGCACATTATGATGATGTCCTACCGAGTGGGCCCAGAGATACCTCTCCGTTTACACAGAGTGACAAATCCCAGTCTCGATTCGTGCCAACCCAGCAGACACTTTTGGAGATACCCGTAGTGCACCTTTATAGCCACCCAGTTACGTTGTGGCGTTTGGTACACCCAAAGCATTCATACGGTATCCGGGAGTTGCACAATCTCATGGTCTAAGGAAATGATACTTGACATTAGAAAAGCTTTAGCAGACGAACTATACGATCTTGTGCTAGGCTTAGGATTGGGTCTTGTCCATCACATCATTCTCCTAATGATGTGATCTCGTTATCAATGACATCCAATGTCCATGGTCAGGAAACCATGACCATCTATTGATCAACGAGCTAGTCAACTAGAGGCTTACTAGGGACATGTTGTGGTCTATGTATTCACACATGTATTACGGTTTCCGGTTAATACAATTATAGCATGAACAATATACAATTATCATGAACAAGGAAATACAATAATAACCATTTTATTATTGCCTCTAGGGCATATTTCCAACATTTTTCCCACTTCTTCGTTCTTCTAACCTTTTGTCACTTGAAGTAGTTCCCGACTGGCGCACTTCTTGCAATGTATTTTTAAGACAACGGACATGGTTGTCATCCGGCGGAGGCGGTGGTGGTCGCTTCAGGGCATTGATAGTGCGCTGAACTTTCATGAAATCTATCTTCTCCTCCGGAGGTGGATGTTTCATAGCTCTTCGCATTTCAAAGAAGTCCTTCACTTGGGCTTCACAGATCTTCGCATTTTCCTCCACGGTCATCTCATATGGTAACTTCTCCAGAGGCTTGAGAGATGGACCGAATCTATATTGCCTCCCGCCTCTGGCTGTACTGCTAGCCACCGGAGCAGCTGGAGCGGTGGAGGCTGTCTTCCTTTGTTGCTTATGAGGCGGAGAAGGAGGCGGAGTGCTCCGACGCACCGGAGCAGCCGGAGCGGCGGGGCCATCTTTCGTTGTTGCTTACGAGGCGGAGGAGGAGGCGGGCTGCTCGGACGCGCCGGAGCAGGCGGAGAAGGAGGCGGAGTTCCGCCCTGACACACCGGAGAAGGAGGCGGAGTGCCCTGATAAATCGCCGGAGGAGGAGGGGGAGGAGGAGGAGGCGGAGTGCCCTGACTCGCTGGAGGAGGAGGAGGAGGCAGAGGCGTCCAGTTCAGAAGCTTGATGTGCTCCTTCTGCCATAGACATGGAGTCTTCAGTGCAAGACCCAACTGAGTCTCTCCTTCACCTGTAGGGTGGTCAAGCTCGAGCTCCTCAAATCCCTCCATTATTTCATCACCATCACAATAGCATAGCCTTATGGAATCAGACGGCAGTGAAAAGTTGCGTCGGGTTTAGGAGGTGCAACAGAGCCCACAACCGCCTTGACTTTGAGGTTCTGCCATTGCGTCATAAGCTGGCAATGTTGAGCCTCTATGATAGCATCCACGGGGTAGCTAGGAGCCGTGAAGTCAGACTGCTGAAGGAGCTTGGTGGAAGCCATGTTGCTTCTCCGCTGAAATGGTGGGGTAGCTTCTAGGGTAGCTCTGGCACCTCGCTGGCTCTCAACTTGTTCCTCTAGCTTTCGTACCCTTGCATTCAGCTTCTGTAGTTCGCTCTGCTCCACTTTCCACCTCCTCTCCTGGGTTTTGTAACCGCCTACGCCGGGAAACCCAACCTTCCACACAATGGAGACTGTCGTGCCTCGTGTTCATCCAGGGTGCTCAGGATTCCCGAGGGCCTCTGTGAGCTCGTCATTCTCTCTGTTGAGGACGAACGCCCCTTTCTGCGCTGCGGCAATATACTTCTGAAGCTTCTTGATGGGTATTTCAAGTTGCTCGTCCGTCCAAACGCACTTCCCTGTTTCAAGGTCCAAAGTTCCCCCAACCCCGAAGAACAAAATCCCTGAACGGTCTGGCCAGTTCAATGTCTCTGGTTCGACCCCTTTATCAAGCAGGTCATTCTCAGCCTTGTCCCACAACGGCCGGGCTTTGAGGTAGCCACCTGACCCCGTGCGATGGTGATGCTCCTTCTTTGCAGCATTTATCTTGTTTGTCGCTGACATCTTCTTACTCTTCTCCGATGCCTTGTAGACCACAAATGCGGCCCAGTGATCTCTTATCTTCTCAAATCGGCCGGTGAATTCTGGAGTCTTCCCTTTTGTCGACATACGTTGATTTCAACTCATTCTTCCACCTCCTGAATAGATCTGCCATCTTCTTAAGAGCATGAGCCTTGACCAATGGCTCTATAACTGGCTTATCCCAATCCTCCTCTGGCGGTAGGGTGAAATTTGCCTTCAGCGCGGTCCAAAGATCATCTTTCTGTCTATCATTGACATAAGGAACTTCAGGGTCTTTGTTCTTAGGCTTATTCCATTGGTGGATGCTGATCGGGATCATGTCCCTAACAAGAACCCTGCACTGAGCAGAAAATGCTTCCTTGGTCCGGCTGGGTTCAATCGGTTGGCCATCACCCGCGATTGCTGTGGTCGTGAACCTTTCATCCCGGCGCAACCTTTTCTTTGGGCCTCGTCTCATTACCGAAGTTTGGCTCGATCCGGAGGTCTAGAAAAGAAGAAATAAGAGAGTTAATATGTGTACATACCAAAACAATCAATGCATCAATTAGCTAGTCAGCATAGGCTTAATTAATATATATACCTCGCCGAACTTTGCAACAACTCCCTCCTTCGTTCGGCCACCGGAGCCGTCATCACGGTCTCCTTCTTCCACCGGCATTCGGTCACCGGAGCCATCATGATCATGTCCTTCCACCTCCATTGTTCGATCACCGGTGCCTACTTCACCCTCTCCTTCCAAACCATCGGTGTCGTTCAGATACGACAAGGCATCACCTCCGCCGAGGATTATGTCCCCCAACAACTGTTCTATTTCCATGTCTCGGTGCTCCATAGTTTCTGCAAATATTACAACATGGCAATTAATATACAAACATGGCAGATGGATATATGATATGTCTCCAACGTATCTATAATTTTTGATTGCTCCGTGCTATGTTATCTACTGTTTTGGGCAATATTGGGATTTATTATCCACTTTTATATTATTTTTGGGACTAACCTATTAACCGGAGGCCCAACCCAGAATTGCTGTTTTTTGCCTATTTCAGTGTTTCGAAGAAAAGGAATATCAAACGGAGTCGAAACGGAACGAAATCAACTGGAGAAGTTATTTTTGGAAGGAAACACACCTGATGGACTTGGACCCCACGTCAGAAGCCAAGGGAGGTGCTCACGAGGGTGGGGGGCGCCCCCTACCTCATGGGGCCCCCGAAGCTCCACCGATGTACTTCCTGCACCCATATATACTCACGTACCCTAAAACTTCCAGAACAGACAATAGATCGGGAGTTCCGCCGCTAGAAGCCTCCATAGCCACCGAAAGCCAATCTAGACCCGTTCCGGCACCCTGCCGGAGGGGGAATCCTTCTCTGGTGGCCATCTTCATCATCCTGGTGCTCTCCATGACAAGGAGGGAGTAGTTCTCCCTCGGGGCTGAGGGTATGTACCAGTAGCTATGTGTTTGATCTCTCTCTCTCGTGTTCTTGAGGTGGTACGATCTTGATGTATCGCGAGCTTTGCTATTATAGTTGGATCCTATGATGTTTTCTCCCCCCCCCCTCTACTCTCTTGTAATGAATTGAGTTTCCCCTTTGAAGTTATCTTATCGGATTGAGTCTTTAAAGATTTGAGAACACTTGATGTATGTCTTGCCGTGCGTATCTGTGGTGACAATGGGATACCACGTGATTCACTTGATGTATGTTTTGGTGATCAACTTGCGGGTTCCGCCCATGAACCTATGCATAGGGATTGGCACACGTTTTTGTCGTGATTCTCCGGTAGGAACTTTGGGGCACTCTTTGAGGTTCTATGTGTTGGTTGAATAGATGAATCTGAGATTGTGTGATGCATATCGTATAATCATACCCACGGATACTTGAGGTGACATTGGAATATCTATGTGACATTAGGGTTTTGGTTGATTTGTGTCTTAAGGTGTTATTCTAGTACGAACTCTAGGGCTGTTTGTGACACCTATAGGAATACCCAACGGATTGATTGGAAAGAATAACTTTGAGGTGGTTTCGTACCCTACCATCATCTCTTCGTTTGCTCTCCGCTATTAGTGACTTTGGAGTGACTCTTTGTTGCATGTTGAGGGATAGTTATGTGATCCAATTATGTTATTATTGTTGAGGGAACTTACACTAGCGAAAGTATGAACCCTAGGCCTTATTTCCACGCATTGCAATACCGTTTACGCTCACTTTTATCATTAGTTACCTTGCTTTTTTATATTTTCAGATTACAAAAACTATTATCTACTATCCATATTGCACTTGTATCACCATCTCTTCGCCGAACTAGTGCACCTATACAATTTACCATTGTATTGGGTGTGTTGGGGACACAAGAGACTCTTTGTCATTTGGTTGCAGGGTTGCTTGAGAGAGACCATCTTCATCCTACGCCTCCTACGGATTGATAAACCTTAGGTCACCCACTTGAGGGAAATTTGCTACTTTCCTACAAACCTCTGCACTTGGAGGCCCAAAAACGTCTACAAGAAGAAGGTTGTGTAGTAGACATCAAGCTCTTTTATGGCGCCGTTGCCGGGGAGGTTAGCACTTGAAGGTATATCTTTAGATCTTGCAATCGAGTCTTTTAGTTTCTTGTTTTATCAATAGTTTAGATTATAAAAGAAAACTATAAAAAATGGAATTGAGTTTGTCTCATACGCTTCACCTTTTTAATATCTTTCGTGAGTATGATGGAAAGGAAAATTGTGCTAAAGTGTTAGAAGAAGAATGCATTAAAATGTTTGGCACTAAATATTTGAATGATGAGCATGATTGCAATGTTGTTAGTATGAATTCCTTGAATATCCATGATGCTAATGATATGCAAAGCCTCAAGCTTGGGGAAGCTATGTTTGATGAAGATGATATTTTTTGTCCCCCAAGTTTTGATGAGCAAATTTATTATGATGAAAGCATGCCTCCTATCTATGATGATTATTGTGATGACACGTATGCTTTAAAGAATAATGATAACCATGAAACTTGTCATCTTGATCTTAATTTTCAATCACATGATAGTTATTTTGTTGAGTTTGCTCCCACTATTATTTGAGAAGAATTTTGCTTATCTGGAGAGTAGTAAATTTTGCATGCTTGTAGATCATGAAAAGAATGATTTAGGTGCTGGTTATATTGTTGAATTCATTCATGCTGCTACTGAAAATTATTATGAGGGAGGAACATATGCTTGTAGGAATTGCAATAATATCAAGTTTCCTCTCTATGTGCTTAAAGTTTTAAAGTTATGCCTGTTTCGCCTTCCTATGCTAGTTGAGTATTGTTCCCATAAGTTGTTTGCTCACAAAATCCCTATGCATAGGAAGTATGTTAGACTTAAATGTGCTAGTCATATTCTTCATGATGCTCTCTTTATGTTTCAATTCTTATCTTTTATGTGAGCATCATTGGAATCATCATGCCTAGCTAGGGGCGTTAAACGATAGCGCTTGTTGGGAGGCAACCCAATTTTATTTTTGTTCCTTGCTTTTTGTTCCTGTTTAGTAATAAATAATTCATCTAGCCTCTGTTTAGATGTGGTTTTATGTTTTAATTAGTGTTTGTGCCAAGTAGAACCGTTGGGAAGACTTGCGTGAAGTCTTTATGATCATGCTGTAAAAAACAGAAACTTTAGCGCTCACGAGAATTGCTGCCATTTTTATTTCGAGAGTGATATTTAGTTAATTCTGTTTGCAGATGATTAATAGATAAATTCCTCAGGTCCAGTAATTTATTTTAGAATTTTTGGGGTTCCAGAAGTTTGCGTTAGTTACAGATTACTACAGACTATCTGTTTTTGACAGATTCTGTTTTTCTTGTGTTGTTTGCTTATTTTAATGAATCTATGGATAGTAAAAGAGTTTATAAACCATAGATAAGTTGTAATACAGTAGGTTTAACACCAATATAAATAAAGAATGAGTTCATTACAGTACCTTGAAGTGGTGTTTTGTTTTCTTTCGCTAACGGAGCTTACGAGTTTTCTGTTAACTTTTGTGTTGTGAAGTTTTCAAGTTTTCGGTAAAGATTCGATGGACTATGGAATAAGGAGTGGCAAGAGCCTAAGATTGGGTATTCCCAAGGCACCCCAAGGTAATATTCAAGGACAACCAAAAGCCTAAGCTTGGGGATGCCCCGGAAGGCATCCCCTCTTTCGTCTTCGTTCATCGGTAACTTTACTTGGAGCTATATTTTTATTCGCCACATGATATGTGTTTTGCTTGGAGCGTCAATTTATCTTGTTAAGATTTGCTTGCTGTTATTTATAACAATGTTTTGCATCTTTTATATCAATAAAAGTGGCATTGATAGCCTTTACTATGCCTATTTTAGAAGTCCACATGTTGCTGTCTGAAAACAGAAAGTTTACCGCTGTTGCAATAATTCCCTAGAAAAGTCAGAATGTGATAAAATGTTGAAACCTTTTGCATATTAAGCTATGATAAATTTACTACAGTGGGAGTTTTCTTTCATAATTTTTGGAGCTAGGGAAGTATGTATGTTGCTGCATTCCTTACAGACTGTCCTGTTTAGGCAGATTGCTGTTATGTTTGCATTGTTTACATGTGTTTGCTTCTTTAATGATTCTATTTGAGGATAGGACTATTAAATATGCAGAGGAATTTAGTATGCAATATTGAATAATAATTTTAGTGATTTGCTACAGTAGAGTATGATAAGGTTTTTGCAATGTGTTATACTAACTTATCTCACGAGTCCTTGTTGAGTTTTGTGTGGATGAAGCTTTTGAGATTTAGGGAGACCGTGATATGAGAGGAATTAATAAGGAGACACAAAAGATCAAGCTTGGGGATGACCAAGGCATCCCAAGATAATATTTCAAGAAGTCTCAAGCGTCTAAGCTTGGGAATGCCCTGGTTGGCATCCCACCTTTCTTCTTCAACAACTATCGGTTAGTTTCGGTTGATCCTAAGTTTTTGCTTCTTCACATGATGTTTTCCATTCTTAGAATGTCATTTTATTTTTCTTTGCTTTCTGTTTGAATAAAATACCAAGATCTGAAATTCTTAAATGTTAGAGAGTCTTCACATAGTTGCATAATTATTCAACTACTCATTGATCTTCATTTATATCTTTCGGAGTAGTTTGTCATTTGCTCTAGTGCTTCACTTATATCTTTTAGAGCATGGTGGTAGTTTTATTTTGAAGAAATAGATGAACTCTCATGCTTCACTTAGATTATTTTGAGAGTCTTAATAGCATGGTAATTTGCTTAAAATCCTAATATGCTAGGTATTCAACAATAATAAAACTTTCTTATGAGTGTGTTGAATACTAAGAGAAGTTTGATGCTTGATGATTGTTTTGAGATATGGGGGTAATAATATCAAAGTCGTGCTAGTTGAGTAGTTGTGAAATTGAGAAATGCTTGTGCTAAAGTTTGCAAGTCCCTTAGCATGCACGTATGGTAAACATTGTGTAACAAATTTGAAACATGAGGTGTTATTTGATTGTCCTCTTTATGAGTGGCGGTCGGGGACGAGCGATGGTATTTTCCTACCAATCTATCCCCCTAGGAGCATGCGCGTAGTGCCAAGGTTTTTGATGACTTGTAGATTTTTGCAATAAGTATGTGAGTTCTTTATGACTAATGTTGAGTCCATGGATTATACGCACTCTCACCCTTCCATCATTGCTAGCCTCTTCGGTACCATGCATTGCCCTTTCTCACATTGAGAGTTGGTGCAAACTTCGCCGGTGCATCCAAACCCCGTGATATGATATGCTCTGTCACACATAAACCTCCTTATATCTTCCTCAAAACAGCCACCATACCTACCTATTATGGCATTTCCATAGCCATTCCGAGATATATTGCCATGCAACTTTCCACCATTCCGTTTATTATGACACGCATCATCATTGTCATATTGCTTTGCATGATCATGTAGTTGACATCGTATTTGTGGCAAAGCCACCATTCATAATTCTTCCATACATGTGACTCTTGAGTCATTGCATATCCCGGTACACCGCCGGAGGCATTCATATAGAGTCATACCTTGTTCTTGTATCGAGTTGTAATCATTGAGTTGTAATAGAAGTGTGATGATCATCATTTTCTAGAGCATTGTCCCAAGTGAGGAATAAAAATAATATATAAAAAAGAAGAAGAGAAAGGTCATAAAAATAGAAGGCCCAAAAAAATAGAAAGGCCATAAAAAAAGAAAGGCCAAATAAAAAATGAGAGAAAAAGAGAGAAGGGACAATGCTACTATCCTTTGCCACACTTGTGCTTCAAAGTAGCACCAAGATCTTCATGATAGAGAGTCTCTTATGTTGTCACTTTCATATACTAGTGGGAATCTTTCATTATAGAACTTGGCTTGTATATTCCAACAATGGGCCTCCTCAAGTGCCCTAGGTCTTCGTGAGCAAGCAAGTTGGATGCACACCCACTTAGTTTCTTTTGTTGAGCTTTCATACATTTATAGCTCTAGTGCATCCGTTGCATGGCAATCCCTACTCCTTGCATTAACATCAATCGGTGGGCATCTCCATACCCATTGATTAGCCTCGTTGATGTGAGACTTTCTCCTTTTTGTCTTCTCCACATAACCCCCCTCATTATATTCTATTCCACCCATAGTGCTATATCCATGGCTCGCGCTCATGTATTGCGTGAAAGTTTATGAGTTTGAGATTACTAAAGTATGAAACAATTGCTTGGCTTGTCATCGGGGTTGTGCATGATGAGAGCATTCTTGTGTGACGAAAATGAAACATGACTAAACTATATGATTTCGTAGGGATGAACTTTCTTTGGCCATGTTATTTTGAGAAGACATAATTGCTTAGTTAGTATGCTTGAAGTATTATCATTTTTATATCAATATGAACTTTTGTCTTGAATCTTTCGGATCTGAATATTCATACCACAATTAAGAATAATTGCATTGAAATTATGCCAACTAGCATTCCACATCAAAAATTCTTTCTTTTATCATTTACCTACTCGAGGACGAGCAGGAATTAAGCTTGGGGATGCTTGATACGTCTCCAACGTATCTATAATTTTTGATTGCTCCATGCTATGTTATCTACTGTTTTGGGCAATATTGGGCTTTATTATCCACTTTTATATTATTTTTGGGACTAACCTATTAACCGGAGGCCCAGCCCAGAATTACTGTTTTTTGCCTATTTCAGTGTTTCGAAGAAAAGGAATATCAAACGGAATCGAAACGGAACGAAATCAACTGGAGAAGTTATTTTTGGAAGGAAAGCTACCGGATGGACTTGGACCCCACGTCAGGAGCCAAGGGAAGTGCTCACGAGGGTGGGGGGCGCCCCCCCCTAGAGCGCGCCCCCATGCCTCATGGGGCCCCCGAAGCTCCACCAACGTACTTCCTGCACCCATATATACTCACGTACCCTAAAACTTCCAGAACAGACAATAGATCGGGAGTTCCAACGCCAGAAGCCTCCGTAGCCACCGAAAGCCAATCTAGACCCGTTCCGGCACCCTGTCGGAGGGGGAATCCTTCTCTGGTGGCCATCTTCATCATCTCGGTGATCTCCATGACGAGGAGGGAGTAGTTCTCCCTCGGGGCTGAGGGTATGTACCAGTAGCTATGTGTTTGATCTCTCTCTCTCTCTCGTGTTCTTGTGGTGGTACGATCTTGATGTATCATGAGCTTTGCTATTATAGTTGGATCCTATGATGTTTTCTCCCCCCTCTACTCTCTTGTAATGAATTGAGATTCCCCTTTGAAGTTATCTTATCGGATTGAGTCTTTAAAGATTTGAGAACACTTGATGTATGTCTTGCCGTGCGTATCTGTGGTGACAATGGGATACCACGTGATTCACTTGATGTATGTTTTGGTGATCAACTTGAGGGTTCCGCCCATGAACCTATGCATAGGGGTTGGCACACATTTTCATCGTGATTCTCCGGTAGGAACTTTGGGGCACCCTTTGAGGTTCTAAGTGTTGGTTGAATAGATGAATCTGAGATTGTGTGATGCATATCGTATAATCATACCCACGGATACTTGAGGTGACATTGGAGTATCTATGTGACATTAGGGTTTTGGTTGATTTGTGTCTTAAGGTGTTATTATAGTACGAACTCTATGGTTGTTTGTGACACTTACAAGAATAGCCCAACAGATTGATTGGAAAGAATAACTTTGAGGTGGTTTGTACCCTACCATAATCTCTTCGTCTGCTCTCCACTATTAGTGACTTTGGAGTGACTCTTTGTTGCATGTTGAGGGATAGTTATGTGATCCAATTATGTTATTATTGTTGAGGGAACTTACACTAGCAAAAGTTTGAACCCTAGGCCTTATTTCCACGCATTGCAATACCGTTTACGCTCACTTTTATCATTAGTTACCTTGCTTTTTTATATTTTCAGATTACAAAAACTATTATCTACTATCCATATTGCACTTGTATCACCATCTCTTCGCCGAACTAGTGCACCTATACAATTTACCATTGTATTGGGTGTGTTGGGGACACAAGAGACTCTTTGTCATTTGGTTGCAGGGTTGCTTGAGAGAGACCATCTTCATCCTACGCCTCCTACGGATTGATAAACCTTAGGTCATCCAATTGAGGGAAATTTGCTACTGTCCTACAAACCTCTGCACTTGGAGGCCCAACAATGTCTACAAGAAGAAGGTTGTGTAGTAGACATCAATATATTACTAGAAAACACAGACCTAGCTAGCTCGACGCTTCTACGGTTTGGGGTAGCCTCGACAACGCTTCTACACTTTGGGGTGGCCTCGACGCTTCTAGGATTTAACAAAATGGGGCCATTCTGGATGTGCAGAAAATGGTCCCTATTTTTCCTGATCTCATCTACCCTTCTATATGTCACGTTGTCTAGTGTCAAAGGATTCAAGAAAACCATTGCTTCATCATTAGCCGGAAGTAATAGGCGCACGATGGTATGAAGCTCTCCAAAGTTATTTTGGAACGGAGTCCTGATAGGATAATTCCCTTTTTGGTACGAAGTTTAGAAAGGGCCTTTCGAATATCGCTATTTGGAAGGCCTTTGCTGAACATCGTACCAAAAAGCGAATTATCCTATCAGGACTCCGTTCCAAAATAATTTTTGAGAGCTTCATACCATCATGCGCATGGTACTCCCTGCTAATTATGAAACAATGGATTTCTTCAATACTTTGACACAAGAGAACGTGCACATATAGAATGGTAGATGAGATCAGAAAAATATGGATCAACTTAATTATGCACATCCATAATGGGGGCATTCTTGATAAATCTCTTATTAATCTCGAGAGAGTTTGTTGGGTAGGGGTGGGAGGGGGTAGGAGACCGACAACGTTTTTTTCTAGGGTTTGGGTGTCCACGAGAGTTGGTTGAGCGAGAGGGTGGGGGTGCTCCCGTGGTCGAAAATCGGTCTATGCATGGTAGAAACATTTTATCTTAGTAACTTAGAAAAAAATGTTATCGGGGAGGGGGTATATCGACCCCCCCCCCTCATGTCGAAGTTATCAGGGAGGGGGTATATCGACAATGACGAGATACATACATGGAAAAAATGTTATCGGGGAGGGGGTATATCGACAATGACGACATACATACATGAAAAAAATGTTATCGGGGAGGGGGTATATCGACCCCCCCTCATGTCGAAGTTATCGGGGAGGGAGTATATTGACAACGACATACCTGATAAAAAATAAGAAGAGGAAGAAGAAGAAGAAAAAAAAAATAGGAGAAGAAGAAGGAATAGAGGAGGAGAAGAAAAAGAAAGAAAAAAAGAGGAGGAGAAGAAGAAGGAATAGAGGAGTTCTATTCCTTCTTCTTCTCCTCTTTTTTTCTTCTTCCTCTTCTTATTTTTTCTCCTCTTCTTATCCTTCTTCTCCTCCTTCTTCCTCTTTTTATTTTCCTTTTTCCCTCTCCTTCTTTTTCTCCTTCTTCCTTCTTCCTCTTTTCTTCTTTTTCCTTATTTTCCTTTTTCCTCTCCACTAACCTAAAATGCACTAACAGTACAACTAACCTAAAAATGCACTAAATCAACTAACCTAAAATGCACTAACCTAAAATCGATATCTACTAACAACCTAAATAAAAAATTTAATACATATATGAACAAAAAATGCTATGAACGTTATATTCATACGTACATAACCACATCCATTCATCATATAGCTACCACATACATATATATATTATATATATAAATTAAAAAAATGCTATGAACAAAAAAATAATACACATTATATGAAAAAAAACACATATGAAAAAAGCTCTGAACAGAGCCAGGGCGGCGGCGGCTCACATCAGGGGCGGCCGGCGAGGGCGGCGAGGGCATCGGCGACGACGACGGTGGGGGCACAGGACGGGGCAGGGGCATCATCGGCCGCGCTCGGGGGAACTGCGAGATGAAAATCAGAATTTTCACAAGTGTTTCTTATATACATGAAGCTTTTGTCCCGGTTCGTGGCAATAACCAGGACCAATGCCCACCTTTGGTCCCGGTTCGTGCTACCAAGAGGGACCAAAGGTCTCTTTTCAGCAGCCCAAAGGGCGGGAAGCAGAGACCTTTGGTCCCGGTTGATGACACGAACCGGGACCAAAGGAGGGTATTCGTCCTGGTTTGTGCCACCAACTGGGACCAAAGGTGGGTATTGGTCCCGGTTAGTGGCACAAACCGGGACCCAAGGGGGGTGCTGTTGCCGCGGCCAAAACTTTAGTCCCACTTCGCTAGCTGAGAGGTGCTCGGAGTGGTTTATCAGCGCCGCTGCGCCAGCCACTTCGAGCTCCTCTCAACTGCAGGCCTGCTGGACTAAACTAGTCAATCTGCCTGGGGGTCTACTGGGCCTTCTGCGGGCCTGGATCCTGGCCCAACAGGCTAGTTGGGTTTCTAGTCGTATTCAAGCCGTGGTGACAGTAGGTGGCATTTTTTTCCCATTTTTTGTTTTGTTTTTTTCTTTATTTATTTTCTTTTGTTTCTACTTACAGTTTTTTAGTGTTTCTTTTTGCTTTTAGGTCACAAAATTATAAACTTTCTGTTAGTGCCATTAATTTTCAAATTTGAATAGTTTAAATTTAAATTTTTTGAAATTTGTGTGAATAACTTTACTATAAAAATAGATTTTTGAGTGATTCTTTTTCCTGCTACTTAATATTACTGTGTTTTGTCATTATATTCAATTTGGTAATTTTTAGGTTATTTTAAATGTCTGTCTTAATCAAAAATAGATTTTGTTATTTTAGTTTGCTATTAAAGTTTCTAACAAAAAATTTATTTATAAAATTTCTTTTTAGTTCATTCTTTCTAACAAAAAATAGTTTTAGTTGATCATAACAAAATATTTTAATTGATTATTTTTAGTTCATTCTTTTTGCTATTAGTTCATTCTTTGAGCTATATGACCCTGAAATTGAAAAGCACTACAAATGAACTCTGAAAAGGTTGAAAGTTGGCATGGTATCATCATTTCACTCACATAGCATGTCCTAAAAAGTTGACAGGGTTATGGCAAAAACTGGGTGCCCTTCGTGTACAAAATGGACAACCTCTTTCCAAGTATCAGAGTTTCACATGAAAACTCATCTGTTACAAAGGGATGTAATTTTTTTGAACTTATTTGACCTCTACACTTTTTGTGTGTTCAAAATGCACCATTCAAAGCGACATCATTGATTTTCAATCCTTTCTGACTTCATTTGTTATTTTTCATGCATTTACTGATTTTTTTTAGCTATATGACCCTAAAATTGAAAAGCACTACAAATCAACTCTGAAAAGGTTGAAAGTTGGCGTGGTATCATCATTTCACCCACATAGCATGTGCTAAAAAGTTGAGAGGGTTACAACAAAAACTGGATGCCCTTCGTGTACAAAATGGACAATATCTTTCGAAGTATCAGGGTTTCGGACGAAAACTCATCTGTTACAAAGGGATTTCATTTTTTGAACTTATTTGAACTCCAAACTTTTTGTGTGTTCAGAATGCACCATTCAAAGCCACATCATCAATTTTCAACCCTTTCTGACTTCATTTGTTATTTTTCATGCATTTACTCATTTTTTGAGGCATATGACCCTGAAATTGAAAATCAATACAAATGAACTCTGAAAAGGTTGAAAGTTGGCATGGTATCATCATTTCACCCACATAGCATGTGCTAAAAATTTGAGAGGGTTACAACAAAAACTGGGTGCACTTCGTGTACAAAATGGATAATATCTTTCGAAGTATCGGGGCTTCGGATGAAAACTCATCTGTTACAAAGCGATTTCATTTTTTGAACTTATTTGAACTCTAGACTTTTTGTGTGTTCAAAATGCACCACTCAAAGCCACATCATCAATTTTCAACCCTTTCTGACTTTATTTGTCATTTTTCATGCATTTACTGATTTTTTGAGCTATATGACCCTGAGATTGAAAAGCACTAGAAATGAACTCCGAAAAGGTTGAAAGTTGGCATGGTATCATCATTTCAGCCACATAGCACATGCTAAAAATTTGAGAGGGTTACAACAAAAATTGGATGCACTTCATGTGCAAAATGGACAATCTCTTTCGAAGTACCAGGGTTTCAGGCGAAAACTCATCTGTTACAAAAGGCATTTCATTTCTTCATATGTAACTACAGTGATATTCTAGATCAAAGGCATAATCATAATAGTTGTGGAGAGAAAGTCTTCACTTTTTCTTCGCTTGTGTCCTTTGCTTATTGCGCCGTAACCATGGATAATCTTCATCATTTAACAGGGTGCTTGGGTGAGCCTTGACTTTGAAGGGAGGAATTTCATGAAACTTTTCATAATCTTCAGACATGTCTGTCTTGCTCTCCAATCCCATGATGTCTCTTTTTCCTGAAAGAACTATGTGGCGCTTTGGCTCATCGTATGATGTATTCACTTCCTTATCTTTTCTTTTTCTCAGTTTGGTAGACATGTCCTTCACATAGAAAACCTGCGCCACATCATTGGCTAGGACAAATGGTTTGTTTGTGTACCCAAGATTGTTCAGATCCACTGTTGTCATTCCGTACTGTGGGTCTACCTGTACCCCGCCTCCTGACAGATTGACCCATTTGCACTGAAACAAAGGGACCTTAAAATCATGTCTGTAGTCAAGTTCCCACATGTCCACTATGTAACCATAATATGTGTCCTTTCCCCTCTTGGTTGCTGCATCAAAGCGGACACCGCTATTTTGGTTGGTGCTCTTTTGATCTTGGGCGATCGTGTAAAGTGTATTCCCATTTATCTCGTATCCTTTATAAGTCAATACAGTCGAAGATGGTCCCCTGGACAACGAGTACAACTCATCAGAAACAGTGTTGTCACCTTTGAGACGTGTTTCCAACCAACTGCCGGAAGTCCTGATGTGTTCGCATGTAATCCAGTTGTCACAATGCTCCGGGTGTTTGGAGCGCAAAACGTTCTTGTGTTCATCGACATACGCAGTCACCAAGGTAGAGTTCTGTAGAACTGTGTAGTTTGCTTGAGACCAAGAATGCCCGTCCCTACATATTATTGAATCCCCTCCTAGCATGCCTTTTCCAGTCAGTCTACCCTCATACCGCAATTGAGGGAGACCAATCTTCTTAAGGCCAGGAATGAATACAACACAAAACCCAATGAGATCCTCTGTTTGATGGCCCATGGAGATGGTTCCTTCTGTCCTAGTGCAGTTACAGACATATTTCTTTAGGATTCCCATGAACCTCTCAAAGGGGAACATATTGTGTAGAAATATAGGGCCCATAATGACAATCTCGTCGACTAGATGAACTAGGACGTGCGTCATGATATTGAAGAAGGATGGTGGGAACACCAGCTCGAAATTGACAAGACATTGTGCCACATCACTCCTTAACATTGGTAGGATTTCTGGATCGGCCACCTTCCGAGAGATTGCATTGATGAATGCACATAGCTTCACAATGGCTAATCAAACGTTTTCCAGTAGAAGCCCCCTCAATGCAACCAAAAGCAGTTGCGTCATAATCACATGACAGTCATGAGACTTTAGGTTCTGCAACTTTTTCTCTGCCATATTTATTATTCCCTTTATATTCGACGAGAAGCCAGACGAGACCTTCATACTGAGCAGGCATTCAAAGAAGATTTCCTTCTTTTCTTTGGTAAGAGCGTAGCTGGCAGGACCTTCATACTGCTTTGGAGGCATGCCGTCTTTTTCATGCAAATGTTGCAGGTCCTCCCGTGCCTTCGGTGTATCTTTTGTCTTCCCATACACGCCCAAGAAGCCTAGCAGGTTCACGTAAAGGTTCTTCGTCACGTGCATCACGTTGATTGAAGAGCGGACCTCTAGGTCTTTCCAGTAGGGTAGGTCTCAAAATATAGATTTCTTCTTCCACATGGGTGCGTGTCCCTCAGCGTCATTCGGAACAGATAGTCTGCTGGGACCCTTTCCAAAGATTACGTGTAAATCATTGACCATAGCAAGTACGTGATCACCGGTACGCATGGCGGGCTTCTTCTGGTGATTTGTCTCGCCTTTGAAATGCTTGATTTTCTTTCGACATTGATGGTTGGTCAGAAGAAATCGACAATGCCCCAGGTACACTTTCTTCCTGCATTTGTCCAGGTATATACTTTCGGTGTCAGCTAAACAGTGCGTGCATGTGTGGTATCCCTTGTTTGTCTGTCCTGAAAGGTTACTGAGAGTAGGCCAATCATTGATGGTTACAAATAGCAATGCATGCAGGTCAAATTCCTCCTGTCTGTGCTCATCCCACACATGTACACTGTTTCCATTCCACAGTTGTAAAAATCTTCAACTAACGGCCTTAGGTACACATCAATGTCGTTGCCCGGTTGCTTAGGGCCTTGGATGAGAACTGGCATCATAATGAACTTCCGCTTCATGGACAGCCAAGGAGGAAGGTTATAGATACATAGGAGTCACGGGCCAGGTCCTGTGATTGCTGCTTTGCTCCCCAAAAGGATTAATGCCATCCGCGCTCTAATCAAGCCATACGTTCCTTGCGTCACCTGCAAACTCCTCCCAGTATTTTCTCTCGATTTTTCTCCACTGCGACCCGTCAGCGAGTGCTCTCAACTTCCCATCTTTCTTATGATCCTCTTTGTGCCATCACATCAACTTGGCATGCTCTTTGTTTCTGAAAAGACGTTTCAACCGTGGTATTAGAGGAGCGTACCACATCACCTTCGCAAGAACCCTATTCCTGGGGTGCTCGCCGTCAACATCACCAGGGTCATCTCATCTGATCTTATACCGCAATGCACCACATGCCGGGCATGCATTCAAATCTTCGTACACATCGCGGTAGAGGATGCAATCATTAGGGCATGCATGTATCTTCGGCACCTCCAATCCTAGAGGGTATACGACCTTGTTTGCTGCGTACGTACTGTCGGGCAATTCGTTATCCTTTGGAAGCTTCTTCTTCAATATTTTCAATAGCTTCTCAAATCCTTTGTCGGGTACACCATTCTCTGCCTTCCACTGCATCAACTACGGTACCGAGCTTTGTGCTACCATCTTCGCAATTGGGGTACAACCCTTTTTTGTGATCCTCTAACATGCGATCGAACTTCAACTTCTCCTTTTCACTTGGACTGTCTCTTTGCATCAACAATGACCCGGCGGAGATCATCATCAGACACATTGTATGGTTCCTCTTGATCTTCATCTTCCCCCGTTGCAGCATCACCGTATTCAGGGGGCACATAGTTGTCATCATCCTCTTCTTCTTTGATGTCTTCCATCATAACCCCTATTTCTCCGTGCTTGGTCCAAACATTATAGTATGGCATGAAACCCTTATAAAGAAGGTCGGTGTGAAGGGTTTTTGAGTCAGAGTAAGACTTCGTATTCCCACAGCTAGGGCATGGACAACACATAAAACCATTCTGCTTGTTTGCCTAATGTACTCGGAGGTGCGTCTATTATCGTACAACCATTGCCGGTTCATCTGCGTGCATTATATATAATTAAGTGTGTCAAAAACCATTACAGAACATCATGACTAGATAAGTGACCAAATTAATAGAAGTTCATCATCACATTAAAAACATACATGGTTCTCATTGAACAACATATAGCTCTCCAGAGCATCTAATTAAACCATACATTGAAACTATGTAAAACATTTCAATGCAACAACAAATGCGATCATAATCGCAACCAAGGTAACAATTGATCCAACAGCATAGTGATACCAAGCCACGGTATGAATGGCATATTTTTTTAATCTTCCTAATCTTCAAGCGCATTGCATCCACCTTGATCTTATGACCATCGACGACATCCACAACATGCAACTCCAACATCATCTTCTCCTCCTCAATTTTTTTAATTTTTCCTTCAAATAATTGTTTTTCTTCTTCTACTAAATTTAACCTCTCAACAATAGGGTCGATTGGAATTTCCGATTCACATACCTCCTAGATAAAAAAATCTATGTCACGTTGGTCGGCATAATTGTCATAAACAATAAATGAACCAAATCTTTTCCTAATAATAGACCAGATATTGCTTCTGGTCATCCGTCATCATGGCAGTTATTTCAAAAGGCCCTTCTCCTTTCCGGAAATTGAACCCGCACCCCCTACGTAAGTGGCTCTCAAAAAAAATTCCTTTCGCGTGTCCTTTGTTTCTTCGTATGCAAACCGACAATGTTGGAGGCCGCCACGGCGAATGGGCTGGACGAGGTGGCGGAGCAGGGGCCCTGCTACCTCTTGAGCAATGCGTTGGATTTCCCCGAAGAGGAGAGGATGATGCAGCAAAGTAGCGTAAGTATTTCCCTCAGTTTTTGAGAACCAAGGTATCAATCCAGTAGGAGGCTACGTGCGAGTCCATTGTACCTACACAAAAATAATAGCTCAACGCAACCAACGCGCTTAGGGGATGTCAATCCCTTCACGGTCACTTACGAAAGTGAGATCTGATAGAGATGATAAATAATATTTTTGGTATTTTTGGTATAGAGATGCAAAGTAAAAAGTAAAAGCAAAGTAAAATCAAAGCAATAATAAAGTAATGGAGATTGATATGATGAGAAAGAGACCCGGGGGCCATAGGTTTCACTAGTGGCTTCTCTCAAGAGCATAAGTATTCTATGGTGGGTGAACAAATTACTGTTGAGCAATTGATAGAATTGAGCATAGTTATGAGAATATCTAGGTATGATCATGTATATAGGCATCACGTCCGAGACAAGTAGACCGACTCCTGCCTGCATCTACTACTATTACTCCACTCATCGACCGCTATCCAGCATGCATCTAGAGTATTAAGTTAAAAACAGAGTAACGCCTTAAGCAAGATGACATGATGTAGAGGGATAGTTTCATGCAATATGATAAAAAAAACCATCTTGTTATCCTCGATGGCAACAATACAATACGTGCCTTGTTGCCCCTTCTGTCACTGGGAAAGGACACCACAAGATCGAACCCAAAGCTAAGAACTTCTCCCATGGCAAGAACAACCAATCTAGTAAGCCAAACCAAACTGATAATTCGAAGAGACTTGCAAAGATAACCAATCATACATAAAAGAATTCAGATAAGATTCAAATATTATTCATAGATAGACTTGATCATAAACCCACAATTCATCGATCTCAACAAACACACCACAAAAAGAAGATTACATCGAATAGATCTCCACAAGAGAGGGGGAGAACATTGTATTGAGATCCAAAAAGAGAGAAGAAGCCATCTAGCTACTAACTATGGACCCGTAGGTCTGAAGTAAACTACTCACACTTCATCGGAGGGGCTTGGATGATGATGTAGAAGCCCTCCGTGATCGATGCCCCCTCCGGCGGAGCTCCGAAACAGGCCCCAAGATGGCATCTCGTGGATACAGAAAGTTGCGGCGGTGGAATAAGGTTTTTGGCTCCGTCCCCGATCGTTTGGGGTACGTAGGTATATATAGGAGGAAGAAATACGTCAGTGGAGCTTCGAGGGGCCCACGAGGCAGGGGGCGCGCCCTAGGGGGGGCGCCCTCCACCCTCGTGACCGCCTCGTGGCTTTCTTGACGTAGGGTCCAGGTATCCTGGATCTTATTTGATGAGAAAATCATGTTTCCGAAGGTTTCATTCCGTTTGGACTCCGTTTGATATTCTGTTTCTCCGAAACACTGAAATAGGCAAAAAACAGCAATTTTGGGCTGGGCCTCCGGTTAATAGGTTAGTCCCAAAAATAATATAAAAGTGGAAAATAAAGCCCAGTATAGTCCAAAACAGTAGATAATATAGCATGGAGCAATCAAAAATTATAGATACGTTGGAGAGGTATCAGGCCCCGGCGAACTGGGAGCAGGAGGCCGGTAGTGTTGGAGGCCGCCGCGGCGAAAGTGGACGAGGTGGCAGAGCAGGGCCCCAGCGAGCGGGGGGCAAGAAGTGGCGGAGAAGGTCCCCCGGCGAGCGGCGAGCAGGAAGTGGCGGAGCAGGGGCCCCGACGAGCAGGGAGCAGGAAGTGGCGCTCACCTTCTCGCCCCTCCCCCTCCACCATCGAGCCACGCGACGCCGAGTCCGCACGACCGCCGTAGCCGGGGATGAGACCCCTTCGCCCCCGCAGCCCTCGAGCTCCGAGCCGGTGAACAGGTCGAGGCGGCTCCTCCGAGAGGTCGCACAATGGAAGAAGGCCGTCTCCCCCAAGAAGAAGCACCCTCCACGACAGTTCATCCTCAAGCCGCCGCTCGACGACGAGTGCCTCACCCAGGGGTTCCTCAACAGCCCGCAGCTGTCGCTCAAGTCACTTCCGCTTCTCTCCTCCTACCCCCCCTCGCCGTCGTCCGCCGCCGAGCAGACCTGGATGGACGAGCACCTCCTCAAGGCCAAGCAGGTGCGGCGCTCCAGCAATCTGGCCGCCTCAGCGTCGACGCAGTCTGCATCCACCAAGGTATTCATCTAATTAGTTCTATGTCTTCTGAAATCTGACTGGTTTTTCTTCCTTCACATCTACTAATTAGTTTCACATGGATTTGTATGTTGCAGAGTTCTAAAGAACAGAGGAAGATTCCCGTGTTTGGAATTGAGTCATGTGGATAACTTCATATGACCACTGTCTTAAACATTTAGTTAAAAACAAACAAGCAGATCGTGTCAATTTTTTTAAAAGCATAAGGCTACAATAACCTGCAAGAAAGTTAATATCTGCTTGCAAAACTATGTGGTTTCCTTTAGTCGAGTATGTTGTCACTGGAATTTGCCCTGAATTGCGTACTTATAACCAATGACGCATATAGTCTTGTGTATTAATGCCTTGAAATTGCCCTGTACCGCCCCTCTTCTCCTCTTCGTGCCGCTGCCCCTTGTTTGGTTTGGTTTGCATTTCTTCCCGTTTCCCTAATGCTTTTTCCTCATGTAGGTGCTGTTGCGTGATGTGCACAGGGGATAAGGAAAAAAAGAGAAGGTTGTTCAGGTGATGACCACATTTTTCACTTGGCCTATTTATGCTCCAGTTAGCTGCATGTATTCCACAGGGCCACATGAACAAGGATCATGTGGACGATACAAAACTCATCGTGCAACACTCAACCTCTGTTAAGGCAAGTACAATATATAGATCTTACTTACATGGTATCTGGACATCTGGCCATGAATGCGACTCTGCAAGATATACTACTAGAAAACAAGTTGTAGCTATATTAGTTTGTGAAACAGTTATACTATTTATCTTCTGTTCATTCCATACTTAAGTTTCTTTTTGTAACCAAATAACCGTAGTGTTTTAGCTATTGGATGGTGTGTGCTCGGTCACAATGATATATTTAGTTGAAGAGAGGAATGTTTTAGTTCAAGCATATGATTCCTTCTTTGGTTCCAAACATTAGATAAAAAAAGTGCAAACATCACACAGAGCTATGCAAGTCTTGACTCAGGAAAACAGCTACACATCACAATTTATAAACCAGTTTACCAATTTAAAAGGTAATTGGTTTTATAATGCAGTCTCTGTTTATGCGCTTAGCCTCTTGGGCATGATGAACTATTATAATTTCAGTGTGCTGAGTCTGCAACATGAACACTTGGGTTCAGACTTTTAGCATTGCAATATACAGTTTGTCACAGCTAACTACTGACAGACTATGTAATGTCCGTGCTAACTACTGAAGACTATGTAATGTACGTCTTTTGACAGTAATAGCACATAGCACATGAGTTTTTTTACAATAAACACATCTGTGCCTTGTATTACTTTCATTTTCTTGATTTTGACACTTCTATACTTTGACCAAATGTTAATGTTTCCATTTAAATATGTTGAGGGATGACAACTGTAAGTTATTTCAGGTGGATTTTGCTTCTATTCTGGATGTGGATAGCCTTGGTATCAATGTGAAGGTAACAACCCTCTCAAAGATTGGCTCAATTTCAGTACTTTCTACTATTGTTCATGCATAGGCATATAACTGATGAGATAAATAATAATAGTAAAAATGGAGGTGACTGGGTAGCGGAGTGTTCATTATAACAACAACCAAGAGTTGGACTAACTAAGGTTGAATCCATATTCACTGTGGATTCTGTTTAGTAACTAGTAATCGTACTCTAAGCATAATAGTGGTCAATCTGCTCACCTTTTTATATTTACCTACTTGATCACTTTAGTTTACTCCCATGAAGTCTGTTTATCCTTGATAATATGCATGTTGTGTCCTACTGCCCAGCGAACTATCCTTCCTATAAAATTCAAACACAATCTAACTTGGTACAGACTGATTCTGTAGCTTGGTGCTACTTTATGAGGCATTTGGTAGTGATAAAATATCTTGCTTTTAGTGCCAAGTTTGCTTGCACCTCAATATTATTCTTCTGCACTTTTTGTGGTATTGTTTCCTACCTCTGCTTTAGGTTACCCTAGATCAATGTGTTGTTTTTTGTAATAGATTAGTTGTTATTTGCAGATTTAACCACTATCTCAGGAGCGCCCCCCCCCCACACACACACACACAGGCGGCGGCATACCATGAAATAACTGGAGGAGCCAAACTGGATTTGCAGGGTGTGCTCCACTGACCAGTTCCTCTGCTCTATCCACATGATAGTATGTAAAGGAGTGACTAGATGCTCCCTCTGTAAAGTAGTGATCTGAACGCTATTATATGTCTTTACGGAGGGCGTATTTTTCTTGAGAAAAAAAATAACACATAGATATTTTAATTGGTTTTATTTCATGTTGGCCTTAACTAACAAACATATTCTCAATGAGTTCTCCACCTTTTCCATGGGATGAGAACCATGCTTACACAACAGAGGCTATTGAGTTGTATTGTCAAGTCTGTTTACACATTCTGTATTTTACTTGAGAGTGAACCTCTAAGGCTGTACCTTCTGCAAAGTGCTAGCACCTAGAGATGATCTAAAATTTCCTCTTGTAAATGTCATGAGGCATGAGCCACAACCTCTTCATAGAATATTAAAACAAAACATTAATCCCCCTGTGGGTACACAAACATTGTCCTTTTGATTTATTTTTCCAGTAGATGATTGTTGACCATGTTTTTTACTCTGTGCCCTTTTGCTGCACTAATTTCTTGGGTGATGCTACATAAGTTATATTATTGCTATATTTATTAGTATATGTAGCAATAGAATGTCAGGATGGTAGCTCTAGCCTCTGCCAACATTCTGAAAATTGTAGCATCCTTTACACTAATATTAAATGTTTTTGGATGGTTCTTTTTCTTGAGGGGCTGCTCCCGTCCACGGTCTCCTTGATCTCAGGATCTGCTCCTTCCCCACGCCTGCCCACGAGGACAAGGAGGCACAGGGGTGGCCACTAGCAGCGCCAGAAGGAGCGTCCATTCAAGCAGGATGGTGTGCAAGTTCCTTTTTTTAAGCTCGGGTTCCTCTTTATTGCATGAGTTATTCTTAATTATTGATTTGATCTGTAGGATTTATATCAGATTGGCACAATTTGATGAACTTGAATTGTTTTATGGTGGCCATTATAATTTTTGTGAGTTTTTGTTGTTCGCCCGTTGCAACGCACGGACACTTTTACTAGTAGTTATAAAATATAATATATACCACATCCGAATCATAGACAAGACGAGGGCCGAAGCGGGCGGATACCAAAACCATCGCACTATATAATAATAAACAATAATAAAAGTAAGAAAATCATTCAAGTATCTATCTAAATCATACAAGTAAGAATTTTTTCTTTTAGAAAGAAGATAAGAACAAGAGGCTCGCCACAGTGGTGCCGGCGACAAGATCGGTGTGGACGATCGACGGCGGTGAAGACGGGGACGGGACGCGACGGACCGCTAAACCTAGACAAATCTTGGGGAAAATGGAGCTTGGAGGTCGAGCTTGGAGAGGAGAAAGCTTAAGTAGTGTGGCTCGGGCATTTCATCGAACACCTCATGTGCATAGGAGGTGAGCTAGAGCACCACAAAGCCCTCCCCTCGCCGGCCAGAAAAAACAGAGCAGTGGAGTGCTCTGCTCACGGGCGAGGGGGTATATATAGGCACCTCATTGGTCCCGGTTCATTGCTGGAACCGGGACTAAAGCCCCCCTTTGGTCCCGGTTCCAGCCACGAACCGGGACCAATGGTTGTGGTGACAGATGAACTTGGACCAATGCCCCACGAGACCAGCCGGCCCCCTGGGCTCATGAACCGGGACCTATGCCCCCATGGGTCCCGGTTCGTGACTGAACCGGGACTAATGGGCTGGCCAGGCCTGGACCAAAGCCTGCTACCTCTTGAGCATGCGTTGTTTTTCCCTTGAAGAGGAAAGGGTGATGCAGCAAAGTAGCATAAGTATTTCCCTCAATTTTTGAGAACTAAGGTATCAATCCAGTAGGAGACTACACTCTAGTCCCCTAGTACCTGCACAAACAAACAAGAACCTCGCAACCAAGGCGATAAAGGGGTTGTCAATCCCTTCACGGTCACTTACGAGAGTGAGATCTGATAGAGATAATAAGATAAATATTTTTGGTATTTTTGTGATATACATTGGAAAATAAAGATTGCAAAATAGATAGTAAACTAGAATTGTAGATTGGAAACTTATATGATGGAAAGTAGAACCGGGGACCATAGGTTTCACTAGTGGCTTCTCTCAAGATAGCATGTATTACGGTGTGTGAACAAATTACTACCGAGCAATTGATAGAAAAGCGCATAGTTATGATAATATCTAAGGCAATGAACATGAATATAGGCATCACATCCGTGACAAGTAGACTGAAACGATTCTGCATCTACTACTATTACTCCACACATCGACCGCTATCCAGCATGCATCTAGAGTATTAAGTTCATAAGAACAGAGTAACGCATTAGGCAAGATGACATGATGTAGAGGGATAAACTCAAGCAATATGATATAAACCCCATCTTTTTATCCTCGATGGCAACAATACAATACGTGCCTTGCTGCCCCTGCTATCACTGGGAAAGGACACCGCAAGATTGAACCCAAAGCTAAGCACTTCTCCCATTGCAAGAAAGATCAATCTAGTAGGCCAAACCAAACTGATAGTTCGAAGAGACTTGCAAAGATATCAAATCATGCATAAAAGAATTCAGAGAAGAATCAAATAATATTCATAGATAATCAAGTCATAAACCCACAATTCATCGGATCTCGGCAAACACACCGCAAAAAGAGTTACATCGAATAGATCTCCAAGAAGATCGAGGAGAACTTTGTATTGAGATCCAAAGAGAGAGAAGAAGCCATCTAGCTAATAACTATGGACCCGAAGGTCTGTGGTAAACTACTCACACATCATCAAAGAGGCTATGGTGTTGATGTAGAAGCCCTCCGTGATCGAATCCCCCTCCGGCAGATCGCCGGAAAAAGGCCCCAAGATGGGATCTCACGGGTACAGAAGGTTGCGGCGGTGGAAAAGGTGTTTCGTTGCTCTCCTTGAAGGTTTCAGGGTAGGAGAGTATATATATAGGTGAAAGAAGTAGGTCGGTGGAGCTGCGAAGGGCCCACGAGGCTGGGGACGCGCCTGCCCCCTGGGCGCGCCCTCCTACCCCGTGGCCGCCTCACTGCTTCCTTGACGTCCACTCTCAGTCTCCTGGATCATGTTTGTTCCAAAAAGGATCTTCGCGAAGGTTTCATTCCGTTTGGATTCCGTTTGATATTCCTTTTCTGCGAAACACTGAAATAGGCAAAAAAGAAATCAATTTGCACTGGGCGTTCGGTTAATAGGTTAGTCCCAAAAATAATATAAAAAGGTTTATTAAAGCCCATTAAACATCCAAAACAGATAATATAATAGCATGGAACAATAAAAAATTATAGATACGTTGGAGATGTATCAAGCATCCCCAAGCTTAATTCTTGCTCGTCCTCGAGTAGGTAAATGATAAAAACAAAAATTTTGATGTGGAATGCTCCCTAACATAATTTTCAATGTAATTCTCTTTACTGTGGCATGAATGTTCAGATCCATAAGATTCAAGATAAAAGTTTAATATTGACATAAAAATAGTAATACTTCAAGCATACTAATAAAGCAATTATGTCTTCTCAAAATAACATGGTCAAAGAAAGTTATCCCTACAAAATCATATAGTCTGGCTATGCTCTATCTTCATCACACAAAATATTTAAATCATGCAGAACCCCGATGACAAGCCAAGCAATTGTTTCATCCTTTTGATGTTCTCAAACTTTTTCAATCTTCACGCAATACATGAGTGTGAGCCATGGATATAGCACTATAGGTGGAATAGAATGGTGGTTGTGGAGAAGACAAAAAGGAGAAGATAGTCTCACACCAACTAGGCATATTAACGTGCTATGGAGACGCCCATCAATAGATATCAATGTGATTGAATAGGGATTGCCATGCAACAGATGCACTAGAGCTATAAGTGTATGAAAGCTCAAAAAGAAACTAAGTGGGTGTGTGTAACACCCCGGGTGTAACTTTCCCAATTTGTACTCCAACTCTTGCCGTTTCCGGCGTTAAGTTATATTTATTTCTCGGGTTCGGGTCTTTGTCTCCGTGTGTTGTTTTCGTTTTCATGCATCTCATATCATGTCATCATGTGCATTGCATTTGCATACGTGTTCGTCTCTTGCATTCGAGCATTTTCCCCGTTGTCCGTTTTGCATTCCGGCGCTTCGTTCTCCTCCGGTGGTCATTTCTACCTTTCTTTCGTGTGTGGGGATTAAACATTTCCGGATTGGACCGAGACTTGCCATGCGGCCTTGGTTTACTACCGGTAGACCGCCTGTCAAGTTTCGTACCATTTGGACTTCGTTTGATACTCCAACGGTTAACCGAGGGACCGAAAAGGCCTCGTGTGTGTTGCAGCCCAACACCCCTCAAATTTGGCCCAAAACCCACAAAACTCTGCTCCATGTCCTAGAGCGTTCGATCATGATCGCGTGGCCGAAAACCGCACCTCATTTGGACTCTCCTAGCTCCACTTATGCCTATTTATACCCCCTCCATTTTCGGATCTCGTCTTCCCCCTCGAAACCCTAGTTCTAAAAAAACAGATCTCCAGCCGCCGGACGCGTCCGGATCGGACCGGACACGTCCGCCCGCCGCGCCCGGCCACTCTCGCGCTGCCACCTGTCCCCGGCGCGGGACCACATCGCCGCAGCCGCCGGCCCGCAGGCCCACGCGGGGCCCTCCCCAGACCACGTCCGCGCCGCCGCCCGCCTTCGTCCTCTTCCTCCCGCGCCCGACGCTGCCTACCTCGACGGCCGCCGCGCGTCAAGCTCGCCGGCGAGCTGCGCCACCACCGGGGCCGCCCTACGCCGGCGCCTCCTCGCTGCCGGGCTCCCCTCCTCGCCGCCGCGTCGCCCCGGGCCGGATCCGGGCGGATCCGCCCCACCCTCACCCCGCGCCGCCGTTCCAAGCTCGCCGGAGCCGACCCCAACTTCGGCCGGTCAACCTCGGGGGCCGTGCCCGATGAACAGTGCTGTTGGATCTGAGATCTGAAACTTCTTCTCGGTTGACTTTTCCTTCTCCCCCTAATTTTTTATGCCTACTTTGACCGCCCGTAACTTTGCATCCGTAGCTCCGTTTTGGGCATATTATATATCAAAATGTTCGCCTCGACGAGTACATCATTTCATTCCATTGCATCATTTTCATTTGAGCTCATTTTGATGCCCAAAATGCTGTTAGAAGGAGGCTTCGTGAGTTATTTGTCAGATCTGCTAGTTCATCTTAGACTTTTGTCATTTTTGCCATGATTAATGTGTGCATGCTATGCCTGTGAGTCCTTCATATATTTTGTTAAGCATTTTGTCTTATTTCCAGAGGTGCAACCCATGCATTTTTAGGATGTGCGTGGTGACTTGTGCAAACTTGCAAAGTGAGGCACCCGGTGAATCTATTTTCAGGGACTTAGTTGTTTTCACTAAGTCTGGGATATTTTAGTTCATGATGCCATATGTTCAGCTTGTTTCCTAGTGATCCGTTCCTCTTTTGAGGATGAGCAGTAAAGGAGTTTTGTTAATCATGTTATGATCTATCCATCCATGTCTTTGTTTGCAATTATGGAGTACCATAGCTTGAGTCAATCGAGCTCTACTTTTGCTTCATGGTGAATCTGGGCAGTTCGTCAACTCGTTTGCGATTTTGCCGGCGTTGTTGTAGTTGATCCGTGCATGATATGCCATTGTTCTTGCCATGTCTAGCTTGTATTTTGTGCCTTCTTAATGGATGTATTCCTTCCTTGCCATGACTTGCACCGTGGTGAGTGCATCGAGCTCGTTTACATGCCTTCGTGAGTTATATTTCAGCATGTCTCAGTTTTCACTAAGTCTGAAAACTGATTGTGTTTTAGCTATGTTCATGAGCCCGTTAATATATTTTGTGATCCCTTTTGGCCCCAGGTCACTTTGGGACTTTTGTTAAGCTTGTTGAGTAGCTCCATGGCATGTTCTTATTTGTCATGTTCAGGTCATGTATCATGTTGTTTTGCTGCTCCGAAGAGAGCATCATGATCTGAAATTTCAGACTAGTGTTAATTTCACCAAGTCTGGAATCTGTTTTGCACTTGCGTTTTTGCCATGCTTGTTTGAACCTCTTAATGGATGAATTGGCTGTGGCTCAGTGCTAGTCTTTTGATAAGCATCTTGTGTGCATCCCTGCCATGTATTTTGTTGTCACGTTTGGTGGCTGTAGCATGTTCATTTCGTTGCGTTTAGATGCCTACTTGCTGTAAATCGCAGACCGGTGTCATATCTTGAAACGCTTGCCATTTCCAAACCGTAACTCCGTTTCCAATGATCTTTATATCGTTTTCAAGCGATTTCATCCCCTATATCCAGTGGCACCCTTGGAATTCCAAGTTGAGGCCAGGTTCATGCATTTCCTGTCATATCTTGCATTTTGCATCCCGCATCGCATCCCGCATAGCATATCATCATTTCATCTTGTTGCTTGGTCTTGCACGTGGTTGATTGTATCCTTGTTGCTTGTTTGTCTTGTTTGGGTAGAGCCGGGAGATGATTTCGCTACCGAGGAGCCCGTTGAGTTTGCTTCTGAGGATCCAGTCAACTCTGACAACTGTGCAGGCAAGATGATCATACCCTCGAAATCACTACTATCTTTGCTATGCTAGTTTGCTCGCTCTTGCTATGCCAATGCTACGATGCCTACCATTTGCTTGTCAGCCTCTCAATTGCCATGTTGAACCTCTAACCCACCTTGTCCTAGCAAACCGTTGATTGGCTATGTTACCGCTTGCTCAGCCCCTCTTATAGCGTTGCTAGTTGCAGGTGAAGATTGGAGGCCGTTCCTTGTTGGAACATTTATTTACTTGTTTGGATATCACTATATTGCTATGTTATCTTAATGCATCTATACACTTGGTAAAGGGTGGAAGGCTCGGCCTCTCGCCTAGTGTTTTGTTCCACTCTTGCCGCCCTAGTTTCCGTCATATCGGTGTTATGTTCCCGGATTTTGCGTTCCTTACGCGGTTGGGTTATAATGGGAACCCCTTGATATTTCGCCTCGATTAAAGCTTTTCCAGGAATGCCCAACCTTGGTTTTACCATTTGCCACCTACCCTTTTCTTTCCCTTGGGTTCTGCAGACTCAAGGGTCATCTTATTTTAGCCCCCCACGGGCCAGTGCTCCCTCTGAGTGTCGGTCCGAACTGAGCTGCCTGCGGGGCCACCTCGGGGAAACTTGAGGGTTGGTTTTACTCGTACCTAGTCTCATCTGAGTGTGCCCTGAGAAAGAGATATGTGCAGCTCCTATCGGGATTTGTCGGCACATTCGGGCGGTGTTGCTGGTCTTGTTTTAACCTGTCGAAGTGTCTTGAGTTACCGAGATACCGAGTCTGATCGGAACGTCTTGGGAGGAGGACTATTCCTTCGTTGACCGTGAGAGCTTGTCATGGGCTAAGTTGGGACCCCCCCTGCAGGGATTGAACTTTTGAAAGCCGTGCCCGCGGTTATGGGCAGATGGGAATTTGTTAATGTCCGGTTGTAGATAACTTAAACCTTAATTAATTAAAATGAATCAACCGAGTGTGTTACCGTGATGGCCTCTTCTCGGCGGAGTCCGGGAAGTGGACACGGTGTTGGAGTAATGCTTGCGCAGGTTGTTCCTCTAGATTCCCGCTCGTGCTTTGCCTCCTCTTCTCGCTCTCTTTTGCGGATAAGTTAGCCACCACATATGCTAGTCGCTTGCTGCAGCTCCACTTATATTTGCCTTATCCATTCCTATAAGCTTAAATAGTTTTGATAGCGAGGGTGCGAGATCGCTGAGTCCCTGTGGCTCACAGATACTATAGTTCCAGATGCAGGTCCAGGTGATTTCGCTCCAGGTGACGAGTACGAGCTCAAGTGGGAGTTCGACGAGGACTCTCAGCGTTATTATGTTTCATTTCCCGATGATCAGTAGTGGTGCCTAGTTGGGGTTCGATTCAGGGCCTTGTCGCATGTTGGGTTCTTTTCCATTTTGGCGCCGTAGTCGGGCCATGAGTGTTTGTCGGATGGATGTTATTTATGTACTTTGATGTGACGTGGCGAGTGTAAGCCAACTATGTTCTTCCCCCTTTTATTATATATTACATGGGTTGTTGTAATGATTGCCTGACTTGCGAAAATGCTTTCAATGCGGTTATGTCTCTAAGTCGTGCCTCGACAAGTGGGAGCTATAGCCGCATCGAGGGCATTACAAGTTGGTAATCAGAGCCTTCCCCGACCTTAGGAGCCCCATCGCTTGATCGTCTTAGCAGCCGAGTTGTGTCTATAAAAATGTTTTGAGTCATTTAGGATTTATATATCGGAGAGTTTAGGAATTCTTTTACTTCCCAGTCTCCTCATCGCTCTGGTAAGGCATCCTGACGTAGAGTTTTGACTCTTCTCTTCTCAAATTTCACTAAAAAAAAATTTGGATCACGCGAGTATCTTGGATTTGTTCCGATGGCTTATGATGAGAATACTGTCTTGGTGCCTCCTGTCAGGGGTTTAGTGGAAGTGTCCCGGGGAGTTGAGCTCTGAGGTGTTGTCATCATAATTTTATCGTTGCAATTCTGGAATACTTGAGATATGTTCGCCGACATCGAAAATCTCTTTTATGCAGTTCGTTGGTGAGATAACCTCGACGCCACCCAGTACTGGGGCGGGAGTTCGGGAGTATCACCATAACTTGTATAACGGATGCTTTTCGAAGGTTGAGGTAGATGGTTTCCGAAGTTTTCTTGGTTATGTGTTGAAGGATGGATACAGCTGGATGTAGGATTTGCTAGTTTGGGTGAGATATTATGCTTCCCCTGTATCCCCAACACCTGATTGCATAACCGGAAAAGTTCGGGAGTTTCATAGGTGGGAATTCTAGTAGCTCTAGTTCTTCTTCCACGGATATTGGTTTGAGATTGGGATTTCTTACCGATTATTCATTCTTGATCCGTACCTTGTTGATTTATTTCTCTACCTTAATTCTTCGTGGCTTCTCAATTTATGGATATGTGACCATTTGAAGAGGAATGCATTCGTTCATTTTGTTCGGATGTGAAGACTATATGTTGCAATTTTCATTCGTTGGATTCAGCTTCAATATTTATCTGTCATGTGCTAATGGTGGTCAACCTCTTCAGGATGGCTCCTCCAACGCGCACGACTCCGAATCCTGATCCGCCACCACCTCCACCTCCACCAGAGGCATGGCAAGCTGTGATGGCCGCAACCAATGCAAACACTCAGCTGATCATGCAAATTATCCAAGAGCGCAATCAAGGCAGTCAAGGGAATCAAGGCAGCAATCAGAGTCACTTTGCTACACTCAACCAGTTCCTTGCTAACGGGCCAAAGACTTTCAGTAATTGTGTTGAGGCAACCGATGCTGACGATTGGCTTGTGGATCTGTGTAAGCATTTTGAGTGCAGTAACGTCAGGCCTGAGGACTTTGTCAAGTTCGCTTCCTTCCAACTCAAAGATCAGGCAGCAGAATGGTTCCAGCAGTACAAGGACTCCAGAGGTGGACGTGTTATCACTTGGGATGATTTCCGTCGAGATTTCCGAGCTCATCACATTCCGCAGAGCGTGGTTGAAAGCAAGCGTGAGGAATTCCGCAATCTGAAGCAAGGTTCTTTGTCTGTCTATGACTACAACAAATTGTTCCAGAAGCTTGCCCGCTTTGCCAAGCAGGACGTGCCTGATGAGAAGAGCATGATATACCAGTTCAGGGGTGGTCTCAGGGAAGATATTCAGCTCGCTCTTGTCCTCTTCGAGCCCTTGAGATACGATGAGTTCTACAACATGGCACTGAAGCAAGAGGCTGCTCAGTTGAGGTGTGATGCTTCCAGGAAGCGAGTCAGAGATGTTACTCTTTCTTCCTCTACTCAAGTGGCCAAGCAGCAGAAGTTTTGGCTTCCTCCTCCTCCGTTCCGTCAGCCGTATCAGCAGAAGAGCAAAGGTGGCAGTGGTTCTTCCCACCCACCCAACCCAGGCTTTCAGAACAAGACTTCGTCTCAAGCTCCAAGATCGAGTGCTCCGTATCACCGTCCACTTTCAGAGGTCACGTGCAACAAGTGCCAACAGAAGGGTCACTATGCCAACAAGTGTTTCAACCAAAGGCATCTTCCTCCTCCTCCTCCAGTGAGATCGGCAAGTACAGCTGTGGTCAAGCATAACCCCAAGCACGCCAAGGTCAATTTGATGAATGCAGCTCAGGCAGAGGACTCGTCAGATGTGATCATGGGTAACCTTCCTGTTAATGATATTCCCGCAAAAATTCTTTTTGACTCTGGTGCATCGCATTCCTTCATGTCATTCCCATTTGCATCGGAGAACAATTTTAGCACTAAGGCATTACCTAGAGCTATGCAAGTCGTCTCTCCAGCTAAGCATCTGAGTTCTAGTTTGATGGTTCCGGATATTTCTATCTTGATGGGTGATTTCAAGTTTCTGGCTTCTCCAATGGTTCTTGGTAACTCGGATATTGATCTTATTCTCGGGATGGATTGGCTTTCTAAGCACAAGGCTCAGCTTGATTGTGCTACCAGGCAGATTCAATTGACTCATTCGTCTGAGGATGTAATTGTCTTTGCCGCTCGGGATAATACTATCCGTCTGTTTTCTCTCAATGAGAAGGGTGAATTGGATGCTATCGCTCAAATTCCAGTTGTCTGCGAATATCAAGACGTCTTTCCAGAAGAGCTCCCAGGAATGCCTCCGCACCGGCCAGTTGAATTCGTTATCGAACTTGAGCCTGGCACAGAACCTGTGTGCAAATGTCCTTACAAGCTCGGACCTGAAGAGTTGAAGGAGCTGAAGAAGCAACTCGATGAGTAAGAAAGAATGGGTCTCATCCGGCCTAGTACTTCTCCGTGGGGTTGTGGTGTTCTTTTTGTGAAGAAGAAGGATGGAACGGACCGACTTTGTGTTGATTACCGTCCAGTGAACAAGAAGACCATCAAGAACAAATACCCACTTCCCAACATCAATGAGCTGTTCGAACAACTCAAAGGTGCCCAAGTATTCTCCAAGCTTGATCTCCGTATGGGTTATCACCAGATTCGCATTCGTGAAGAAGATATTCCCAAGACAGCATTCAGAACAAGCTTTGGTTCATATGAATACACTGTCATGTCTTTTGGCCTCGCCAACGCTCCTCTGACGTTCTCTCGCATGATGAACTTCATCTTCAACGCCTACACCAATGACTTCGTTTTGGTCTATCTCGATGACATTCTGGTTTTCTCCAAGAACAAGGAAGATCATGCCAAGCATTTGCGTTTGGTGCTTGATAAGCTCAGGGAACATCAGTTCTACGCCAAATTCTCCAAGTGTGAATTTTGGCTCGATGAGGTTCTTTATCTTGGTCATATCATCTCTGCCAAGGGCATTTCCGTGAATCCCGAGAAGGTATCCGCAATTGTGAATTGGGAACCTCCTCAGAACGTGAAGCAACTCCGCAGTTTTCTCGGTCTCGCAAGCTATTGCCGAAGATTCGTTGAAAACTTTTCCAAGATCGCGAAGCCTCTCTCAAATCTTCTTCAGAAGCACGTCAAGTATGTTTGGTCTCCAGAGTGTGATATTGCTTTCAACACTTTGAAAGAGAAGTTGATCACTGCTCCAGTTTTGACTCCGCCTGATGAATCCAAGCCGTACGAGGTCTTTTGTGATGCCTCTCTCCAAGGTCTTGGCGCAGTTTTGATGCAAGAGAAGAAAGTTGTTGCTTATACATCTCGCCAGTTGAAGCCTAATGAGAAGAACTACCCCACTCATGATCTCGAGTTGGCGGCAGTTGTGCATGCTCTTTTGACTTGGAGACATCTTCTATTGGGAAGAAAAGTGGACATTTTCACTGATCACAAGAGTCTCAAGTACATCTTCACTCAACCTAATCTCAACCTAAGGCAAACTCGATGGGTCGAAATGATTCAAGAGTATAATCTGAGTATTGAGTATACTCCAGGCAAGGCCAATGTGATTGCTGACGCTTTGAGCAGAAAGGCCTACTGCAACAATCTGATTCTCAAGCCTTATCAACCCGAGCTTTGTGAAGCTTTCCGCAAACTTAATCTGCAAGTTGTTCCTCAAGGTTTCCTCGCCAACCTTCAAGTCTCTCCTACCTTAGAAGACCAGATTCGCCAAGCCCAGCTTCTTGATGCTATGGTGAAAAAGGTGAAGATTGGGATTGCCAAGAGTCAGTCCAAGTACAAGTGCTACCGCCTTGATGACAAGGACACTCTCTTCTTTGAGGATCGTATTGTTGTGCCCAAAGGTGAACTTCGTAAAGTGATCATGAACGAGGCTCACAATTCTCTCCTCTCCATCCACCCTGGGAGCACGAAGATGTATCAGGACCTCAAGCAAGCTTATTGGTGGACTCGAATGAAGCGCGAAATCGCTAAATTCGTGAATGAATGTGATGTCTGCAGAAGAGTGAAGGCAGAACACCAAAGGCCAGCTGGTCTCCTCCAACCTCTTGCCATTCCAGAATGGAAGTTTGACCACATTGAAATGGACTTCGTGACTGGGTTTCCAAAGTCCAAGCGTGGCAATGATGCTATATTTGTTGTCATCGACAAGCTCACCAAAGTGGCTCACTTTCTGCCTATCAAAGAGTCGATCACTGCAGCTCAATTGGCGGAACTCTATACCTCTCGCATTGTCTCTCTGCACGGTATTCCTCAAGTGATCTCTTCAGACCGTGGCAGCATCTTTACCTCCAAGTTTTGGGATTCTTTTCAGAAGGCCATGGGCACTAACATCCGCTTCAGCACTGCTTTCCATCCTCAAACAAGCGGTCAAGTCGAGCGTGTCAACCAGATTCTTGAAGATATGCTCAGGGCTTGTGTGATCTCCTTCGGCATGAAGTGGGAGGATTGTCTTCCTTATGCTGAATTCTCCTATAACAACAGTTTTCAAGCAAGTTCGGGCAAGGCCCCTTTTGAAATTCTGTATGGCAGGAAGTGCCGTACCCCTCTCAACTGGTCTAAAACCGGTGAACGTCAGCTGCTGGATAATGACTTAATCACAGAAGCAGAAGAAATGTGCAAAGTCATTCATGATAACCTCAAAGCAGCCCAATCCCGCCAGAAGAGCTACTATGATAGTAAGCACCGTGATTTGGCTTTCGAGATCGGAGATCATGTTTACCTCCGCGTCTCTCCCATGAAAGGTACTCGTCGCTTCGGTATCAAAGGGAAGCTTGCCCCTAGATACGTGGGACCTTTCAAGATTGTCAGCAAGAGAGGCGACCTCGCCTATCAACTCGAGCTTCCTTCAAACTTTGCAAATGTTCACGATGTGTTCCATGTCTCTCAGCTTCGAAAGTGCTTCAAGACGCCTGACCGCACCGTCAACTTCGAGGAAATTGAGCTCCAAGAAGATCTCTCCTATCGTGAGCACCCAGTTGCTATTCTTGAAGAGACTGAACGCAAGACTCGCAACAAGTCAATCAAATTTCTCAAAGTCAAGTGGTCTCACCATTCCGACCGTGAAGCTACCTGGGAACGCGAGGATCACCTCCGTTCCGAGTACCCGGAGTTCTTTCAGTCCTAGATCTCGGGACGAGATCTTTTCGTAGAGGTGGAGTGTTGTAACACCCCGGGTGTAACTTTCCCAATTTGTACTCCAACTCTTGCCGTTTCCGGCGTTAAGTTATATTTATTTCTCGGGTTCGGGTCTTTGTCTCCGTGTGTTGTTTTCGTTTTCATGCATCTCATATCATGTCATCATGTGCATTGCATTTGCATACATGTTTGTCTCTTGCATTCGAGCATTTTCCCCGTTGTCCGTTTTGCATTCCGGCGCTTCGTTCTCCTCCGGTGGTCATTTCTACCTTTCTTTCGTGTGTGGGGATTAAACATTTCCGGATTGGACCGAGACTTGCCATGCAGCCTTGGTTTACTACCGGTAGACCGCCTGTCAAGTTTCGTACCATTTGAACTTCGTTTGATACTCCAACGGTTAACCGAGGGACCGAAAAGGCCTTGTGTGTGTTGCAGCCCAACACCCCTCAAATTTGGCCCAAAACCCACCAAACTCTGCTCCATGTCCTAGAGCGTTCGATCACGATCGCGTGGCCGAAAACCGCACCTCATTTGGACTCTCCTAGCTCCACTTATGCCTATTTATACCCCCTCCATTTTCGGATCTCGTCTTCCCCCTCGAAACCCTAGTTCTAAAAAAAAGATCTCCAGCCGCCGGACGCGTCCGGATCGGACCGGACACGTCCGCCCGCCGCGCCCGGCCACTCTCGGCTGCCACCTTTCCCCGGCGCGGGACCACATCGCCGCAGCCGCCGGCCCGCAGGCCCACGCGGGGCCCTCCCCAGCCCACGTCCGCGCCGCCGCCCGCCTTCGTCCTCTTCCTCCCGCGCCCGACGCCGCCTACCCTCGACGGCCGCCGCGCGTAAAGCTCGCCGGCGAGCTGCGCCACCACCGGGGCCGCCCCACGCCGGCGCCTCCTCGCTGCCGGGCTCCCCTCCTCGCCGCCGCGTCGCCCCGGGCCGGATCCGGGCGGATCCGCCCCACCCTCACCCCGCGCCGCCGTTCCAAGCTCGCCGGAGCCGACCCCAACTCCGGCCGGTCAACCTCGGGGGCCGTGCCCGATGAACAGTGCTGTTGGATCTGAGATCTGAAACTTCTTCTCGGTTGACTTTTCCCTCTCCCCCTAATTTTTTATGCCTACTTTGACCACCCGTAACTTTGCATCCGTAGCTCTGTTTTGGGCATATTATATATCAAAATGTTCGCCTCGACGAGTACATCATTTCATTCCATTGCATCATTTTCATTTGAGCTCATTTTGATGCCCAAAATGCTGTTAGAAGGAGGCTTCGTGAGTTATTTGTCAGATCTGCTAGTTCATCTTAGACTTTTGTCATTTTTGCCATGATTAATGTGTGCATGCTATGCCTGTGAGTCCTTCATATGTTTTGTTAAGCATTTTGTCTTCTTTCCAGAGGTGCAACCCATGCATTTTTAGGATGTGCATGGTGACTTGTGCAAACTTGCAAAGTTAGGCACCCGGTGAATCTGTTTTCAGGGACTTAGTTGTTTTCACTAAGTCTGGGATATTTTAGTTCATGATGCCATATGTTCAGCTTGTTTCCTAGTGATCCGTGCCTCTTTTGAGGATGATCAGTAAAGGAGTTTTGTTAATCATGTTATGATCTATCCATACATGTCTTTGTTTTCAATTATGGAGTAACATAGCTTGAGTCAATCGAGCTCTACTTTTGCTTCATGGTGAATCTGGGCAGTTCATCAACTCGTTTGCGATTTTGCCGGCGTTGTTGTAGTTGATCCGTGCATGCTATGCCATTGTTCTTGCCATTTCTAGCTTGTATTTTGTGCCTTCTTAATGGATGTATTCCTGCCTTGCCATGACTTGCACCGTGGTGAGTGCATCGAGCTCGTTTACATGCCTTTGTGAGTTATATTTCAGCATGTCTCAGTTTTCACTAAGTCTGAAAACTGATTGTGTTTTAGCTATGTTCATGAGCCCGTTAATATATTTTGTGATCCCTTTTGGCCCCAGGTCACTTTGGGACTTTTGTTAAGCTTGTTGAGTAGCTCCATGCCATGTTCTTACTTGTCATGTTCAGTTCATGTATCATGTTGTTTTGCTGCTCCGAAGAGAGCATCGTGATCTGAAATTTCAGACTAGTGTTAATTTCACTAAGTCTGGAATCTGTTTTGCACTTGCGTTTTTGCCATGCTTGTTTGAACCTCTTAATGGATGAATTGGCCATGGCTCAGTGCTAGTATTTTGATAAGCATCTTGTGTGCATCCCTGCCATGTATTTTGTTGTCATGTTTGGTGGCTGTAGCATGTTCATTTCGTTGCGTTTAGATGCCTACTTGCTGTAAATCGCAGACCGGTGTCATATCTTGAAACGCTTGCCATTTCCAAACCGTAACTCCGTTTCCAATGATCTTTATATCGTTTTCAAGCGATTTCATCCCCTATATCCATTGGCACCCTTGGAATTCCAAGTTGAGGCCAGGTTCATGCATTTCCTGTCATATCTTGCATTTTGCATCCCGCATCGCATCCCGCATAGCATATCATCATTTCATCTTGTTGCTTGGTCTTGCACGTGGTTGATTGTATCCTTGTTGCTTGTTTGTCTTGTTTGGGTAGAGCTGGGAGACGAGTTCGCTACCGAGGAGCCCGTTGAGTTTGCTTCTGAGGATCCAGTCAACTCTGACAACTGTGTAGGCAAGATGATCATACCCTCGAAATCACTACTATCTTTGCTATGCTAGTTTGCTCGCTCTTGCTATGCCAATGCTACGATGCCTACCATTTGCTTGTCAGCCTCCCAATTGCCATGTTGAACCTCTAACCCACCTTGTCCTAGCAAACCGTTGATTGGCTATGTTACCGCTTGCTCAGCCCCTCTTATAGCGTTGCTAGTTGCAGGTGAAGATTGGAGGCCGTTCCTTGTTGGAACATTTATTTACTTGTTTGGATATCACTATATTGCTATGTTATCTTAATGCATCTATACACTTGGTAAAGGGTGGAAGGCTCGGCCTCTCGCCTAGTGTTTTGTTCCACTCTTGCCGCCCTAGTTTCCGTCATATCGGTGTTATGTTCCCGGATTTTGCGTTCCTTACGCGGTTGGGTTATAATGGGAACCCCTTGATATTTCGCCTCGATTAAAGCTTTTCCAGCAATGCCCAACCTTGGTTTTACCATTTGCCACCTACCCTTTTCTTTCCCTTGGGTTCTGCAGACTCAAGGGTCATCTTATTTTAGCCCCCCACGGGCCAGTGCTCCCTCTGAGTGTCGGTCCGAACTGAGCTGCCTGCGGGGCCACCTCGGGGAAACTTGAGGGTTGGTTTTACTCGTACCTAGTCTCATCTGAGTGTGCCCTGAGAAAGAGATATGTGCAGCTCCTATCGGGATTTGTCGGCACATTCGGGCGGTGTTGCTGGTCTTGTTTTAACCTGTCGAAGTGTCTTGAGTTACCGAGATACCGAGTCTGATCGGAACGTCTTGGGAGGAGGACTATTCCTTCGTTGACCGTGAGAGCTTGTCATGGGCTAAGTTGGGACCCCCCCCTGCAGGGATTGAACTTTCGAAAGCCGTGACCGCGGTTATGGGCAGATGGGAATTTGTTAATGTCCGGTTGTAGATAACTTAAACCTTAATTAATTAAAATGAATCAACCGAGTGTGTTACCGTGATGGCCTCTTCTCGGCGGAGTCCGGGAAGTGGACACGGTGTTGGAGTAATGCTTGCGCAGGTTGTTCCTCTAGATTCTCGCTCGCTCTTTGCCTCCTCTTCTCGCTCTCTTTTGCGGATAAGTTAGCCACCACATATGCTAGTCGCTTACTGCAGCTCCACTTATATTTGCCTTATCCATTCCTATAAGCTTAAATAGTTTTGATAGCGAGGGTGCGAGATCGCTGAGTCCCTGTGGCTCACAGATACTATAATTCCAGATGCAGGTCCAGGTGATTTCGCTCCAGGTGACGAGTACGAGCTCAAGTGGGAGTTCGACGAGGACTCTCAGCGTTATTATGTTTCATTTCCCGATGATCAGTAGTGGTGCCTAGTTGGGGTTCGATTCAGGGCCTTGTCGCATGTTGGGTTCTTTTCCATTTTGGCGTCATAGTCGGGCCATGAGTGTTTGTCTGATGGATGTTATTTATGTACTTTGATGTGACGTGGCGAGTGTAAGCCAACTATGTTCTTCCCCCTTTTATTATATATTACATGGGTTGTTGTAATGATTGCCTGACTTGCGACATTGCTTTCAATGCGGTTATGTCTCTAAGTCGTGCCTCGACGCGTGGGAGCTATAGCCGCATCGAGGGCGTTACAGTGTGTATCCAACTCGCTTGCTCACGAAGACCTAGGGCATTTTGAGGAAGCCCATCATTGGAATATACAAGCCAAGTTCTATAATGAAAAATTCCCACTAGTATATGAAAGTGAAAAAAGTTCTATAATGAAAAATTCTCTATCATGAAGACCATGGTGCTATTTTGAAGCACAAGTGTGGAAAAAAGGATAGTAACATTGTCCCTTCTCTCTTTTTCTCTCATTTTTTTATTTGGGCTTCTTTGGCCTCTTTTTTTCTTTCCTCACATGGGACAATGCTCTAATAATGATGATCATCACACTTCTATTTACTCATAACTCAATGTTACACTCGATACTTAGAACAAAATATGACTCTATGTGAATGCCTCCGGCAGTGTACCGGGATATGCGATGAATCAAGAGTGACATGTATGAAAGAATTATGAACGGTGTCTTTGCCACAAATACGATGTCAACTACATGATCATGCAAAGCAATATGACAATGATGAAGCGTGTCATAATAAACGGAACGGTGGAAAGTTGCATGGCAATATATCTCGGAATGGCTATGGGAATGCCATAATAGGTAGGTATGGTGGCTGTTTTGAGGAAGGTATATGGTGGGTTTATGGTACCGGCGAAAGTTGCGCGGTACTAGAGAAGCTAGCAATGGTGGAAGGGTGAGAGTGCGTATAATCCATGGACTCAACATTAGTCATAAAGAACTCACATACTTATTGCAAAAATCTATTAGTTATCAAAATAAAGTACTACGAGCATGCTCCTAGGTGGATAGATTGGTAGGAAAAGACCATCGCTCGTCCCCGACCGCCACTCATAAGGAAGACAATCAATAAATAAATCATGCTCCGACTTCATCACATAACGGTTCACCATACGTGCATGCTACGGGAATCACAAACTTTAACACAAGTATCTCTCAAATTCACAACTACTCAACTAGCATGATTCTATTATTACCATCTTCATATCTCAAAACAATCATCAAGTATCAAACCTCTCATAGTATTCAATGCACTTTATATAAAAGTTTTTATTATACCCATCTTGGATGCCTATCATATTAGGACTAATTTTATAGCCAAAGCAAATTACCATGCTATTCTAAAATACTCTCAAAATAATATAAGTGAAGCATGAGAGATCAATAATTTCTACAAAATTAAAACCACCACCGTGCTCTGAAAAATATAAGTGAAGCACTAGAGCAAAATTATCTAGCTCAAAATATATAAGTGAAGCACATAGAGTATTCTAATAAATTCCGATTCATGTGTGTCTCTCCCAAAAGGTGTGTACACCAAGGATTATTGTGGTAAACTGAAAATCAAAGACTCAAATCATAAAAGACGCTCCAAGCAAAACACATATCATGTGGTGAATAAAAATATAGCCTCAAGTAAAGTTACCGATAGACGAAGATGAAAGAGGGGATGCCTTTTGGGGCATCCCCAAGCTTAGGCTTTTGGTTGTCCTTGGATTTTACCTTGGGGTGCCTTGGGCATCCCAAGTTTAGGCTCTTGCCACTCCTTCCAAAATCCATCAAATCTTTACCCAAAAACTTGAAAACTTCACAACACAAAACTCAACAGAAAATCTCATAAGCTCCGTTAGTATAAGAAAACAAATCACCACTAAGGTACTGTAATGAACTCATTCTTTATTTATATTGGTGTTAAACCTACTGTATTCCAACTTCTCTATGGCTCATACCCCCCCCCCATACTAGCCATAGAATCATCAAAATAAGCAAACAACACACGAAAAACAGAACAGTTTGTAGTAATCTGTAGGTTTCGAATACTTTCGTAACTCCAAAAATCCTACCAAATTAGGACAACCTAAATAATTTGTATATTGATCTACTTAAGTTTGAATCAATATTTTATTGCTCTCTGGTCAAAAATGAAAATTATTCTCGTGAGCGCATACTTTCTATTTTTTTCAGCAAGATCAAATAACAATCATCCAAGAAGATCCTAAAGGCTTTACTTGGCACAAACACTAATTAAAACATAAAAACATAATAATAACAGAGGATAGATGATTTATTTATTACTAAACAGGAACAAAAAGCAAGGAACAAAAATAAAATTGGGTTGCCTCCCAACAAGCACTATCGTTTAACACCCCTACCAAGGCATAAAAACAAGAATAGATCTAGATATTGTCATCTTTGGTATGCAATTCATAAGTGGATCTCATAATAGATTCATAAGGTAACTTAATTTTCTTCCTAGGAAAGTGTTCCAAGCCTTTCCTTAATGGAAATTGGAATCTAATATTTCCTTCTTTCATATCAATAATTGCACCAATCGTTCTAAGGAAAGGTCTACCAAGAATAATAGGACAAGTAGGATTGCAATCTATATCAAGAATAATAGAATCTACAAGCACATAATTCCTATTTGCAACAATAAGAACATCATTAATTCTTCCCATAGGTTTCTTAATGGTGGAATCCGCAAGATGCAAATTTAAAGAACAATCATCAAATTCACGGAAACCTAGCACATCACACAAAGTTTATGGAATCGTGGAAACACTAGCACCTAAATAACATAAAGCATAGCATTCATGATCTTTAATATTAATTTTAATAGTAGGTTCCTACTCATCATAATGTTTTCTAGGGATAGACACTTCTAATTCAAGTTTTTCTTCATAAGATTGCATTAAACCATCAACGATATGTTTAGTGCAAGCTTTGTTTTGATCATAAGCATGAGGAGAATTTAGCACAGATTGCAACAAGGAAATACAATCTACCAAAGAGAAATTATCATAATTAAATTCCTTGAAATCCAAAATAGTGGGTTCATTGCTATGTAAAGTTTTGACTTCTTCAATCCCACTTTTACCAATTTTTGCATCAAGATCTAAAAACTCCGAATCATTAGGACGCCTTCTAACTATAGTTGACTCATCTCCAGTCCCATCTTTATCAAGATTAATATTGGCAAACAAAGATTTAATAGGAGACACACCAATCAATTTTAGATCTTCATCATTATTATCATGACAACTAGAAGAATATGCTTTTACAAAGCAATCTTTCTTAGCACGCATCCTAGCGGTTCTTTATTTGCACTCATCAATGGAAATTCTCATGGCTTTGAGAGACTCATTGATATCATGCTTAGGTGGAATAGATCTAAGTTTCAAAGAATCAACATCAAGAGAAATTCTATCCACGTTCCTAGCCAACTCATCAATCTTAAGCAATTTTTCTTCAAGCAAAGCATTGAAATTCTTTTGCGAATTCATAAATTCTTTAACACTAGTCTCAAAATCAGAGGGCATCTTATTAAAATTTCCATAAGAGTTGTTGTAGGAATTACGATAATTATTAGAGGAATTACTAGGGAACGACCTAGAATTAAAGTTTCCTCTATACGCGTCGTTACCAAAATTGTTCCTACCAACAAAATTCACATCCATAGATTCATTATTATTCTAAATCAAAGTAGACAAAGGCATGTCATTAGTATCAGAAGAAACACTCTTATTAGCAAACAATTTCATAAGTTCATCCATCTTTCCACTCAAGATATTAATCTCTTCTATCGCATGAACCATTTTACTAGTAGATCTTTCGGTGTGCCATTGAGAATAATTAACCATAATATTATCTAGGAGTTTAGTAGCTTCTCCTAAAGTGATTTCCATAAAAGTGCCTCCCGCGGCCGAATATAAATGATTTCTAGAAGCAAAATTCAATCCAGCATAATTTTTTGGCATAATCATCCATAAATTCAAACCATGTGTAGGGCTACGTATAATTAATTTCATCCTATCCCAAGCTTGTGCAACATGATCATGATCAAGTTGCTTAAAATTCATAATAACGTTTCTAAGAGAGATGATCTTAGCGGGAGGAAAATACTTAGAGATAAAAGCATCTTTGCACTTATTCCATGAATCAATACTATTTTTAGGCAAGGAGGATAACCAAGTTTTAGCACAATCTCTAAGCGAAAACGGAAATAGCTTCAATTTAACAATTTTGTTATCCACATCTTTCTTCTTTTGCATATCACATAAATCAACAAAGCTGTTTAGATGGGTAGCGGCATCTTCACTAGGAAGGCCATCAAATTGATCTTTCATGACATGATTCAGCAAAGCAGTATTAATTTCACAAGATTCAGCATCGGTAAGAGGAGCAATCGGAGTAATAAAATCATTGTTGTTGGTATTGTTAAAGTCACATAATTTAGTATTATCTTGAGCCATCATGACAAACAATCAATCCAACACACAAGCAAACAAGAGGCAAGCGAAAAGAGACGAACGGAAAAAGGACGAATGGAAAAGAGGCGAATAAAACGGCAAGGGTGAAGCGGGGGAGAGGAAAACGAGAGGCAAATGGCAAATAATGTAATGCGAGGGATAAGAGTTTGTGATGGGTACTTGGTATGTCTTGACTTGTGCATAGATCTGTTGGGGAACGTAGCAATAATTCAAAATTTTCCTACGTGTCACCAAGATCAATCTATGGAGTCATCTAGCAACGAGAGAGGAGTGGATCTACATACCCTTGTAGATCGCGCGCGGAAGTGTTCAAGAGAACGGGGTTGATGGAGTCGTACTCGTCGTGATCCAAATCACCGATGATCCTAGCGCCGAACGGACGGCACCTCCGCGTTCAACACACGTACGGAGCAGCGGCGTCTCCTCCTTCTTGATCCAGCAAGGGGGGAGGAGAGGTTGATGGAGATCCAGCAGCACGACGGCGTGGTGGTGTTAGTAGCGGGATTCCAACAGGGGTTCGCCAAGCGCTGCGGGAGGAGGAAGGTGTGTCATGGGAGGGAGAGGGAGGCGCCAGGGCTTAGGTTGGGCTGCCCTCCCTTCCCCCCACTATATATAGGGCCAAGGGAGAGGGGGAGGCGCAGCCTTGGCCCTTCCTCCAAGGAAGGGTGCGTCCAGGGAGGAGTCCCTCCTCCCCAAGGCACCTCGGAGGTGCCTTCCCCCTTTAGGACTCTTCCTTTCCCTTGATTCTTGGCGCATGGGCCTCTTGGGGCTGGTGCCCTTGGCCCATATAGGCCAAGGCGCACCCCCTACAGCCCATGTGGCCCCCCGGGGCAGGTGGCCCCACCCGATGGACCCCCGGGACCCTTCCGGTGGTCCCGGTACAATACCGGTGACCCCGAAACTTGTCCCGATGGCCGAAATAGCACTTCCTATATATAATTCTTTACCTCCGGACCATTCCGGAACTCCTCGTGATGTCCAGGATCTCATCCGGGACTCCGAACAACTTTCGGGTTACCGCATACTAATATCTCTATAACCCTAGCGTCACCGAACCTTAAGTGTGTAGACCCTACGGGTTCGGGAGACATGCAGACATGACCGAGATGACTCTCCGGTCAATAACCAACAGCGGGGTCTGGATACCCATGTTGGCTCCCACATGTTCCACGATGATCTCATCGGATGAACCACGATGTCAAGGACTTAATCAATCCCGTATACAATTCCCTTTGTCTAGCGGTACGATACTTGCCCGAGATTCGATCGTCGGTATCCCGATACCTTGTTCAATCTCGTTACCGGAAAGTCTCTTTACTCGTTCCGTAACACATCATCCCGTGATCAACTCCTTGATCACATTGTGCACATTATGATGATGTCCTACCGAGTGGGCCCAGAGATACCTCTCCGTTTACACGGAGTGACAAATCCCAGTCTCGATTCGTGCCAACCCAACAGACACTTTCGGAGATACCTGTAGTGTACCTTTATAGCCACACAGTTACGTTGTGACGTTTGGCACACCCAAAGCACTTCTACGGTATCCGGGAGTTGCACAATCTCATGGTCTAAGGAAATGATACTTGACATTAGAAAAGCTTTAGCATACGAACTACATGATCTTGTGCTAGGCTTAGGATTGGGTCTTTCTCCATCACATCATTCTCCCAATGATGTGATCCCGTTATCAACGACATCCAATGTCCATGGTCAGGAAACCGTAACCATCTATTGATCAACGAGCTAGTCAACTAGAGGCTTACTAGGGACATGGTGTTGTCTATGTATCCACACATGTATCTGAGTTTCCTATCAATACAATTCTAGCATGGATAATAAACGATTATCATGAACAAGGAAATATAATAATAACTAATTTATTATTGCCTCTAGGGCATATTTCCAACAGTCTCCCACTTGCACTAGAGTCAATAATCTAGTTCACATCGATATGTGATTAACACTCAAGGTCACATCCCCATGTGACTAACACCCAAAGAGTTTACTAGAGTCAATAATCTAGTTCACATTACCATGTGATTAACACTCGATGAGTTCTGGGTTTGAACATGTTATGCTTGTGAGAGATGTTATAGTCAACGGGTCTGAATCTTTCAGATCCGTATGTACTTCGCAAATCTCTATGTCATCTTCTAGATGCAACTACCACGTTCTATTTGGAGCTATTCCAAATAACCGTTCTACTATACGAATCCAGTTTACTACTCAGAATAATCTGGATTAGTGTGAAAGTTTGCATCGGCGTAACCCTTTACGACAAACTCTTTTACCACCTCCATAATCGAGAAAATTCCTTAGTCCACAAGTTACTAAGGATAACTTTGACCGCTGTCCTGTGATCAATTCTTAGATCACTCTTGTACCCCTTGACTGACTCATGGAAAGGCACATTTCAGGTGCGGTACACAGCATAGCATACTGTAGAGCCTATGTCTTAAGCATAGGGGACGACCTTCGTCCTTTCTCTCTATTCTGCCGTGGTCGAGCTTTAAGTCTTAACTTCATACCTTACAACTCAGGCAAGAACTCCTTCTTTGACTGATCCATCTTGAACACCTTCAAGATCATGTCAAGGTATGTGCTCATTTGAAAGTACCATTAAGCGTTTTGATCTATCCTTACAGATCTTGATGCTCAATGTTCAAGTAGCTTAATCCAGGCTTTCCATTGAAAAGCACTTTCCAAATAACCCTGTATGCTTTCCAGAAATTCTACGTCATTTCTGATCAACAATATGTCAACAACATATATTTATCAGAAATTCTATAGTGCTCCCACTCACTTCTTTGGAAATACAAGTTTCTCATAAACTTTGTATAAACCCAAAATCTTTGATCATCTCATCAAAGCGTACATTCCAACTCCGAGATGCTTACTCCAGTCCTCAGAAGGATTGCTGGAGCTTTGCATACTTATTAGCATCTTTCAGGATTGACAAAACCTTCCGGTTGTATCACATACAACCTTTCCTCAAAAAATCGTCGAGGAAACAATGGTTTTTGGCATCCTATCTGCAAGATTTCACAAATAATGCAGTAATTGCTAATATAATTCCAACAGACTCTTAGCATCGCTACGAGTGAGAAAGTCTCACCGCAGTCAACTCCTTGAACTTGTCGGGAAACTTCTTAACGACAAGTCGAGCTTTCTTAATGGTGATACTTACCATCATTGTCCGTCTTCCTTTTAAAATCCATATGTACCTAATAGCCTTACGACCATCAAGTAGTTCTTCCAAAGTCTACACTTTGTTTTCATATATGGATCCTCTCTCGGATTATATGGCCTCGAGCCATTTTTGGAATCCAGGCCCACCATCGCTTCTCCATAGCTCGTAGGTTCATTGTTGTCTAGCAACATGACTTCCAAGACAGGATTACGTACCACTCTAAAGTAGTACGCATCCTTGTCATCCCACGAGGTTTGGTAGTGACTTGATCTGAAGTTTCATGATCACTATCATAAGCTTCCACTTCAATTGGTGTAGGTGCCACAGGAACAACTTCCTGTGCCCTGCCACACACTAGTTGAAGAGACGGTTCAATAACCTCATCAAGTCTCCACCATCCTCCCACTCAATTCTTTCGAGAGAAACTTTTCCTCGAGAAAGGACCCGATTCTAGAAACAATCCCTTATTGCTTTCGGATCTGAGACAGGAGGTATACCCAACTATTTTTGGTGTCCTATGAAGATGCATTTATCCGCTTTGGGTTCGAGCTTATTAGCCTGAAACTTTTTCACATAAGCGTCGCAGCCCCAAACTTTTAAGAAATGACAGCTTAGGTTTCTCTAAACCATAGTTCATATGGTGTCATCTCATCGGAATTACGTGGTGCCCTATTTAAAGTGAATGTGGTTGTCTCTAATGCCTAACCCATAAAATATCGTGGTAATTCGATAAGAGACATCATGGTATGCATCATATCCAATAGGGTGCAGTTATGATGTTCGGACACACCATCACGCTATGGTGTTCCAGGCTGTATTAGTTGTGAAACAATTTCCACAATGTCTTAATTATGTGCCAAACTCGTAATTCAGATATTCATCTCTATGATCATATCATAGATCTTTTATCCTCTTGTCGCGACGATCTTTCAACTTCACCCTGAAATTACTTGAACCTTTCAATAATTCAGACTCGTGATTCATCAAGTAAATATACTCAACATCTACTCAAATCATCTGTGAAGTAAGAACATAACGATATCCACTACACGCCTCAGCACTCATTGGACTGCACACATCAAAATGTATTACTTCCAACAAGTTGCTTTCTAGTTTCATTTTACTGAAAATGAGGCTTTCAGTCATCTTGCCCATGTGGTATGATTTGCATGTCTCAAGTGATTCAAAATCAAGTGAGTCAAAACGATCCATTTGTATAGAGTTTATTCATGCATATCTACCAACAAACATGGTTCGCATGTCTCAATCCTTTCAAAAATGAGTGAGTCCAAAGATCCATCAACATGGAGCTTCTTCATGCATTTTATACCGATATGACTTAAGTGGCAGTGCCACAAGTAGGTGGTACTATCATTACTATCCTATATCTTTTGGCATGAACATGTGTATCACTACGATCGAGATTCAATAAACCATTCATTTTAGGTGTAAGACCATTGAAGGTATTATTCAAATAAACAGAGTAACCATTATTCTCTTGAAATGAATAACCGTATTGCGATAGACATAATCCAATCATGTCTATGCTCAATGCAAACACCAATCTGGATGGTAGAGGGAGCGTACGATATTTGATCATATCAACCTTGGAAACACTTCCAACACATATCGTCATCTCACCTTTAGCTAGTCTCCGTTTATTCCGTAGCCTTTTGTTTCGAGTTACTAACACTTAGCAAACGAACCGGTATCTAATACCCTGGTGCTACTAGGAGTACTAGTAAAGTACACATCAACACAATGTATATCCAATATACTTCTATCGACTTTGCCAGCCTTCTCATCTACCAAGTATCTAGGGTAATTCTGCTCCAGTGGTTGTTCCCCTTATTACAGAAGCACTCAGTCTCGGGTTTGGGTTCAACCTTGGGTTTCTTCACTAGAGCAGCAGCTGAATTGCCGTTTCATGAAGTATCCCTTTGTTCCCTTGCCCTTCTTGAAACTAGTGGTTTCACCAACCATCAACAATTGATGCTCCTTCTTGATTTCTACTTTCGCGGTGTCAAACATCGCGAATATCTCAAGGATCATCATATATGTCCCTGATATATCATAGTTCATCACGAAGCTCTAGCAGCTTGGTGGTAATGACTTCAGAGAAACATCAATATCTCATCTGGAAGATCAACTCCCACTCGATTCAAATGATTGTTGTACTCAGGCAATCTGAGCACAAGCTTAACAATTGAGCTTTTCTCCTTAGTTTGTAGGCTAAGAAAATCGTCGGAGGTCTTATACCTCTTGACGTGGGCACGAGCCTGAAATCCCAATTTCAGCCCTCGAAACATCTCATATGTTTCGCGACGTTTCAAAACCGTCTTTGGTGCCTCAACTCTAAGCCGTTTAACTGAACTATCACGTAGTTATCAAAATGTGTATGTCAGATGTTCGCAACATCCATAGACAACGTTCGAGGTTCAGCACACTGAGCGGTGCATTAAGGACATAAGCCTTCTATGAAGCAATGAGGACAATCCTCAGTTTACGGACCTAGTCCGCATAATTGCTACTATCAACTTTCAACTAAATTTTCTCTAGGAACATAACTAAACAGTAGAACTGAAGCGCGAGCTACGACATAATTTGCGAAGACCTTTTGACTATGTTCAGGATAATTAAGTTCATCTTATGAACTCCCACTCAGATAGACATCCCTCTAGTCATCTAAGTGATTACATGATCCGAGTCAACTAGGCCATGTCCGATCATCACGTGAGACGGACTAGTCAACATCGGTGAACATCTTCATGTTGATCGTATCTTCTATACGACTCATGCTCGACCTTTCGGTCTCTTGTGTTCCGAGGCCATGTCTGTACATGCTAGGCTCGTCAAGTTAACCTAGGTGTTTTGTGTGTGTAAATCTTCCTTACACCCGTTGTATGTGAACGTTAGAATCTATCACACCCGATCATCACGTGGTGCTTCGAAACAACGAACTGTCACAACGGTGCACAGTTAGGGGGAACACTTTCTTGAAATTTTAATGAGGGATCATCTTATTTACTACCGTCGTTCTAAGCAAATAAGATGTATAAACATGATAAACATCACATGCAATCAAATAGTGACATGATATGGCCAATATCATTTTGCTCCTTTTGATCTGCATCTTCGGGGCTCCATGATCGTCATCGTCACCGGCATGACACCATGATCTCCATCATCATGATCTCCGTCATCGTGTCTCCATGAAGTTGCCTCGCCAACTATTACTTCTACTACTACAGCTAACGGTTAGCAATAAAGTAAAGTAATTACATGACGTTTATGTTGACACGCAGGTCATAAATAAATTAAGACAACTCCTATGGCTCCTGCCGGTTGTCATACTCATCGACATGCAAGTCGTGATTCCTATTACAAGAACATGATCAATCTCATACATCACATATATCATTCATCACATCCTTTTGGCCATATCACATCACATAGCATACCCTGCAAAAACAAGTTAGACGTCCTCTAATTGTTGTTTGCATGTTTACGTGGCTGCTATGGGTTTCTAGCAAGAACGTTTCTTACCTACGCAAAAACCACAACGTGATATGCCAATTGCTATTTACCCTTCATAAGGACCCTTTTCATCGAATCCGATCCGACTAAAGTGGGAGAGACAGACACCCGCTAGCCACCTTTATGCAACTAGTGCATGCCAGTCGGTGGAACCAGTCTCACGTAAGAGTATGTGTAAGGTCAGTCCGGGCCGCTTCATCCCACAATGCCACCGAATCAAGATTGGACTAGTAACGGTAAGCATATTGAACAAAATCAACGCCCACAACTACTTTGTGTTCTACTCGTGCATAGAAACTACGCATAGACCTAGCTCTAATACCACTGTTGGGGAACGTAGCAATAATTCAAAATTTTCCTAAGTGTCACCAAGATCAATCTATGGAGTCATCTAGCAACAAGAGAGGATTGGATCTACATACCCTTGTAGATCGCGCGCGAAAGCGTTCAAGAGAACGGGGTTGATGGAGTCGTACTCGTCGTGATCCAAATCACCGATGATCCTAGCGCCAAACGGACGGCACCTCCGCGTTCAACACACGTACGGAGCAGCGACGTCTCCTCCTTCTTGATCCAGCAAGGGAGGAGGAGAGGTTGATGGAGATCCAGCAGCACGATGGCGTGGTGGTGTTAGTAGCGGGATTCCAACAGGGCTTCGCCAAGCGCTGCGGGAGGAGGAAGGTGTGTCATGGGAGGGAGAGGGAGGCGCCAGGGCTTAGGTTGGGCTGCCCTCCCTTCCCCCCACTATATATAGGGCCAAGGGAGAGGGGGAGGCGCAGCCTTGGCCCTTCCTCCAAAGAAGGGTGCGGCCAGGGAAGAGTCCCTCCTCCCCAAGGCACCTCGGAGGTGCCTTCCCCCTTTAGGACTCTTCCTTTCCCTTGATTCTTGGCGCATGGGCCTCTTGGGGCTGGTGCCCTTGGCCCATATAGGCCAAGGCGCACCCCCTACAGCCCATGTGGCCCCCCGGGGCAGGTGGCCCCACACGATGGACCCTTCCGGTGGTCCCGGTACAATACCGGTGACCCCGAAACTTGTCCCGATGGCCGAAATAGCACTTCCTATATATAATTCTTTACCTCCGGACCATTCCGGAACTCCTCGTGATGTCCGGGATCTCATCCGGGACTCCGAACAACTTTCGGGTTACCGCATACTAATATCTCTATAACCCTAGCGTCACCGAACCTTAAGTGTGTAGACCCTACGGGTTCGGGAGACATGCAGACATGACCGAGATGACTCTCCGGTCAATAACCAATAGCGGGGTCTGGATACCCATGTTGGCTCCCACATGTTCCACGATGATCTCATCGGATGAACCACGATGTCAAGGACTTAATCAATCCTGTATACAATTCCCTTTGTCTAGCGGTATGATACTTGCCCGAGATTCGATCGTCGGTATCCCGATACCTTGTTCAATCTCGTTACCGGCAAGTCTCTTTACTCGTTCCGTAACACATCATCCCGTGATCAACTCCTTGATCACATTGTGCACATTATGATGATGTCCTACCGAGTGGGCCCAGAGATACCTCTCCGTTTACACGGAATGACAAATCCCAGTCTCGATTCGTGCCAACCCAACAGACACTTTCGGAGATACCTGTAGTGTACCTTTATAGCCACACAGTTACATTGTGACGTTTGGCACACCCAAAGCACTCCTACGGTATCCGGGAGTTGCACAATCTCATGGTCTAAGGAAATGATACTTGACATTAGAAAAGCTTTAGCATACAAACTACATGATCTTGTGCTAGGCTTAGGATTGGGTCTTTGTCCATCACATCATTCTCCCAATGATGTGATCCCGTTATCAACGACATCCAATGTCCATGGTCAGGAAACCGTAACCATCTATTGATCAACGAGCTAGTCAACTAGAGGCTTACTAGGGACATGGTGTTGTCTATGTATCCACACATGTATCTGATTTTCCTATCAATACAATTCTAGCATGGATAATAAACGATTATCATGAACAAGGAAATATAATAATAACTAATTTATTATTGCCTCTAGGGCATATTTCCAACAAGATCTCCCCGGCAACGGCGCCAGAAACCCTTCTTGCTACCTCTTGAGTATGTGTTGGTTTTCCCTTGAAGAGGAAAGGGTGATGCAGCAAAGTAGCGTAAGTATTTCTCTTAGTTTTTTAGAACCAAGGTATCAATCCAGTAGGAGACTACGCTCAAGTCCCCTAGTACCTGCACAAACAAACAAGAACCTCGCAACCAACGCGATAAAGGGGTTGTCAATCCCTTCACGGTCACTTACGAGAGTGAGATCTGATAGAGATAATAAGATAAATATTTTTGGTATTTTTGTGATATATATTAGAAAATAAAGATTGCAAAATAGATAGTAAACTAGAATTGTAGGTTGGAAACTTATATGATGTAAAGTATACCCGGGGGCCATAGGTTTCACTAGTGGCTTCTCTCAAGATAGCATGTATTACGGTGTGTGAACAAATTAATGTCGAGCAATTGATAGAAAAGCGCATAGTTATGATGATATCTAAGGCAATGATCATGAATATAGGCATCACGTCCGTGACAAGTAGACCGAAACGATTCTGCATCTACTACTATTACTCCACACATCGACCGCTATCCAGCATGCATCTAGAGTATTAAGTTCATAAGAATAGAGTAATGCATTAGGCAAGATGACATGATGTAGAGGGATAAACTCAAGCAATATGATATAAACCCCATCTTTTTATCCTCAATGGCAACAATACAATACGTGCCTTGCTGCCCCTGCTATCACTGGGAAAGGACACCGCAAAATTGAACCCAAAGCTAAGCACTTCTCCCATTGCAAGAAAGATCAATATAGTAGGCCAAACCAAACTGATAATTTGAAGAGACTTGCAAAGATATCAAATCATGCATAAAAGAATTCAGAGAAGAATCAAATAATATTTATAGATAATCAAGTCATAAACCCATAATTCATCGGATCTCGGCAAACACACTGCAAAAAGAGTTACATCGAATAGATCTCCAAGAAGATCGAGGAGAACTTTGTATTGAGATCCAAAGAGAGAGAAGAAGCCATCTAGCTAATAACTATGGACCCGAAGGTCTGTGGTAAACTACTCACACATCATCGGAGAGGCTATGGTGTTGATGTAGAAGCCCTCCGTGATCGAATCCCCCTCCGGCAGATCGTCGGAAAAGGCCCCAAGATGGGATCTCACGGGTACAGAAGGTTGCGGCGGTGGAAAATGTGTTTCGTTGCTCTCCTCAAAGGTTTCAGGGTACGAGAGTATATATATATATAGGTGAAAGAAGTAGGTCGGTGGAGCTGCAACGGGCCGACGAGGGTGGGGGCGTTCCCTCCTACCTCGTGGCCGCATCGCTGCTTCCTTGACGTCCACTCCAAGTCTCCTGGATCACGTTTGTTCCAAAAAAGATCTTCGCGAAGGTTCCATTCCGTTTGGATTTCGTTTGATATTCCTTTTCTGCAGAACACTGAAATAGGCAAAAAAAACAGCAATTTGCACTAGGCTTTCGGTTAATAGCTTAGTCCCAAAAATAATATAAAAATGTATATTAAAGCCCATTAAACATTCAAAACAGATAATATAATAGCATGGAACAATCAAAAATTATAGATACGTTGGAGACGTATCAAAGCCCTATTTTCTACTAGTGGGGGCACCTTCTTAGCGCACGTTCTTTCATGTTGGTATCAACATGGCCATGGATCGGGATTCGGGAGTGGCTCAATGTGCCTAGGTACATCAAGCGTCCACAGAATTAGCTCACCAATGCGATAGGCAAGTCTAGCTAGCATGACGAGGAGAATATATCAAGGGCTCTAGATCGTGGAGGAGGCTTGGCTCGACAGGGTTTAGGAGTTGGGCACGCTCGCTATGGCTGGCATGAGGTAGATGGAAAAAGTGCGGGGTGGGAAAACTTAAGGCTTTCGTCGTGGGCAAGTCAAGAAACAATCAAAGTAATTATTGGTAAAGAAAAAAAACGTATCTTATAAACAATACCCATATGTCTTACATTTGGAACAGAAGAGTAACTAATAAATGTGTAAAGGCTACCTCCAAGATAGATGTACTGAATCTGGAATTCTGGTTGCATGTGAATGTGATACAACGATCGCAATGCATGATGAGCAGCCATCACAACATTTTCTCTTCATATGAAACCGCATGAAGAAGGCATCAGACACGCGCATCACACAACTTAATTTGTCCATTTATCAGTGTGTATATTGTGCTCAGTGCTCCCATCAAAATGAAGCGGCGGGACAAGGTGGCCATTGATAGATTGACGAGGAAGCACAAGGAGATGGCGGCTAGACTTCTCATGATCATCTATCCTCCTTGAGGCCGTAGTGTGTCTTTTCGGTGTTGCCCCTAGCTTGTACCGTACTTATTTTCCTTTTCTTTCTTTTTTTCGTTTGTTTGTTTCTGTGGACCTCCATGGTTTGGTTGGATGTTGCTGGTTGTGGTTGCTTTATATATAAAGTGAGGCAAGAAGCCTTTTTCGATAAATGAGGCTGGGTAACAGAGAGTAGCTATATGCGTGTTTCTGCCTCAAAATGTAACCAACTCCAACTCCAAGTTACAAGTAGCAAGGTAATCACTGAAGAACATTGAACATATCTAGTTTGCAGGACTGCCACCAGAGCCACGTCAACTGCAACATCCGCGTAGATGAACCGAGTTGCCGCCACAATTCCCACAAAAATTTATGTGGTCAGCGCGGACAAGAGCCACCAGGTTGGCGGTGGCGCCACTTACATCATGAGTTCCAAGTTGCAGTGGAGGCATTGGTTGTTCGATGGATCTCCCCGGCAGTAGATAACAACCCCAGTGATGCCATGTATAGTTGCAGTGTCCAAGCGAGTAGGACTTCCGACACCGCAAAAACGAACTCATTGTCACTACAAAGCTGAATGTGTTAGTTTCTTTCCTGACGCCTCCCGTTCTCATTGTTTGCCCCCAAAAGTGTTACATGTCCACTTTGTTTGATACTTGCTCTGTTCCTCTACTCATGCATGTTGCTCCTTTAGTAAACGTTCTGGTGGCCGGTGGGTGAGACCGAACTAAATGATGAATGGAGAAGTAGGATATAGCAATTCTATAAATAATGAGCTACTCTATGGGTTCTTCTATGTTACTCCCTATCTCTAGCATATTCACGGAAAAAATGAATGATGTTTTATAGTATGTTTGCGTGGCAAACGGCAAACCTAGCATATGATTTTATTTTACTTTATTATGTATTTATAAACAAAGTAGCATATGATTTCTAAGTTTCATACTAGCTTGACCATGACAGTCTCACTATTCCTTGGTAGACTGTATCTAAAATAGCAATATCATTTTTTTTTGCCTAATTGAATCTCTAATTAGAAAAATGAAAGAGCTTCCACTATTTGTGTTTCATTGCTCCCCACGTCCGTACATTCATATGCGCCCGGCTCAATGAGACCCCTCGCACGTCCCTTGCCCTTACACTGTTGATTCCCTACCCACAAACATTGGATGCCTCTTGACTGCTTCACGATCCACATGATTATATCAATTCATCAAGATTAACTACAAATAACATAAGTACCAACAACCAAATTTAAACGAAAAAGAAAACATTTAAATAGCAAGACAGTCCTGTCTAACTCGCCTTTATTCATGAGCTCGCACATAGCAGGAAAATTGTCAAGCCAAAAATTGGGCAACAACAGCCTGTCGCGCTCGATGCATGTCGCCGGTTGTGCCCTGCCATTCTCCGAAACCCCGCCTCTCGTGATCCTGTACGGGAGAAGGACGATCAGGTTTTTGAGGAGCACACTCACGCGACTGCTGGCAGCGACGACTTCGCGAACGACGACTTCTTCCCCGAGCTCGGCAACCTCATCCTCGACGACATGGACGACAACGTTAACGCCGGCGGTGCTGCTCCCGCTGCACCGTATGTGATTCTATCCTTCCTGTTCGAGATCGTGGTAGAATTCATGTTTCTAGTATGTGCCCTAGATGTGATTTGTTCATCTGCTATGCTAGTTCGCGTGATTAGTTTAATCTCTGCTAATGTAGTCATAATTTATCTTCTAATTATTCGGATTAAATCTCGTAATAATTTGCTCATATTTCCAACAATAGGTGAGGCCAATCAAGCCTACGAGGCAATGTAGCCGAGTTCGACAAGGACTGAGGGGTGACCGGACGATGTTGTTGACGTCGTCGAGATGCCTCTGCCAAGAGGTAATAAGTCCCGTTGTCGAGGTAAATAAAGGTTTCAGTATCCTCCAAAATACAAGTCCCATCACCAAGCACGGTGAACTTGATGAGATAATACAATAATATGTGTGGTGTTTGACTTTTCGTTGTACTGAGTCGATCCATATATTAATAACTTTATATAGGCTCGATGACACATACTCGTGATGGCACCTCTGCAAAGCCTATTATTTTTAGGATAAAAGTGCCACTGCCACTATTGCAAAAATTCTTACACAATTCTTAAGCCGGGGTTAAACCGGGCTCCGCCGAGTATTTTCATACTCGGCTTTACTTAATTTTCCTGTGGTGGGTATTTTAGAAAAACAGCGATGGCGTGAATTAAAAATGGTGCCTTATATTAGACCGGCTTTCACCGTTGATCATATTCACGGGCACTTGTCTTATATATAAGCCTAGAATAAAACAGCGGCTCTCAGCGAAAAAAGCAACATAAGGGCCGGCCAACTCTATCGGAGGTGGCACCTCTATAAGCTGAGTGTGCCACTCAGCTTATGTTTCACTCTGAGTGAGTGTTGCAGGGCCCCACTCACGTTTTTCTCATGCCCGGAGCCCTTATGTGTAGCCACGTGCCAGCTGTAAACCGAGTTCTCACTAAGTACGCTCGACTTATATGTAAATTAAACAGTGCCATTTGGTACACAATTTATAGGTAAGCCGAGTGCTTGCTAAACACGTTCGGCTTGTTAGAAATTTGGGAAGTGTCATTTGATCATGGGAGCTCCCAATGCCTGCCACATGGCTGTAAGGCGAGTATATTCCTACGCGCACTCGGCTTATAGGGTGTAAGCCGAGTGTTGCACTCGTCTTAGAGCCCATATTGCTTTTTTGGGTTGTTTGTTGGAACAACCCTCCAATTCAAACAACACTATATATATAGAGCTATATCCAACATGTACAACAAGTTCAAACAACAATATATAGGACCGTACAACCATATGGGACCAAGATGCAAGTTCATAACCATATATAATTCCAACTTCACAACCAAGCATGAGTTCTAAGTTCATAAGTAAACAACCATACATGTCCATATACTAGCATAGCTTCACGACCAAGCTTGAGTTAGAAGTTCACGAATAAGAGGAAGTTCATGAACAACAAGCAAAACACACTCAGAGTAGAAGATGATCTCCATGGACACAAGCTCTAATATGCTTTATCGTAGCATTTATATTTTCTGGAGCATCTACAAAAGAATCACAACAAATAATTTCATCTGTTAATGGTGTTTGTTATGTCTTATAGAAAAGAAGTAACATTCGGCCCGATGGAACCGTGGAAATGATAACATCCACAAGAACAACGAACTGGACAAAGATTATCAAATTATTCAGCCCACCAAACTCGATATGACCTACACCCTTGCCTACTCCAACATCCATCTTTGATCTAAGCACTAACTTGTTGTAAGCATCCCCCGCCTCCTGCTTATTCATAAACCCTTGATAGGAGCTATTGTTGTAACCAGACACTTGTTCATTGCATGCCTCCCATGAATCGTACGCTCATGGACACCTCCCTCTGTACACCACATACCATCTAATCTATCAAGACAGAAGAACAAGACTTGAACAAATAGGAAAAGGTTAGAAGAACACATGAAACATAAGCAACATTAGAATTGACGATTCATATACCCAAAAGCATCACAAGTTCTACTCAAGATCAACTCTGAGTCGACATCAACAACTACTTTTAGTACATCAACATCAAACTATCTAAATCAGGCTACTTCGAGAAAGGAGCTCTACTTGGACTGGTGGTCAGTGAAGCTGGTGACCGTGGAGTCGAAACAGGTGGGCATGTCCCCCTAGTGGAAGAGCCAGCATCCTCGACACCGGCGGTCAACGAACTTGGCGGGATTGGGTCATCGCACTCCTCAGGCACGCTTCTTTCTTGGCAAGCTCATCAACAAAATTCTGCTACTCGACACATATTCGTACCATCATATGGCAATGCCCTTGACCTTTGCTTGTCCTGAATGGGTTGTAGACTGCATGGTCGGCACTACTTGGCCACACTTGTCCTGAATGGACTGTATATCGCATGGTCCATCGTTGATATGCCGCTTTCCACACCTCCCAAGTTGCTTATCAAAAATGAAGCAATTGTTGTTGAAAGAATCTAGTCGGGACAACACACTAGACACGCCATCAAACTCTAGATCTGGCAATCCCGCTCTACGGAGATGTTGTATGAGGAAACCATACTGCCAGTCGACAACCATGAACCAAACACATGATCCATCGCCTTCCAGATGCTCCCGACACATACCAGTACTATCTGTATCCGCTCCTGGACTACCTCCTAAGCTCCGCGCTGGAGCAAACACCGTTGCAATTTTGCTCGAGGATACAAGTCCACAACAGAGATGTTGTTGCCGCCATGTCATCCCCACATGAATAGACTAGTTCCCAAATATATCATCGCCCATAGAGCAAGAAGCCTTGTCAGACAAAGATCTGGAGTTTTTTTATTCTAAGGCACAGTCGCCGTCGTCGGAGCTAAGGCATCGAACGACGAAAATCTAAACTAATAGGGCTCTAACCCTATAGCTACACAGGTCTGCACGCATGAGATCTAGTGACCCACATCACCACTAGCAACCAAGAGGCTGTTAGCGAAGGGGGCCGCCCGAAAACGGCGCCCAAAAGCTCGTCGCCGTTGCGGCGGCTATATTACCTTAGAAAGGCTAATTGGTTAGTGGTCCATTCTTTTAACTTCATGTGTTAAATCACATACAAATAAGCATAAAATTGTACAAAAACTACATACCGAAAGGCTTGATGACTGAACTTCAATTTTTCTTGCTGGTATAATATACAACATGAATTTATGACGCACCAAGATCACAATATGACATTCTTACAATGGACAGGTGGCTTGCTTGATGTACTATTGTGCTTCTAGATGTACTGGGGCTCGATTAATTCAACATACTAATCTAATATCACATAATATTCAAATAGCCAGCATCAACTTTAATTGCATGTATTAAACTACAAAAAGAACCCGTTAATCACACATACAAACTACATGCTAGATTTGTTCCTTGGTTGTTTCTGTGGGACCTTTCAAGTATGCATACACCTCTCTCCGGCTAAGGATCTATAATTGGAAAGTAAACCAAATGCCGAGTAGGACCTCCTGGCGTTTCATTCAAGTTCGCTGGCATAGTGGCATTGCAAGGTTGGATCTACATTTTTTCCGAAAAGGAGGTTAAGACCCCCGGCCTCTTCACCAATGTGATGCACACAATTATTTTTATTAATTATTAAAGAGAGCACAAGACAAAAACAACCACTGTCGAACCATTACAAGATATGAAATTAACACCTATGACTAAGTCAACTTCTTCCTCAGCAACGCCTTCAACAAAGAATAAGCAACCTAGCGCCATCATCATCATGAACACAAGTTCATCGTTGCTGAGCCCGACCAATAAAGGCTAGGGCAAAAGTTTTCACTTCGGACGAAGCGGTGTTTCGATCAACATCCTGATGACAGATCATTAGGAAGTCACATGTGTTAGTACTCCACACTAGGCCAGAATAGCACTAGCCGACTGGTGGGATACCATCCCATCTTGGATCTACATGCTGATCAATGTAAACAAAGTCAACTCATATATGTATGCAGTGGCGGAACCAGAGGGTGTGCCGGGTGTGCCATGGCACACCCAGAAAATCTGGGATTTTTTTATATATATATAGAAATTTTGACTGTTGACTATTGAGCCCAGGCGGCCAGGCCCACCTCATCTTCTCGGGCTCCACTATGAGCGAGCGAGAGAGAGGCACAGGCGCAGGCGCACAACCGCATCTCGCTCGGCCGCCGCCGCCGCTCCCCGCCTCCGCCCAGTCGCTCCCAGCTCGCGCTCGGCCACCGCTGCTGGGCTCTCGCGCGTGGCGGCCGCCGCTGGAGCTCCTTCGGTCCTTCCCGTCACGGCCATCGACCGTCGCGCCTCCCCTGCCGAGGCGCCGTCGAGCCGACCCAGACCAGATGGCCGCCGCCGCTCCGGTCTCCGGAGGATCTGCTCCCGCCTCCCGACGCTCTCCTCTCCTCCGGTCCTTCCCGCTCCACCGCTCCTCGCCCCGGTCGTGGCCTCGTGGGTGAGTTTTGACGGCGGCCTCCCCTACAGCTTTGAACATATGCTCAATTTTTGTCTGAACAACAAGCATAGTGCGCTCATGTTTGTCTGAATTCTGAACAACAAGCATAGTGCGCTCGGCGGCCTCCCCTACAGCTCTCTCAAATTGAATCTTGCATATATAGCAAACTGATGCTTGATTGCTTCTGCTCTAAACATATGCTTGCTGAAAATCTTATATAGCAAACTGATGCTTGCTTCTGCTCTAAAGTCTGAACATATGCTTGCTGAAAATCATATGTTTGCAAACTGATGTATTTCGGATGCTGCTCTGAAACATATGCTTGTTATTGCTCTGAATCGTATGCTTACAAACTGATGTAGCAAACCGATGCTTTTTCTGAAACAAATGTATGTTTGAAAACTGGGACGTGTGCCATTTTTTGTTCTGTTGTCTTGCTGTCTTGTTGTCTTGCTGACATTATGTTCTAATT